>NC_056625.2:118563952-118901452 GCF_002870075.4 Lactuca sativa | reverse complement strand
ACTATAGATCTAGAGAAGAAGAGCTTAATCTGTTAAGATGACCAATCAGACAGAAGGAATTGTCGAGTCCATGAGGGAACTCGACGAGTTGGGTTGTGTTGTCCCGTTTCAGTTTGTGGTAGAACTCGACGAGCCTATAGAGGGACTTGACGAGTTGATTCGCCAAGTCGCGACTATGAGTAGCTCAATAGGACTCGACGAGTCGGAGGACGAATTGGTGAGTTGATTCGCGATTCCAGGATTTCTAAGCTATAGAACTCAGCGAGTTGAAAGATTGACTCGACGAGTTGGTCAACCCAGAATGTTGACTTTGACCAGGGGTAAAATGGTCATTTTACCCTTAGATGGATTTTCAGTTTTTCGACTAAGTATTATTGTATACAGTTATTTGGGGAGTCGTGGGAGCAGCCATCAAAGATTCCTCGCGCACGAGATCAGCATCCAGTTTGAGAGGTGAGTTTCCCTCCGGTAGGAGCGGGTCGAAGGCACCAATGTCGGCCCGTTCATGTATGTTAGTATATGTCGGACTTAGGTCCAAAGTCGGGGATAGCCCGACGCAGCTTATATGTTCCGGACTTTGGTTCGATGTCAGGGCAAGCCCGAAGAATGATGTTTTCTTGATGTCTTCGTGATTTTTGCATGTATTTGTTATGTGTTATGTGCTTGTTGCTATAATATATGTATTCCGAACTTCGGTCTGATGTCGGGTGGTGTAGCACCTGGTTCTTGGTATGTAATTTCATCTAAGTATTTTGTATTTTTGCCTTGGACTCAGCGAGTTGTAGGTCCGACTCGCTAAGTAGAGTCGGGTTATGGAGCACGTTTAAGTTGGCGACTCGGTGAGTCCATATTCTGGACTCGGCGAGTCCCCGCTGTCTGAATGAAACCCTAATTTCAAGGGTTTGCACCCTATTTAAGCATCCTATTGTGCCTCATGTCGGCCCCCATTCACCACCAGAACGCCCCTCACGAAACCCTAACCCTTCCCTTGGTAATTTAAGTTCTTTTGTTGTAATTCCATGAAGTTTTGTAGAAGAGGAGGAAGGAAGGACCAAAGAAGAAGGAGAAGAGCAAGGGCTTTGAATCCATTTCAGAGTTTAGTAAGGTATAACTCGAAACCCTTGCTGTTCCTTCATTATTATATCATTAAGAGCTTAAGATAGTCTTTTTGAGGCCTCTTCTAGTCTTCATCTTTGAGTAATAAGCTTCTTATGTTAAGGGACTTCAGATCTAGGCATGATTGAGCTCTAGGAGCTCAGATCTAATATCTTTATGGAGCCATATTGCATGAAAAGCCCTCGATCTACTCTTTTAGTGCATTTTGAGCCTTCTAACCTTCATCGATGCTTATATACACGTAAAGTTGGAAACTTTACGTGTTAATCAAGCCCTAAGAACCTAGGTCTATGAATGGAATGAACTGGATTAAAGCAGAATTGAGTTAATAGTGATTGCATGCATACGACTCGGCGAGTCGTTCTTCGTACTCGGCAAGTCGAGTCGCGAGTCCCCGAATTTTCCCCTTTTGAGTTATACCGAGTGGGGATCAGTGAGTTATTGGTGGACTCAGTGAATCGGAAGCTAGACTCAGTAATGGAGGGACTCGGCGAGTCAATGCCCTGACTCGGCGAGTCCAAGGCAACCTTCTTGCCTCAAGAACAGACTCGACGAATTGTTCATACAATTCGGCGAGTCTAGACCAGAGTGTTCATCTAATGAAGATAAACTCGACTATTTGTTCATACAACTCGGCGAGTCGGATGAAGAATCATTGGATATGTGAATAGAGGTGAACTCGTCGAGTCAATGCCAAACTCGACGAGTAGGGATGGGAGTAAGGACAATCGATTGATTAGGGACTCGATGAGTTGGAGGCCCAACTTGGCGAGTCGGGTCAACTGAAAGTTGAATTTGACTTGACTCGATCAGGGGTAAAACGGTCATTTTACCCAAAGAGTCGATATCAGACTCTGATAGTGTGTTTTGTAGAATTTATAGCCGGAGGATTTCCGGAGCAGCAGCAACAGTTAGAGAGTTCCCGCACAGATCAGCAACTACTACGAGGTGAGTTACCTTCCAGTAGCGGTGGGTCTACGGCCACAATGTCGGCCCACCAATAGGAGTTGTATGTTAGATGAATGTCTCTGTGATATTCATCTAGGTTTCCTACTACCTGTGCTACGTTTATGTGCTAGTAAGATATGATGCTATGTGCTAGTGACAGTAGGGGAGATAGTCCTCAGATTACCGATCGACAGGGCCGAAGGGGCGGTCATGCCCATCCATGGTAGGTAGATTATGTGATATGTGTTATGTGGTAGTAGTAGGGGGTGAAATAGTCCCCAGTATCCGGTCGAGAGGACCAAAGGGGAGGCCAGCACCCAGATATGTGTGTCAGTATCCGGTCGATAGGATCGAAGGGGAGGCCAGCACCCAGATTTGCGAGTCAGTATCCGTTCGAGAGGACCGAAGGGGAGTCCAGCACCCATATATGCTAGTAAGTACCTGGTCGAGAGGACCGAAGGGGAGGCCAGACAAGCACCCAGATATGCGAGTCAGTATCCGGTCGATAGGACCGAAGGGGAAGCCCGCACCCAGATATGTGAGTCAGTATCCGGTCGAGAGGACCGAAGGGGAGGCCAGCACCCAGATATGCTAGTCAGTATCTGGTCGAGAGGACCGAAGGGGAGGCCAGCACCCAGATATTCTAGTCAGTATCCGGTCGAGAGGACCGAAGGGGAGGCAAGTACCCAGATATGCTAGTTAGTACCCGGTCGAGAGGACCGAAGGGGTAGGTTGGGCACCCAGATATGCCTGACTATATCTATATCTATCTATATATATATATATATATATATATATATATATATATATATATATATATATATATATGTTATGTGGTTAAATGGTATGTGGTACAGCGGGGGAACTCACTAAGCTTCGTGCCTACGCTTTACAGTTTTGGTTTCAGGTACCTCTTCGTCGAAGGGGAAGGAGTTGGCGCGGTAGCGGCACATCATACACACACACGGTTTCCGCATTCAGGGGATTGTTCTGGGATTTATACTCTGACATTTTGATGGATCACATGTATTGGTTTTCAGACTTACTAAATGTTTATGAAATGGTTTGATCAGACTATGTTTATTTGCAAATGATTTTACTAAATATTGATTGAAAAATGAAATTTTTGGACGTGAAAAATGGGCTATTACAAGTTGGTATCAGAGCCCTGGTTTGAGGGATTCGGACACACCTTCGGGGGTGTCTGAACTCAAATCGAGGGATTAAAAGATTTTGAAAAAAGAAAATGTTTCTAAAAGGCTAAGTAAAGAGTTTTAAGAAGGAACAAAGTGTGTGATGTGCGCGACCGGCCGAGCTCAAGTAAGTATTCCCCAAAGTACCCATACAAGCTTATGTTACGTTTATTAGTTTCATTAGAACAGCATGCTAGAATAGGACTAAGGATCTAGGAGTGATGCCTTATGTGCCTGCTTTATGTGCTTCAGTGTATGAAAATTGCATGCTCGAATTGAGTAGACAGCAGTAGGATAGCCTGTTTAGGTTATGCCTGATAGTATGAGTTTAGCGTTGTATGCTAGTGCAGTTCCTGTTATGAGGATAGAGTTGCTTGAGATTGTTCCCTTTTGTCCAAATGCTGCTTGCTTTGTGCTATGTGGGCTTTGAGTGATGGGAGTTAGCTGTTAGGTGAATATATTAAAGTCACATGTGATCAGGGTTGAATAATCTTAGAGTGTTGGATTTGACCCTATTGCGTAGCTCTTGTTTGAGTCCTAACCGTGATAGGGGTAAGTCCCTTAATCGAAGGATTATCCAAGCCTCATTGCATGTGATTGTATTCAGGTAATGGCTAATTGGCATTACAAGAGACCTTCAGCAGCTGAGGACTGGGTTGGGTAGAGTCATATGTTTCCTAGGGTAAGCCTAGGATAAGAGTAGCAGAGATCAGCAGTGGTGAAAGGGATCTGGTGGAGTCAAGGCAGTCCTTGAGGAAGGTACGGATAGATGTGGAAGGTAGTATGGGCCCGTACTACTGAAAGCAGAGGATCCGTACCCGAATTAAGAATGGCTGAGACAAGACCAGGGAACTTGTAGTGAAGGTGATCCCTCTAAGGTGTACCAGTACCACTGACAGTTGTTGTTAGGTATTGCAGAATGGTGGTACTACGTCCGAGGCTAGCAGTTGGCAGTTCACGAGAGGGATCGGGATCGGGTTTGGGTTCAGGTTCCGAACCAGTGGATGAGAGGCTACGTGAGTTCATCACGTCAGAGATCACCAGAGGCATCCTTGAGTCGACCCCCATCATTTTCGGGTCGATCAAGGAAGGGATAGTTGAGCTGATGGAGGACCGCCTTAGGGCATTCAGGAGTGACATGGCATCTGGCCAGCCAGGATCTCGCACACTGTCCTTTAAGGACTTCAGGGGCAGTGGTGCGCCAGATTTCCATGGGGAGAAGGACCCCATTGCTGCCAGACGATGGATTTCAGACATTGAGTCTGTACAGCTGACCAGCTTCTGCCCCGAGGGGTCGAAGGTACGATATGCAACAGGATGTCTGAGGAACCGAGCTAGGGATTGGTGGGAGTCGGTTGGTGACTCTCTGGGAGCCTCGGATGTTGAGGCTGTGACATGGTCAGACTTTGTGACACGGTTCAGAGCGGAGTTCGCACCTGCTGTGGAGCTCCAATAGTTAGCCAGGGAATTCTTGGATATGAGGCAGACCACGGAGACTGTGGCGGAGATCACCGCCAAGTTCCGGGAGAGGGCATTACTGGTGCCCCAGTATGTGGGTGATGAGGACATGAGGAGGACCCGCTACCACGACATGCTGCGAGCCGACATTCAGGAGCATGTTAGTTTTTCAGCTTGCCCTACTTTGGATTCTATGATTGCCAGGGCGAGGGAGCGGGAGATAGATCTGGATCACATCCGTAAGAGGAAGGCGGAAGAGGGGCATGTTATGGGGGTTTCGGGGAAGAAGCCCAAGGCATCGGATGCGGGGCCGAAAGGCCAACAGGGGCGGGGCCGCTGCAGGAAATGCGGCAAGACGCACGAGGGAGCGTGCAAGTTGGGGTCGTCAGGCTGCTATAAGTGCGGCAAGTCAGAGCACTTCAACAGCGATTGTACTTCCCCTGCACCTGTGATACAGACGTCTGAGTTGTTGTGCTTCCACTGCAACCAGAAGGGCCATAAGATGGCCAATTGCCCCCAGTTGACAGCATCAGCGCCAGTAAAGGTGCCAGCTCCATCGACCCTGCGTATCACTGATGGCAGGCAGGGCAAGACAGAGGCTCCAGTGGTGAGGAGCCAGGCATTTCAGCTGACTACCGAGGAGGCACGCGCCGCACCCGATGTGGTGACGGGTCTGATTTTTTCCCTCTGACTTATTTATATGATGTTTATGTTATTGATATGTGCTCTGCGTATATACGTTTAGGATCGTTCCATGTGAACGGTATCCCAGTTCAGGTGTTATTTGACTCGGGTGCCACCCGATCGTTTGTTTCCCTTGCGCTTAGCAAGAAGTTTTCGGAGTCTTTAGCATGTTGGATTGCCCTCTAGAGGTCGAGATTGCGGACGACCGGTCAGTGCGAGCATCTAAGGTTTTCCGAGATTGTGTTTTGAGATTGTTTGAGGAGCGCTACTTGGTGGATTTTGTTCCCATTCCATTGCGTGGGAACAAGGTGATTATAGGCATGGATTAGCTCAGCCCCAATGGGGTGATGATAGATTGCGCTCAGCAGCTGGTGCAACTCAGGACCCCAAAATGGGGGAGAGTTGGTAATTCAGGGCGAGAGGCCACAGCGAGGACCAATTTTGTCTTCAGCAGCGAGAGCTAGGCGTTACCTTCAGCAGGGTTGCGCAGGTTATGTTGCGTATGTTATGGATACCCAGGAGGCGGGTAGGGCGACTGTGGTCGATGTGCCCGTAGTACGAGAGTTCGCGGATGTATTCCCCGAGGAGCTGCCTGGGATACCTCCGGAGCGACAGGTGGAGTTCAGGATCGACCTAGTTTTGGGTGCGGCTCCGATAGCCAAGGCACCATATTGGTTGGCTCCTCCTGAGATGCAGGAGTTGTCTATGCAGCTGTAGGAGCTGCTAGACAAGGGATTTATCAGGCCGAGTAGTTCGCCTTGAGGAGCCCCGACTTTGTTAGTGAAAAAGAAGGACGGGTCGCATCATATGTGTATAGACTACCGGGAGCTGAAAAAGGTAACGGTGAAGAACCGTTACCCACTCCCGAGGATTAACGACCTCTTTGACCAGCTTCAGGGACCATCGTGGTTTTCCAAGATTGATTTGCGCTCAGGGTATCATCAGATGAGGGTCAGAGAGGAGGATGTGCAGAAGACCGCATTTCGGACGCGTTATGGACACTATGAGTTCGTGGTGATGCCTTTCGGGCTCACCAATGCCGCATTCATGGTCCTTATGAACCGCGTTTGTAGACTGATGTTAGACAGGTCTGTGATAGTGTTTATTGATGATATCTTGGTTTACTCCAAGATGCGAGAGCAGCACGAGGAGCATCTGCGAGGATCTGGAGACTTTGAGGAGGGAGAACTTGTATGCTAAGTTCTCCAAGTGTGAGTTCTGTTTTCGCGAGGTGCAGTTTCTTGGGCACCTTGTCAATCAAAACGGGATTTCGGTAGATCTGGCCATAGTGGAGGCCGTGATGAGTTGGGAGGTTCCGAAGTCTCCATCTGAGATTCGGAGTTTCCTTGGATTAGCAGGCTACTATCGGAGATTCATCCAAGATTTCTCCAAGATAGCATTACCCCTGAACAGGCTAACGTGGAAAGTCGTGGTCTTCCATTGGGGGCCTGATCAGCAGGCCGCATTCGAGACACTGAGACAGAGATTGTGCAAGGCGCCAATCTTAGCCCTGCCAGAGGGCATGGATGATTTGGTTGTGTACTGCGATGCATCCATCGCAGGTTTGGGCGCAGTATTGATGCAGAGAGGGCATGTCATTGCCTATGCGTCGAGGCAGCTGAAGCCTCATGAGGCGAACTACCTGACGCATGATTTGGAGTTGGGGGCTGTTGTTTTCGCCCTCAAGATTTGGCGTCATTACCTCTATGGGGTTCGTTGTACGATTTACACGGACCACAAGAGTTTGAGGTATCTCATGGACCAACCAAATCTGAATACGAGACAGCGTCAGTGGCTTGATGAGGTAAAGGATTGTGATTGCGAGATCCTTTACCATCCGGGGAAGGCCAATGTGGTGGCCGATGCGCTTAGCCGCAAGGCGGCACCGATCAGAGGTATTTGCATGCGGATGACAGTGGTGACTTCGCTTTTGGAGCAGATTCGGGAGGCCCAGCAGGAGGCCATGAAGGAGGAACATCGAAAGAGTGAGCGTATAGTGGGTCAGGTTTCCTCATTCTATTACGATAGCCGAGGATTATTAGTACTACACCGTAGGGTGTGGGTACCGTATCACGGGGGTGTGCGTCAAGTTCTGATGGAGGAGGCGCACAAATCACGATTCTCCATTCATCCCGGGGTGACGAAGATGTATAGAGATCTTCGTCTAGACTATTGGTGGCCCTGCATGAAGCAGGATGTAGCATGGTACGTTGAGCGGTGCTTGACCTGCAGGAAGGTCAAGGCCGAGCACTAGAGGCCACATGGAAAGATGCAGCCGTTGGATATCCCGATGAGGAAATGGGAAGACATCACGATGGATTTTATCACCAAGCTTCCCAGGACCGCACGAGGAGTGGATTCTATATGGGTCATCGTGGATCGATTGACCAAGAGTGCCCACTTCGTACCGATCCAGGAGAGTATCTCGGCAGAGAAGTTGGCCGATATCTACATCCGAGAGGTAGTGGCGCGGCACAGGGTGCCAGTATCGGTGATTTCAGATAGGGATGTGCGTTTTACTTCCAGGTTTTGGAAGAAATTTCACGATGATTTGGGCACTCGTCTGCATTTTAGCACCGCCTTCCACCCGCAGACAGATGTTCAGAGTGAGCGGACCATCCAGACTCTAGAGGATATGTTGCGGGCGTGCGTGCTAGACTTCGCTGGTAGCTAGGATACCTATCTTCCTTTAGCTGAGTTCTCATACAACAACAGCTACCACGCGAGTATTGACCATCCTCCCTCCGAGATGTTGTACGGGAGGAGGTGCAGGACCCCAATATGTTGGGGTGAGGTTGGCCAGAGGGTCATGGGAAGCACCGAAGTGGTGCTCAAGACAACCGAGAAGATTCAGCAAGTTCGGAGCAGGCTTCAGACTGCACAGAGTCGGCAGAAAAGTTATGCCGACAAGCGTCGTTCAGACTTAGAATTCCAAGTCGGGGATATGGTTCTTCTGAAGGTTTCACCATGGAAAGGCGTCATCCGATTCAGAAAACGAGGCAAGTTGGGCCCAAGGTACATCGGGCCATTCAGGGTTGTAGCCCGGGTGGGCAAGGTGGCGTATAGGTTGGATCTGTCGGCCGAACTCAGCCAGATCCACAGCACCTTCCACGTCTCTCAGTTACGGAAGTGTTTGGTGGACGACTCGGCAGTGGTGCCTTTGGAGGATATTCAGGTCGATGACAGCCTGAATTACATCGAGCGGCCTATGGCAATCCTTCACATGAAGGCGAAGGATCTGAGGAACAAGAGGGTGGAACTCGTAAAGGTGCAATGGCAGTACCGAAAGGGATCAGAGTGGACATGGGAGCCGGTGGGAGAGATGATGGAGCACTACCCCGAGTTGTTTCTGTTGGAATAGTGTCTAAGGCTGCAACTATATTAGACAAGTATTTGACCCGGTTGTGCATAGTCCTTTTGGGTTGCCTTCACCATAGCAACTTGATAGGATGATTTATTAAGAGAAAGTAAATATTATTAATATATTATGAGAATAATATAATGAATAATATATTTGTTATTTGATTAATATAAGTCATAGAATTAATTAGAATTAATTTGGTGACTTAAAGAGATTAATTAAATAAAGGGGTATAAACTGTCAATTGTTTGATAGTTAAGCTTTAGACTGTAATTCCATTGGGATATGCTTTGGACGAATTCTATGAGATATAGGATAGCTAAAATCGTCCAAAGGCTTATCTATGGAATGGATTTGGATAGCCTTAAGAGAAGATTATCCAATTAGGGTTTAGGTTGTAATCCTTAAGGAGTCTACAAGTATAAATAGACCCCATGGCATAGGGAATTATATACATCTCATAAAGTAAGAGAACCCTGGCCGAATTCCTCCCCTCTCCTCTCTCCTAAATCATTCTTCTTGCTATTGGTGTTTGTAAGCCATTAGAGGAGTGACATTTGTGACTCTAGAAGCTCCAAGACCTCAAGATCAACAAGGAACTCAAAGGTATGATTCTAGATCTGTTTCAATGTTGTTATTTAACCTAATTAGTCATTAGAAGACTTGGATTCAAAGCATGTTTATTAGAAAGCCTAGATCCAAGCATTAGGGTTTTGCATGCGCACATAGGAAAGTTCTTATGGCTAAAACCCATCAGTGGTATCAGAGCCTAGCTTGGTTTTCTTTAAATTGTTGCTTGATTAACTGAAACAAACCTGCAAAATTCGATTTTTAGGTTTCTGAGTCACTGACTCGGCGAGTCCCAAGGTGGACTCGGCGAGTAGGCCTGACTCGGCGAGTCCCCTTGTGCACTCGGCGAGTCCAGGCGTCAGAAATGGCCAGATGCGGGATTTTTTTCATAATTATCTTATGGAAACTTACCTTAATCATAATAGATCAATCTAAATCCGATTTTTTGATATATATGACTATTATCTTGATCTAGTTAAAGGTATTTATCAACTAATAAAATATTTAATTTCCTTATATGATAATTAATTAATTATTTTAATTATTTTGGTAATTATCTTGAATAAAATCAAATATAGATAATTAGGATATTAATTGTTAATTGGAATTATTTATTATTTGATCCTCCATGTTTTAAATGTTTAAAACCTACCCTCAAGTTTTGAAATTTATATTTGTGATTAAAAGTTTTAATTTAGACAACTTAAATTTCAAACCCTAGATTTTAAAAGTTTTAAAATACAACCCTATACTAATATGATATTACTAGAATAATATATATATATATATATATATATATATATATATATATATATATATATATATATATATATATATATAACTAAATGCTAGTCTTACCGTTAGTAGGCCTCATTCACGAAGCCGATCTATAAGGTGGGTATAAGGTTGCGGCCTATAAAATGGCGCTTAATGGGTGTACACTCACACCCACCGCTTGCTTGATTCGTGGAGGGTCGTTAGCCGAACGGGTAGGATAGGGCAATCTCATCCTCTCATTAAAAGTATAATAAGAAATACAAAGTAACTACACATTTTTTTTAAATTTCCCAATCCTAGTTACTTTAGGAAAAGTGAATTGATGCAATCCCATGAAATTACACTTTGCACCTTGCTAAGATGTTAGTGGAGCGTGTGTGGTTTACCGGCACACTAATTGGTTCTAAGCGAAGGTGGCAAAGGGTGATTCATTGTTTATCATAGTTCGATGGAGCATGTGTGGTTTACCGGCACATCGAATAGGTGATCGTTACAATAAAGGCACCATGTGAATTTGCATGGTAATTCACACCCGCTTTGTGATCCTCGGCATCCCAGTCACAAACAAGAGGGGCATATCGAGATTTAAACATGCAATTGAATAGTTTCAATGAATCTCATCCGAACCTAGGAATTCTCAAAAACACTTAGGACTAATAGTTTAAGTTTTGTGATGGAGAATTAGTGAATCGTCATTCACTTACCTTCAATTTATTTGCATGTTAGATTACGGCATCCCTTTTCTAGTATGTAAATGTTATTGTTGGATCCTAACCCTAATTTTTCTTATTGGGTGATAATTAGGGATTCTTATTCTAATCTATCTTTGTCCTTTTCTAATTGTAGATGTCGAATGCAAACAACGCTGCTGCTAGTTCTTTCACGTTGATGAGCCTTTGCCAAAAGGTCACCTTCGATGGAACGAACTTTAGCGAATGGATAAGATACATTCGCACCATTGCTCGCTATGAGGATAAGGAGTATGTCCTCGATGAGAAGTTCGAGAAAATTAACCCCGAAGTTGCTACTCCCGCCGAAATCACCGCCTTTGAAACTCATGAGCGAGATGCAATGAAGGTACATTGCATCATGATCGCCACCATGAACTCCGAATTCCAAAAGTCCTACGAGGACATGTACCCGTACGAGATGCACCAAGACTTATTGGAGAGATACCATCAAAACGCGAGACAAGAGCGTTATGAGATTTTCACCAACATGATTTCTGCGAAGATGGGTCATGGAGAATCTCTTACCGTGCACCTGCAAAAGATGCAAAGGTATGTTGACCGCCTTCGCAAGTTAAATGTTGACTTCGGTGAAGACTTGGCGATCGATATGGTGCTTCACTCTTTGCCTCCGATGTACAATCAATTTAGGATTACCTACCATATGAACAAAGAAGAGGTCACCCTAAGCAAGCTCCAAGGTCTCTTGAGGGTTGCTGAGAGCAACTTCAAGGACAAGTCTGTTGCACCTACTCCCAATCCGTCCACTGCTCCTGTCTTGGCTATTGGTCAAGGGAAGGGAAAGAAGAGGAAAGCTTCATCGAAGAACTATCGCAAGGCGAAAGCCCGAGATGGTGCCTCTTCTAGTGGGACCAAAGTTGATCCCGCTAAGCCCTGTTCTAACCCGAAGGAGGCAGAGTGCCACCACTGCCACAAGATAGGACATTGGAAGAGAAGCTGCCCGGATTACCTGCAAGCGATCAAAGAGGGAAAGATCAAGCCATCTTTCGCAGGTATATACACAATCAAATCTAACGATTCTAATCATGCTATTTCTTGGGTTCTTGATACCGGTTGTGGTTATCACATTTGTTCTAATGTGCAGGGACTAAGAAGAAGTAGGGATGTGGAGCAAGGAAGGATCGATCTAATCATGGGGAACAGAAGATCGTCGCCTGTAACCAAGATTGGAGTGTATTCTTTAGTTCTTAGGAATAATTTGTGTTTAGATTTGAACAATTGTTGCTATTCGCTAGAAATGGCTAGAAACATCATTTCATTTCATGGTTTATATAGACAAGGATTTAGATTTTCTTTTAGTAATGAGAATGGTTCTATTTTGGCTTATCTAAATGGTGTCTTTTACTTTGAAGCTATACCATGTAATGGAATATATGAAACCGTTATGATTGTTGATAACTTAGGAAATGATGTTTTGAATATTGATTCTTCCACTAGTATGGATAAAGCATCCTTGTGGCATTGTCGACTTGGACATGTCAACAAAAAACGCATAGCCCAACTCCAAAAGGATGGAGTGTTGGAGTCATTCGACCTTAGGGAAGATGACACATGCGAGTCTTGTTTGCTTGGAAAGATGACTAAGTCACCCTTCACGAGTACATGTGAAAGGGGCGAGGGTCTATTGGACCTAATACATACCGATGTATGTGGACCGTTTAGATCAACCACGAAGGATGGGAACCGCTTCTATGTGACTTTTACCGATGACTATAGTAGATATGGGTATATCTACTTAATCAAGCAAAAGTCAGACACCTTTGAAAAGTTCAAAGAGTTCAAGAATGAAGTGGAGAATCAATTGGGCAGGAAAATCAAGATGCTTCGATCCGATCGAGGAGGAGAGTACCTAAGTCTTGAATTCCACGATTATCTCAAGGAGTGTGGAATAGTTTCACAATTGACGCCTCCTAGGACACCGCAGTTGAATGGTGTGGCAGAAAGGCGTAATCGAACCTTATTAGATATGGTTCGCTCTATGATGAGTCGTGCTTCACTACCAATCTCTTTTTGGGGGTATGCCTTAGAGACTGCCGCCCATATCCTTAACCGAGTCCCTACTAAGAAGGTTGCCAAAACACCTCACGAGATGTGGATAGGGAAAGCTCCGTCGTTGGCACATATCAAGGTTTGGGGTTGCGAGGCTTTCGTAAGACGAGATACTCACGACAAGCTTGAACCTCGAAGTGAGCGATGTATTTTCATCGGCTACCCGCAGACATCCTTTGGATATCTCTTCTATAGACCGAAGGACAATGTTGTCTTCGTTGCGAGCAGAGGAGTTTTCCGAGAGCGAGAACTCATAAGCCAAGGAGACAGTGGGAGGCAAATCGAACTTGAAGAGATTCAAGAGTCGATAGATGAAGGAACCTCTACCGCTGGCATTCAACCCGAGGAGGAAACTCCGATTGAACCGATTGATGAATCCTTACCTCTTAGACGTTCCGATATAGTTAGAGTTCATCCCCAGTTTTATGGCTTTCATATTACTACCGAAGGGGACACGTATATTAGTGATGGTACACTAATAAATCTTGATGAACCTAATAGCTATAAGGAAGCCATGGCAGGCCTGGAGTCTGTAAAGTGGAAAGAGGCAATGGATAGCGAGATCCAATCCATGTATGATAACCAAGTTTGGAATTTGGTTGATTACGTGCCCGGACGTAAGACCGTTGGGTGCAAATGGATCTTCAAGAAGAAGACCGACGTAGATGGGAATGTACACACATATAAAGCGCGATTGGACGCGAAGGGCTTTACTCAAACTCCCGGAGTTGCCTATGATGAGACCTTCTCACCAGTTGCGAAGATTAAATCTATTAGAGTGATGCTAGCAATTGCCGCATTTCATGATTATGAGATTTGGCAAATGGATGTCAAGACCGCTTTCCTTAACGGAAAGTTGGCTGAGGATGTTTACATGGCTCAGCCAGAGGGGTTTGTGGATCCGAAGCATCCGGATAGAGTGTGTAAGCTTGAGAAGTCCATTTATGGACTTAAGCAAGCATCTCGCAGATGGAATCTTTGCTTCGATGAGAAAGTCAAAGAGTTTGGATTTGTACGAAGCGAAGACGAATCTTGTGTATATGTCAAAGCCAGTGGGAATATAGTGAGCTTCCTCGTTCTATATGTCGATGACATATTACTCATAGGAAACGACATCCCGACTCTGCAGGAGGTTAAGTCCTGGCTCGGGAAGTGCTTCGCTATGAAGGACCTCGGAGAGGCTTCTTACATTTTGGGAATAAGGATAGTAAGAGAAAGAAGTAAGAGACTAATTGGACTTAGTCAGAATACTTACTTAGAGAAGGTACTAAAACGTTTTAGTATGGAAAACTCAAAGAAGGGAGAACTACCGATACAAAGTAATGCCAAATTGAGTAAGACTCAAAGTCCGAGTACCGAAGCTGAGATAGCAGAAATGAGCCGAGTACCATACGCTTCCGTAGTTGGCTCAATCATGTACGCTATGACTTGTACTCGCCCTGATGTAGCCTTCGCTTTGAGCATGGTTAGTAGATATCAAGGGAATCCTGGCAAGGCACATTGGATTGCGGTGAAAAACATCCTTAAGTACCTTCGGAGGACGAAGGAATGGTTCTTAGTCCTCGGAGGGAGTGATGACTTGAAGGTGCGAGGGTATAGTGACGCCAGCTTTCAGACCGACAGGGACAACTACCGTTCGCAGTCGGGCTGGGTCTTTACCCTAAATGAAGGAGCAGTGACATGGAAGAGTTCCAAGCAGGAGACCGTAGCTGATTCAACGTGCGAATCAGAGTACATTGCAGCAAGCGAAGCGTCGAAGGAGGCAATATGGCTAAAGAACTTCATCGGTGATCTTGGAGTTGTACCTGCCATAAAGGAGCCAATGGAGATTTTCTGTCATAACGAAGGCGCGGTTGCCTTGACCAAGGAACCGAGGAATCATGGTAGATCAAGACATATCGACAGAAAGTATCACTTCATTAGACATCGTGTAGAAGAAGGACAACTCGTAGTAAAGAGGATATCATCAGAAGATAACCTAGCAGATCCGCTTACGAAGGGACTGAGTAGGGTTAAGCACTTGCAGCATGCTAGGAGTATTGGGCTGAAGGATGATATTAGCATAGATTAGATAGTATTAGAAACGTGTAATAGATAAATGTAATTGACATTTGATGATTAAATAAAGGAGTTTTATTTATGAGTAATGTTACTATCTTATGTTAATTGTTTAGCTATTGTTTCACTTTGCATGTTTTGACTTCCAGAATAATTGAGTTTATTAGGAATAATCGAATTGTTCAAATGGTCCACAATCGTTCATATGTTGGGAGTAGATAT
The DNA here is from genome assembly GCF_002870075.4 of Lactuca sativa. NCBI lineage: Eukaryota > Viridiplantae > Streptophyta > Magnoliopsida > Asterales > Asteraceae > Lactuca > Lactuca sativa. The sequence goes on along the minus strand of NC_056625.2, from coordinate 118,886,267 downwards.
GAATGAAGATTGTCATGAATTGGTGTGTAGAATGTCTAAATGGTGTTAGACATAGCAAAGGATTGCTGCAACATTCATGAGTGCTTATGAACTAGTTTTGAGCATTGGAATAAACCCGCGCTTGCTGGAATCACCTTATGGAATACGATATAAAAGGCGATCGCAAGACGATAATATCATATAGTCTTAAAACCTAGATATATGGTTTATTATTTGTTAATTGATTGTACATTGATAATACGAAAACGCATCAGTAACTTGGTGTTATAAAACATATTGTTGTGTATAGTTGGTTAATGAATAAGTAAATGCATATAAGTCGAAGTTTATCTGTAACTTTTATCTAAGAAGGTAAAAGCGATATCTCGGCCGCTCGATGATTTGATTTGGCTTATGTGCCGGGCCCGGTCAGAACTGAATTGATGTGTTCGATTAAGTTCTATGTCAAATAAATCAGAGATCGAGAAACCTAAATGCTTGACTAACCATTCCATAGGATTGTCAGCATGATATCTAACAGAGGATTGTACGTTCCCTTATCTAAAGGACAAGATTGATTAGATCAGAGTTGACATCGTCTTTGAGAGCTACGATTGCAAACCGAATTGTACTAGTGAATATAGTTACTAGACTTATCCAAGTGGGAGACTGTTGGAATAGTGTCTAAGGCTACAACTATATTAGACAAGTATTTGACCCGGTTGTGCATGGTCCTTTTGGGTTGCCTTCACCATAGCAACTTGATAGGATTATTTATTAAGAGAGAGTAAATATTATTAATATATTATGAGAATAATATAATGAATAATATATTTGTTATTTGATTAATATAAGTCATAGAATTAATTAGAATTAATTTGGTGACTTAAAGAGATTAATTAAATAAAGGGGTATAAACTGTCAATTGTTTGATAGTTAAGCTTTAGACTGTAATTTCATTGGGATATGCTTTGGACGAATTCTATGAGATATAGGATAGCTAAAATCGTCCAAAGGCTTATCTATGGAATGGATTTGGATAGCCTTAAGAGAAGATTATCCAATTAGGGTTTAGGTTGTAACCCTTAAGGAGTCTACAAGTATAAATAGACCCCATGGCATAGGGAATTATATACATCTCATAAAGTAAGAGAACCCTGGCCGAATTCCTCCCCTCTCCTCTCTCCTAAATCATTCTTCTTGCTATTGGTGTTTGTAAGCCATTAGAGGAGTGACATTTGTGACTCTAGAAGCTCCAAGACCTCAAGATCAACAAGGAACTCAAAGGTATGATTCTAGATCTGTTTCAATGTTGTTATTTAACCTAATTAGTCATTAGAAGACTTAGATTCAAAGCATGTTTATTAGAAAGCCTAGATCCAAGCATTAGGGTTTTGCATGCGCACATAGGAAAGTTCTTATGGCTAAAACCCATCAGTTTCAGGATCGAACAGCAGACTTCGAGGACGAAGTCTAAAATAAGTAGGGGAGATTTGTAGCACCTGGTTCTTGGTATGTAATTTCATGTAAGTATTTTGTATTTTTGCCTTGGACTCAGCGAATTGTAGGTCCGACTGACCGAGTAGAGCCGGGTTATTGAGCACGTTTAAGTTGGCGACTCGGCGAGTCCATATTCTGGACTTAGCGAGTCCCCGCTGTCTGAATGAAACCCTAATTTCAAGGGTTTGCACCATATTTAAGCATCCTATTATGCCTCATGTCGGCCCCCATTCACCACCAGAACGTCCCTCACAAAACCCTAACCCTTCCCTTGGTAATTTAAGTGCTTTTGTGTGAATTCCTTGAAGTTTTGTAGAAGAGGAGGAAGGAAGGACCAAAGAAGAAGGAGAAGAGCAAGGGCTTTGAATCCGTTTCAGAGTTTAGTAAGGTATAACTCGAAACCCTTGCTGTTCCTTCATTATTATATCATTAAGAGCTTAAGATAGTCATTTTGAGGCCTCTTCTAGTCTTGATATTTGAGTAATAAGCTTGTTATGTTAAGGGACTTCAGATCTAGGCATGATTGAGCTCTAGGAGCTCAGATCTAATATCTTTATGGAGCCATATTGCATGAAAATCCCTAGATATACTCTTTTAGTGCATTTTGAGCCTTCTAACCTTCATCGATGCTTATATACACGTAAAGTTGGAAACTTTACGTGTTAATCAAGCCCTAAGTATGAATGGAATGAACTGGATTCAAGCATAATCGAGTTAATAGTGATTGCATGCATACGACTCGGCGAGTCGTTCTTCGTACTCGGCGAGTCGAGTCGCGAGTCCCTGATTTTTCCCCTTTTGAGTTATACCGAGTGGGGATCAGTGAGTTATTGGTGGACTCAGTGAATCGGAAACCAGACTCAGTAATGGAGGGACTCGGCGAGTCAATGCCCTGACTCGGCAGGTCCAAGGCAACCTTCTTGCCTTAAGAACAGACTCGACGAGTTGTTCATACAATTCGGCGAGTCCAGACCAAAGTGTTCATCTGATGAAGATAAACTCGACGAGTTGTTCATACAACTCGGCGAGTCGGATGAAGAATCATTGGATATGTGAATAGAGGTGAACTCGTCGAGTCAATGCCAAACTCGACGAGTAGGGACGGGAGTAAGGACAATCAATTGATTAGGGACTCGACGAGTTAGAGGCCCAACTCGGCGAGTCGGGTCAACTGAAAGTTGACTTTGACTTGACTCGATCAGGGGTAAAACGGTCATTTTACCCAAAGAGTCGATATCATACTCTGATAGTGTGTTTTGTGGAATTTATATCCGGAGGATTTCCGGAGCAGCAGTAGCAGTTAGAGAGTTCCCGCACAGATCAGCAATTACTACAAGGTGAGTTACCTTCTAGTAGTGGTGGGTCTACGGCCACCATGTCGGCCCACCAGTATGAGTTGTATGTTAGATGAATGTCTCTGTGATATTCATCTAGGTTTTCTACTACCTGTGCTATGTTTATGTGCTAGTACGATATGATGCTATGTGCTAGTGATAGTAGGGGAGATAGTCCCCAGATTATCGGTCGATAGGGCCGAAGGGGCGGTCATGCGCATCCATGCTAGGTAGATTATGTGATATGTGTTATGTGGTAGTAGTAGGGGTGAAATAGTCCCCAATATCCGGTCGAGAGGACCAAAGGGGATATGCGAGTCAGTATCCGGTCGAGAGGACCGAAGGGGAGGCCAGCACCCAGATATGCTATTCAGTATCTGGTCGAGAGGACCGAAGGGGAGGCCAGCACCCAGATATGCTAGTCAGTACCCGGTCGAGAGGACCGAAGGGGTAGGTCAGGCACCCAGATATGCCTGACTATATATATATATATATATATATATATATATATATATATATATATATGTTATGTGGTTAAATGGTATGTGGTAAAGTTGGGGAACTCACTAAGCTTCGTGCTTACAGTTTACAGTTTTGATTTCAGGTACCTCTTCGTCGAAGGGGAAGGAGCTGGCGCGGTAGCAGCACATCATACACACACACTGTTTCCGCATTCAGGGGATTGTTCTGGGATTTATACTCTGACATTTTGATGGATCACATGTGTTGGTTTTCAGACTTAGTAAATGTTTATGAAATGGTTTGATCAGACTATGTTTATTGCAAATGATTTTACTAAATATTGACTGAAAAATGAAATTTTTGGACATGAAAAATGGGCTGTTACAGGTGGGGCCCGATGCCGGATTTTGCTCCAATGTCGGGCGGGGCTCGATGTAGTGTTCGAGGCCCAATATTTGTTTTTATGTGTTTATAGTATGGTATGCAGTAGTTTGGGGTAGCTCACTAAGCTTCATGCTTACAATTTTCAGTTTGATTTCAGGTACTCCTGCTAGTACAGGGAAGGGCTCGGGATGATCGCATGATACACACTACAGTCTTCAGCCTGGGATATTTTAGACTCTAATATTCTGATACATGATTTTGATACAGTATTCTCTATATGATGTTTGAGATACATGACATATGATTTTATTATGATGTTTTATCAGTTATGGGCTTTCCTTAATGATTTAAAAACGAAAATTTTGGGTTTTATCTTTGGGATGTTTCAGTTGTTCTTGTTGGATTTTTTTAATCTCATTAGGGAGTCAAAGGTTTTTATGATGGAAGATGAGAATGACAAAAAGAGAAGAGTGATATCAGCTGTTGGCGAGAAGAAGAATAAGAGGGTAAGGTTTGTTCTTCTTCCATGTGAACCTTGTGGCTCATAATGAGAATAACGAACAACTTTCACCCTTTCTTCTCCATAACCAAAATCAAAAATTTAGTTCCAAGAACCCTTGATAAAATCGATGATCGTTATGCATCTTAGGTTGAACTCTTCTAGATCGCTACATGCGCCTACAACGTTCTTCACCACATCGATGATACCAAGTGAAAGAGAAATTATACAATCATCAAGTAATAGATTTACAACATAATCTCTCTAGAGTTACTCTAAATTGTCATGAAACTAGAAGCATCTATCATGGAATTATGGAACCGAATGCAAAAAAAATTTCAAGATAATAAAGATGTAAGAGTTTTTTTTTTTTTTGAATAAAATAAAGTTAAGGTTTAATCCGAAAGAGTGAAATAGTATAAGGGCAGCGATGTCAATGGAGGAAAACGGGTCAATGGTTGCATCCCCCACCCCTCCCCCGAAATTTCACCTTTCTCCCGCCCCCAAGATCTCCGGCCTTCCCTCCCCCACCCTCGCCTCCCGCCCCTGATTGATTTTTGGTTGCCTTTTTTGGGCTAAAAGAAGCTATTTTTTGAGTAAAAAATAATTATTTATAGTAGAAATTTAAATGTTAAAATAAAAAATTTTATAACATCTCAAAAACATTATACTAAAGCTTGCTATTATATATATATATATATATATATATATATATATATATATATATATATATATATATATATATATATATATATATATATATATATATATATATATATATATAGGGCCCCAACGGGGGTTTTAGGACGGGACTGTCCAGCCCGGTCTCAACCCCCGAATTTAAAACGGAGGTTAACATTGTCATCACTTCTAACTTTTTTTTAATCAAATACCCCACATAGAGGATCAGATCGTGTAAGACTCCTTGACATCCCTATATAAGAAACAAATAGAATTATTTTTGAAAATGTTAGGGCTAAATAGAAAAAACAAATTTAAGATTTAATCTAGAAAAAAAACATTATATATGATTTTTTATGTAACTAACCGTTGATTTTATACTTCAATGACTCAGAAGGCAAAAAAAAAAAAAAGTAAAAATATAAAAAAAATATATAAAAAAAAAATCATGGACTATTTAAAACCGAAAGCAAGAGTTCTTAGGATTTTAATTACAATTTTTTTCCTATAAGTACTCTAAAATCTACATTATTTTTAAATGTATATTATTTTATAGTGAGTTTTCAATACCTTTATCATACATAAATAAAAATCAAAGAGAACAAACACTTACTAGTTCATGATGATTAGTCATATCCTATGCGTGTGAATTGTCCGATTTAACTTATTCAAACCATAAAACTTTACCTAAATCCAAAGACTGAGTCTAACACAAACAAACCGATTCGCCAAGAATGTTACCATATATAGTACGAGTAACCAAGTCTCCTGTTTCTCGACTAAAACAAGATAATGATTTCAATATTCTTGGACCAATCAGCCATTAATAAATCTTGAACTACATAAATAAACCAATCATTTTACTTTGGTTGAACCATTACCAGATTACCTACCCTTTATGATACTGGGTTTATTATTATTATTATTATTATTATTATTATTATTATATCATTTTGATAAGTGTGGTATGTTATGGGCGTTGAAATTGTTTTAGTTTAATTGACAAGTTGATAGCGAATTTTGATGGAAGTCTCCTGGTTTATGGGATAAGCATGAGAAAGGTGGTGATATTCCAATGTGGTATTATAATTATTTATGGCCCCTAGTATTTCATTTCATGAGAATTTTCTACAAATTTCAAATACCGGAAACCAGGCACTGGTTTTTGTTTGTTTGGCTGACTCATTACCACTACACGCTCCAGAAAAACAGGAGCCTAAACAACCCTTCGTATGTGGCGATTCGACCCCACCCTCACAACCCCTCTCCACGCGCCCCATTTTCTTGCTCCTCTTACGACCACTTATCAATAAAAATAAAAATAAAAACCACTAGATTATAAAAATGGTCAATTTCAATTTATGTGTTTGAAATTACTAATGAACTAGCAAGTCTTTCGAAGAAGAACATTAGACGGGTTTATAAAGTGTTTTTTACCGTTAGTCGGTAAAGGATTTAATGCTTTAAAAGATTGGTCAACCCACACATGTGTGTGCCGTAGACATAAGCGTTATGAAATACTGTAATTTAGGCGTGTTTTGCACTTCATACAACTCTCGTAGAACCGTATTGTTGGAAAGATTGATAATATGTATTAAATCATGGGGTTAATTTTACAACTTACATCTACTGAGTGATGTAAAAACCTTTAAGGGCATGAATTTTTTTTCGTGCAATTACTTTTCAAGAATCTACGATTTTTAGGTTAGTTATAATTTTCTGTTATGTCTTTTCATTCATCCGAATCAACATTTATCCTTAATATTATTTTTCAATTTGTTTGCTTTGATATTACTAACGGATTAATCTTAGTTCACAATACTAATTATCGGGTTTTTGTCTATACAACAGTCTTAAAGGTTTTTATTTTATTAATTTTTTTTTACTAATGGACACTATTCAGGAAACATCCGATTCATGAATCAGGAGATTGTCAAATTGGACCGATTCAATGGTCAGAAATACACCCGATGGGTCGATAAGGTCAAGTTTATGCTCGTTGAGCTTATATTATGTTGTGTCCTAAACCCTAACATGCCTTCAATTGATCTTATCCCTGAAATAGGAAAGGAAGCATATTGAAAAGAAATTCATGATATGTGAGATTATTGCAAGTTGTCACCCTCTTAAAAGGACTTCTCAAGAGGAATGTTCACAACTTTGAGGACTACTCATTCGATATCCTATTAAAGCACCTCCAAATAGAAGAACACTCAAAAAAGGCACAAGCAAGGTAAATTCGGATCAAGTGTGCACCAACTGTTAGCTAGGGGTTTTGGAATAAAGGGAAAAACTAGGTTCAAGAAGGAAAGGCGTAGCACCTAGAAATGGGAGTTTAAGAAACCTAACCTTCACCGACAACCAACCAAGAGAACCACAAAGTTTCACATTTGTAGAGAGACCGATCATTATGTATGGAGTACCCCATACACAAATCTAGTCCTACCTATGGATCCACAAATACAATTGAAGACATTACGTATTTGGTGGCGAACATGGGTCTTGGAGGAAAAAAAATATGATTTCCTCTCTTGCAGGAGAAGTGGTTGGTCAAGGTTGGTTCATGGATTACAGAGCTATAATTCATGCTTATGGAAGTGATTCAAACTTCCATATCTATGGTCCCATTCGAGAAACGAAAATTATGGTATACGACGATGGCTATTAAGTTGGAGTTTGTGGCATATAATGTGGTTAAACTTTAAAAACTGCCATAATGTCGCCCTTCAATATGTTTTGTATGTTCATGGGATCTCGATTAGATTCATGTCAGCGAACAAGTTTGATAAGAGTTGTTGCAAGCTATTAATTAAAAATTGTTATTTGGAGGTCACCAGAACCAGGTTCAAGAAAGTTTCACATATGTAGAGAGACTGATCATTATGTATGGAGTACCCCATACACAAATCTAGTCCTACCCGTAAATGTACAAACACAATTGAGGAAATTACCCATTTGGTGGCGAACATGGGTCTTGGAAGAGAAAATATGATTTCCTCTCTTGTAGGAGGAGTGGTTGGTTGAGGTTGTGTGACATCCCCAATTTTCAAAACCGAAAAAAAATCTTTACGCTTTCAAAAACCATAATATTTTTATTTGTGGAAAATCTCAGTAATGTACAAACATTTTGAGTACAAATAAATTTCTCAAAATAATAAACCTTTAAGGATATCTTTTAAGACGTTGTTGCGAGGGTGTTAAGAAAATAAAATTGATCACTAGTTGAATGCACTAAAGGATAGCACAAGGAAATTGGGTCGAATCCACAAGGACACAACCTAACGGTCAATGCCTCTTTATGTAAGGCACATACTAGTCATAAAATAGAAAACGTAAAAGGGGGATTTTTGATTAATAATTGAAAAATAAATAGCTGTGAAAATAACTAAATGAAATTCAATAATGAAAAATGAATTCAATATTGCTATGACTTTCCTAATCATGCAATCAACACAAACTTGTTAAATCTATATGTCCAAGAATCATTATTGAGTGACATTGCTAATAATATTTTATCCTATAGCATCACACATTTATCAAGTTGGTACATTTTATATATTTATTATTAATATGATTATTAATAAATAATATCAATTCTTGTATTTAATTAAGGAATAATTATTTTTTTTGTGAAAATAAAAATTATAAAAGAGTATAACTAGTTATTATTTCATATGGTATGAATTAATAAGTCATGCACAACCTTTTGGACTTGTTGGATTCTTTTTTTTTTACATAAAGAAAAAGTTTAAATTTTATAAACTTTGAGTTTATAAAAATTGAAGAATCTTTCTTACTTTATAAGGTATGGCCGAAAATTCATCATGAGTATAGAGGTTGCTTCCACACTTTTGTCTCCATGCTTTGTCCCCTTCACCTTTATAGATTTGACCTTACTTTGCATGAGATTATATAAGAGATGCATGAGGTTTGCATTTTTGGCTAGTGAAAACACTATTTTCTTCCTCCTATTTGTCACCAAAACCGTAAGATGTGTGATGCATCCTCTATTGCTTTCTTTTGAAGATTATTCAAGTCTTTGGTGGCTTAAATTGCTTCTCCTTTAGTGCTTATTTGAGTTAAGCACTTAAAGGCTTAAGAAGTACTTTATACAAGAAGGAACTAGCATCCAAGTGTCTTACTCTTGATGGTGGATACACAATGAGAAATCATAATCTTTGATTTTTGCTATCTTCATCAACACCCCAAAACCAAGTGGTTTCAAAGGCTTCAAAGGTTGTTATTCTAACACTCTTTGGTTGTTTTTATTTCATTCTAACCTCTATAAATGGATCCTTATTGGTTTGGTTTTGTTATAAACTAAAAATAAACTTGTCATTTTAAAGACTTTCGTTGCCGTTTTTTTTATGAAAAACTAACTTATATTTTGTATCAAAACCCATCAAACCTGATAATTCAAAATGTGTTATATCTAAGCTGGTACTGAAAACTACTAACAAGCTCTAGTAACATCTCTTGTACCTAATTAATTAACCAAAACAAACTTTTCAGTTAATCCTCACTTTTTACTAATTCAATTAAACAAGCTCTTAATTAAAGTCAAAAAAGCAGCATTAAGATCTATGTAAAATTCTCAGCAATATTCAATACTTCTCACAAGCTCGGAAGCATAGAAATACGAAATTTCAGTTTATATCATAATTAAATCCCAACACGGAACCAATATGCTACTTCTTACTTATTACGAGTTTATTAGAATAATTACAGATTCCATTAAAATATTAACTAGAGTGATTTAATCCTAAATTAGGTGATCACACAAAAAAGAATCAAAATGAAACATTCATTAATCACAAAACTGAAAAATCTAGATAGAATCACAAATCAAAAACCAGGTCTAATGATTGCTTACATGAAAAATATTGATCTATGCAGAACTGAAATCTAGGGTTTAGCCAGACATGGCTAAAATCTGATCTAGAACAGTAAAAAGAGATATTAAATAACTAAATCCTACTAAACCAAATGTATGAGATGATCCACAGAATTCAGATATTCAGAAATTAAAGAAAACGGAGATAAATCAGCTTAAAATCTTCTGAAAATGTTTTTTCGTCGTTTGGGAATGTCTATGGTTTAAATTGATCTGATAGGAGGTATTTGTATACGAGCCACCAACAATAAACGAAAAAAAGCAAAAAAACACAATTGAAAAACACGATCGTGTTTGATAGAGTTTTTTTCTCCGAAGTCCCGAGTTCTCTTCAACCACTCACATCCAATTCAAGTCTTTAGTAGTCTAAACACCATTACTTGTGATGCATATAAAATAAGTGGGCCAGGTTGGGAAACCTGGTGAGATACATAGGGTTTTCAATCCCACAATAACTTAATCATATATCTTAAACTTGCAAAACCAATTGTTGTTATCAACACAAATATATCATATCCATAAGACAATCTACCCCATCACATCGATCCTCACATATTGATTCTATGCAACGACCTCATGTGATTTATCCAGAAGGATCATTGTAAACAACAAGCTGCTTCGTGGATTCCTTGGTAGCAGATAAGGATAAAAAAGAAAACTAATGAGAGGAATGGAATAATTCACATCATTGAACCTTGGTTCATACCCCAAGATAGTTACATCATGGGTGGTCATCTAGATTGCAATGCCTAGCAGTGGTCTCACACAAAGTATTTGTACCTGAAGTTCTACCCCCAGAATCACCTTAGCTGAAAAAGATCACATCATACATGCCTAGTAGTGGTATAATACTGACACATTCTATTTAGCAGTCTAAGAAGTTCCCTCAATTACTTTATGAAAGGAAACGCTGACACATAAAGCTCATCAAAAGAAAGAGGAGAGGACTCTAATATAACATTCATGTACGTGAAATATAATACACAAAGCTCAATTAAGAAGTTCCCTCACCAACTATATAAGCTCATTGATCACCTTTTCAATGGTAAGTTCTCAGTTCCCACTCTAAAGACATAGTCACTCACCATAACCACACTAACTTGATTGTCAGAGCGTTCTCACGGGATCTCCTCCCAGAGGACGTCTGGCTTTACTTCCCTTGTATTCCAGGACTCAAATGCTAAGTGGAGACTCTCCAGATGAAGACGTTCACTTCACATCATTAGCGTCCACTACATTTGACCATTTTTCAAAGAAAGTCCTTGATGAATCCTACCCTCCCAACTCATAGACACGAAGTAAGTGGTAAAGATACGAGAAGAAGAGCCGAATTAGATAACGCCATACTATGATTTCATCCAACACGAACTACTATCGAAAGATCACCACGATGAAAGAAAAATCCGAATAAAAGCGCCCCAATTCGCCATACTGTGGGGAACCCTTTACAGAAGAAGCTACATGGTACCATGGCTCAAGTGTATCACACACCAAGAAAGGAAAAACCTATTAAAAGAGGTCCACATAAGAGAAATAAGCACACACAAATGAGCTAGGCCACTTACGGGCAAAGTACTACACATGGGAGTATATTGGTCGAAAATACACCAAGACGCCACCGAAACTACACGAAAATGCAACCCTGCCAAATGTATGTTCCCATACATCACCTTCCAGTAACCACACTAAGGAGCATTTCTTTCCCATGGCCATTTCACCAGTGGGGAATAGACATTATGGGGCCATTCCTAGAGGCTCCATGACATGTAAAATTTATGGTCATTGTAATTGATTATTTCACAAAATGGATCGAAGTAGAGCCATTAGCCTCAGTAATAGGATGTAACATGATCAAATTCATGTGGAAAAACATCCTTTCCAGATTCGGTACCCCACGAGTCCTAATCAGTGACCACGGGCTATAATTTGCAGAAAAACATTTCAAGGACTGGTGCAAAGAGCAGAACATCAAGCAACATTTCACATCTATAGCACACCCACAAGCCAATGGGCATACAGAAGTGTCCAACCAAACAATTGTTGCATGCCTCAAGAAACAACTAGGGAAGATAAAAGCTTGTTGGGTAGAGGAACTCCCCACAGTGTTATGCTCCAAACGAACTACACCACAAACAAGCACCAACGAAACCCACTTCAGTCTAGTGTATGGCATGGAATAGGTACTTCCCCTGGATATCCTGATGGAATCACTCCGCACAGCCAACATCAATGAGAGCCGGAACGCCGAAGACCTCCACCATAATCTCACCATGGTCGATGGAAAACACGAAATAACATCCCTCCATCAGGTCTCCTACAAAGCCGCCATAGCCAAGTACTATGATAGAAGGACTTCTGGTAAGGCGCACAAGGTAGGGATTATGTGTTGAGAAAGAATGAAGCCAACAGACAAGAACCAGGAGGGAAGCTAGGTCATTCATGGGAAGGACCATACCAGGTCACTGAGGTACTCTGAAATGCTGCATACATCCTGGAAACCCCAGAAGGATGGCCAATCCCAAGAACCTGGTATGCCGAAAATCTTCAAATTTTTACTACTAAGTTTTCCAACATAGCCAACTCTCACAACAATCTAGTAATCTACTAATTTCTTGTATTTTATTTATTTTGATGTATCCAATGGATAGACTAATCACCCAACCAAGGAAACCTTTCTATAAATATTTAATGTACTGTAAGCTCTTTCTTATTTTCACCTATATTCTATATACAACAACTCTCTTGGGGAAGTAGCCCTAGATAGTGGTTAAAAGGATATATCTGCTCAATATCCATAGCCAAGTGCTAGAAACACTACATGTGTAACAACCCGAAATTTTTTCCGTTTCCGTCACACGTTTTGCATTAATAAAATTTCGAATTTGTTAACTTTTCTGTCAAACATTTTGGTTTAATAAAAATAATCTAGTTATATTTAATTAAACTATTTGCAAGTCGGAACCAAAAATCGCGTGGAAACCCGAATATCTCGAAAAATCAACATTTTTGGTCTAAATGGCATTACGACCGTAAACTCGTTTACCACCGTAAACCTGTTTACGGTCAAGGACGAATGGACCCCACTTTCAGCCTATAAATGCGATGCCTCCAACTTCATTGGGATGTTTTCTGGCCGCACTCTCTCCTCCTCTCTCTAAGAAGCTTAACCGTAAACACTCAAAACGCCTTCAAACTTTGGAAATCACCGAGAAACCACGTTTGGAGTCACTTTGAAACGTCTGGAATCACTCCTCGCATCGAAGTCAGCATCCAAACCTTGTTTTCCGAGTTTACAGTCCGGGATTCAAAGACCGTAAACTCAGTTCTTGAGTTCACGGCCGTAAACTCGGCCATCTACAAAAACCGTAAACTCGTGTTCTAAGGTAGTGAACTTATTCCTTCGATTCAAGCAAGTCTCAGTAACATCCCTCACCCAAATGCAAGTGTTTTCCGACACTTTATTTATCGAAATCACTAATTTAGATACATATACGTATTTATTTGATAATAGGATTTCGTTAAGTGTCGCGTGCAAAAACTCAGGAACCTTCTTTTCAGTCAACCACTCCACGCAACAACTGTGAGTTCATACCCCTACATTTTTCCGTATTTTTAAGGTTTTCAGGGGGGAGAACAAGCTAAACATAAATGTTTTTTCTTATAAGCTAAACATAAATTTTTTTAGGAATATACATAAAACTTATGCAAAATTTCATACGTTATTTCCCTTTTGTACTATGTTGAGCATAAAGGACGTTTTCACTAAAATTGCATAGTTTTTACAGATATGCTATTCACTACGTTATACATGCAAACTATAATCAGTATAGTTTGGGATTTCTCTAAAAACTTATCAAGCATAGAAACTTCTCTACTAAACATATGCACTGGAACAGAAACCGTTTACAGTTTATATCACTGTTTTATCATGATTTTCATAACTGTAACTTATCACTATACGCGGTATACATTCGGATTCTCACTATGGTAGAACGCTACTGCATTACACATAAACTAGATTGTACGATACTGCGAGGCGCTACTTCACTACTGTTACCCTTAGGTGTATAGGGATAAATCCTACCACTGTATAACCAGAGTCTCTTGGAGGGAGAGCGTGAGGTTTGTGAATAGATCTATTCGGGACTGACAATCCCACATCTGGACTGCTAGCTACAGTTAGGCGGGTACGCCTGAGATGTACAAATGTCATTTAACGTCAACGCCTGAAGAACGTTGGAAAGGTCTCTAGTCATATCAAGCATGGTTATACGACTCAAATTATGTATAAATAACCGATAGTTTACCAACCTGGTTTTCTTCAGTAGTTTTATTTATACCAAATAGAACTGAACACACTATGCATACTGGCCGAGTCAGGGTTTTCAAAACCGAATCATTTATGCTACGGTTTTACATTAAATACGTATACTTCATGATTAGTTTTAGCTAGCCACATGAAGTAGTATTTTGCATATTTATACAATTTTCAGAAACGAACATTCATGGTTGTATACAAAATCGATCACACTACGTTTTTCACTAAAGAAAATATCGGATTTTCTTGAAACTACATAATCATTTCGACTCGCTCATCAATAAGTTTTCATTACAAATTACTGCTTATGAACTCACCAGCTTTATGCATTTTTCAAACTGCTTGTATTCTCAGGAAATTAGTAGACAGGTATTTGCTGGATTTTCGAGGAACCGAAGCATTTATAGTTTTTAAGTTTTTATTTTGCAAAACTATTGGATGTATTTCAAACTGAGTTTCAAATAGATGTAAACGTTTTTTTTACCTAAGTATTCACTGTAATAGTTGTGTTACTATGATTGCTATTATTCATTGGTTGTGATGCTATACATGACGTCCTCCACCCCGGAATGTTTCCGCCAACGGTTTCGAGGTGTGACAAATTGGTATCAGAGCCATGTTTATAGCGAACTAGTATACCGAACCTTACGTGGTATACAACTATAAACACTAAGGGGCCTAAGTGCTCTACACTAAAAGTATACATTCAAAATATAAAGTATTTTTATAAAAGTATACGAGCATGCATACATAACAGGATTCGTGTCGCTAGTAGAACTGAACAAAAGTATTATGGATGCTGGAACGTTGCGGTTAAACCTAGGCAGTTATGTAATCATTTCTAGGGTGAATATAGCCTGATCAACTATATTCAGTCAAGACATGACTAACATGTGTTTGGGGGTGACTGTGGTGCTACAGTAGGCCTAAAACTTACCAAAAATCATCTCACATAAAATACTATAGGAGTATTTTCGCTAGAGCCAAACTTAGTATGCAGATTCACCCTAAGTATTACTACCTCTCCTTCCTTAAGCGATAACTTACTTGTTTTAGTAACCTTTCTATGATTATCGCTCGGTAGAATACTTTCATTATCAGGATGAGATATATTTTGTTTCTATATATCTCGAGGACTTACCATCCTCTTCTTCCTGATTGTTTCTAAAACAAGATGCCTCCCCGACCAAGACCCATCAGAAGGAACAACGACACTCCGTCACCATCACCACCTCCTCAGTTCAACCCTGTCATGTTTGAGTCAGTAGTTACCACCGCCGTGCCTGCAAAAATGGCACAAGTGAACACTGGTGGAGCTGGAGGTGGAACCGACCCCCAGAGACAAGATGGAAGTCAGGGACATCAGAAAGAGTGTTCCTACAAAGACTTCATGATTGAAAAACCCAAGTCCTTCGATGGAAATGGAGGTATCATCGCCCTGACTCGAGGGTTTGAGAAGATCAAATCCATCTTCGAAATTTGCGTCTGTTCTGAACCCAACAAGGTGAACTTCACCGCCTGCACCTTCACCGACAGAGCCTTGACCTGGTGGAATGGTCGAGTCAAAACCCTAACCTTGCCAGTGGCTAATGCCATGGGTTGGGAAAGACTTAAGGAGCTCATGCTAGCGGAGTACTGCCCGAGGGGCGAAGTGCAAAAGTTGGAGCACGAACTCTGGAACCTAAAGATGAAGGGTTCTGACATTGCTGCCTATACTGCGAGATTTTGTGATCTGGCTCTTCTCTATCCGGGAATGGTCACCCCGGAAAGCAAGAAAATCGAGAGGTACATCTGGGGACTGACGCAACCCACCAAAGGAAATGTCTTGGCTGCTAGGCCGACTACATTTAAAAGCACCAAGGATTTGGCACAGACTCTGATCGATCATGGAATCGATCTGAATGAAGTGACAACTGTCCCTGAACCCCAAAAGGATGGAGGTGGGAAGAAGAAGAAGAAGTATGGCAACAAGCGTAAGGGTCAGTCTTTGCAAGAGCCCTCCAAGAAGCAACAAATAGTAGTAGTTCATGCTGCTACTACTCCTGCTGCTGTTCTCACTGCTGTTCCAACCACCCAATCCCCTACCGGTGGTTATGCTGGAAAACTGCCTTTATGCACCAAGTGTAACTTCCATCATCACGGTCCCTGCCGTGAGTTGATCTGCAACAACTATGGGAAGAATGGACACATAGTTCGAAACTGCAAGACACCGGCTCAACCGACTAACCAGGCCCCGGGAGCGGGTGCTGGTCAAACTTGTTATGGGTGTGGAGAGGCTGGGCACTTCATCAGAAACTACCCCAAGGCAACGACTGGTGGCAACACAGGGAGAGTTCTGGTGATGGGTCAGGAAGAAGCAGTTGCTGATCCTACCGTTGTTACGGGTACGTTCCTCCTTGACAACTCTTATGCATGCATTCTCTTCGACTCTGGTGTGGAGAGGAGTTTTGTTAGTCATTCATTCATATATCTAATCAAGTGTAAATCCCAACCTCTAACCGAAACATTTATCGTTGAGATGGCTAACGGAAAGAAGGAGAGTGCTAACGACATATTCATAGACTGTACTCTTACTCTAGACAATTATTCGTTTCCCATCGATCTTATGCCTGTGTCCATCAAGAGTTTCGACGTCATTATCGGCATGGACTGGTTGAGCTCCAATCATGCTGATATTCTTTGTTTCGAAAAAGCTATCCGCCTCAATCTTCCTTCTGGAGAAACCCTAATGATTTATGGTGATAAGCTCAGTTCGAACCTCCGTATCATTTCGTGCGTCAAGGCCCAGAAATATCTACGGAAGGAGTGCCATGCATTCCTATCTCATCTTGTCGACGAAATGCGAAAAGTTAGAGACCTCGAGAGAATCCTCGAAGTTTGTAACTTTCCTGATGTCTTCCCTGAAGATCTCCCAGGAATCCCTCCCGATCGCCAAGTCGAGTTCCGTATCGACTTGATCCCCGGAGCTACTGCTGTAGCTAAATCTCCATACCGTTTAGCGCCAGCGGAGATGCAACAATTATCCAGTCAGCTCAATGAGCTGATCAGCAAAGGATTCATAAGGCCGAGTTACTCACCCTGGGGAGCTCCAATCTTATTTGTGAAAAAGAAAGATGGATCCTTTCGGATGTGCATTGACTACCGGGAGTTGAATTAGCTGACCATCAAGAACCGTTATCCCTTACCCAGGATCGACGATCTCTTCGACCAACTGCAGGGAGCCAGTTATTTCTCAAAGATCGATCTAAGATCAGGGTACCATCAGTTGTGAGTTCATGAGAATGACATGCCCAAAACAGCATTCCGAACTTGCTATGGACACTACGAGTTCGTAGTAATGCATTTTGGTCTAACTAACGCACCGGCAGCATTCATGGACCTGATGAATTGGGTGTGCTGTCCTTTCTTAGATAAGTTTGTGATTGTGTTCATTGACAACATACTTTTCTATTCGCGGAGTGAGGATGACCATAAACAACACTTAAGGCAGGTGTTGGAAACTTTAAGGGCAGGAAAGCTATACGCAAAATTTTCGAAGTGTGAATTCTGGATCAGGAAGGTGAATTTCCTTGGACACATGATTAGCAAGGAAGGGATACACGTTGACCCATCCAAGATCAAAGCGATTGAGAATTGGTCTGCACCGAAGACACGAACAGAAATCCGGCAATTCTTGGGTCTCGCGGGCTACTATCGTAGGTTCATCCAGAACTTCTCCAGAATCGCTAAGCCTTTATCTACCCTGACACAAAAGGGGTAACCTTTAGTTGGGGAGCCAAGAAAGACACTGCATTTCAAACATTGAAGCAAGCCCTGTGCAGCGCACCTGTCTTGTCCCTACCCGAAGGGATGGAAGACTTCGTGGTCTACTGTGATGCATCCAATCAGGGCCTAGGCTGTGTGCTCATGCAACGAGGAAAGGTTATCGCCTATGCCTCGAGACAGTTGAAAACACACGAGGATAATTACACAACTCATGATTTGGAGTTGGGAGCAATGGTCTTTGCGTGAAAGATTTGGAGACATTATCTTTACAAAACCAAGTGCACTATCTTCACCGACCATAAGAGCTTGCAGCACATCTTTAATCAGAAGGAGTTAAACATGAGACATCGATGATGGGTCGAGCTACTCAGTGACTACGAGTGCGAAATTCGCTACCATCCCGGCAAGGCCAATGTGGTAGCAGACGCCCTTAGTCGAAAGGAGTATTCAGGGCGTAAGGTGAAGGCACTAACAATGACCATCCATTCCCGTCTATCCGCGCAAATCAAGGAGGCTCAGCGGGAAGCCTTAAAACCCGAGAACGTGGCGGATGAAGCTTTGTGAGGAATGGACAAGAACTTGGAGATCAAAGGAGACGGGGTGTACTATTTCATGAACTGAATCTGGACCCCAAATTTTGGTGGTTACAGAGAGGTTGTCCTGAATGAGGCCCAGAAGAATAAATACTCCGTTCACCCGGGTTCGGATAAGATGTATTTGGATCTCAAACAACACTATTGGTGGTCAAACATGAAAGAAGAGATTGCTACCTTTGTGGGTAAGTGCCTGACCTGCGCCAAGGTGAAGGTTGAATATAAAAAACCCTCAGGTTTTCTTCAATAGCCAGAAATACCTGAGTGGAAGTGGGAAAGGGTAACCACGGATTTTATCACCAAGTTACCCAGGTCTCCGAGTGGGCACGATGCCATTTGGGTAATTGTTGGTCGGTTAACGAAGTCCGCTCACTTCCTGCCAATCAAAGAAAGCTTCAAGATGGAGAGACTCACATGGATCTACCTTCAAGAGATAGTTCGCCTTCATGGTGTACCTGCATCCATTATCTCCGATCGAGATAGCAGGTTTACATCAAGGTTCTGGCAGTCTTTACAGAAGGCTCTTGGAACTAAATTGGATATGACCACGGCTTATCATCCGCACACTGATGGACAGAGTGAGAGGACAATTCAGACATTGGAAGACATGTTGAGAGCCTGCGTCATTGACTTCGGCATGCCATGTGACACTCATATTCCTTTGGTTGATTTTTCCTACAACAACAGCTACCATACCAGCCTCAAGGTTGCGCCATTTGAAGCCTTCTATGGCCGCAAGTACAGATCCCCTCTGTGCTGGGCTGAGGTAGGCGACACGCAGCTAGCCAGGGGTCAAGTCCCCGACAGTACTCTCATTGGCCCTGAAATCATCCGAGAGACAACTGAGAAGATTGTACATATCCGGGAACGACTGAAAGTCTCACGAGATAGAAAAAAGAGCTACGACGACAAGAGACGTAAACCCTTGGAGTTCCAGGTTGGCGACCGCGTCCTTCTGAAGGTCTCACCTTGGAAAGACATGATACGCTTCGGAGGGTGTGGAAAGCTAAACCCAAGGTACATTGGACCATTCGAGATCCTTGCTAGGATTGGTCCTGTAGCATACAAACTTCAGTTGCCGCGAGAACTCAGCAACATTCATCCTGTTTTCCACGTATCGAATCTAAAGAAGTGTCTGTCCGATGAGACCCTTGTAATTCCTCTCGATGAGATTGAAATCAAAGAGAACCTCAACTTTGTGGAAGAACCGGTCGAAATCATGGATAGAGAGATCAAACGAACAAAGCAAAGTCGCATCCCGATAGTGAAGGTTCACCGGAATGCCAAGCGGGGACCTGAATTCACTTGGGAGCGTGAAGACCAGATGAAACGGAAGTATCCGCATCTCTTTCCTAATCCATGATTTGTATTCTAGGTTCGAATTTCAGGACGAAATTCCCTCTAACGGGGGGAGGATGTAACAACCCAAAACTTTTTCCGTTTCCGTCACGCGTTTTGCATTAATAAAATATCGAATCCGTTAACTTTTCCATCTAACATTTTGGTTTAATAAAAATAATCTAGTTATATTTAATTAAATTATTTGCAAGTCGGAACCAAAAATCGCGTGGAAACCCGAATATCTCGAAAAATCAACATTTTTGGTCTAAATGGGATTACAACCGTAAACTAGTTTACGACCGTAAACCTGTTTACGGTCAAGGACGAATGGACCCCACTTTCACCCTATAAATGCGATGCCTCCGACTTCATTGGGACATTTTCTGGCCGCACTCTCTCCTCCTCTCTCTAAGAACCTTAACCGTAAACACTCAAAACACCTTCAAACTTCGGAAATCATCGAGAAACCACGTTTGGAGTCACTTTGGAACGTCTGGAATCACTCCTCGCATCGAAGTCAGCATCCAAACCTCGTTTTCCGAGTTTACGGTCCGAACTTCAAAGACCGTAAACTCGGCCATCTACAAAAACCGTAAACTCGTGTTCTAAGGCAGTAAACTCATTCCTTCGATTCAAGCAAGTCTCGGTAACATTCCTCACCCTAATGCCAGTGTTTTCCGACACTTTATTTATCAAAATCACTAATTTAGATACATATACGTATTTATTTGATAATAGGATTTCGTTAAGTGTCGCGTGCAAAAACTCGGGAACCTTCTTTTCAGTCAACCACTCCACGCAACAAATGTGAGTTCATACCCCTACATTTATCCGTATTTTTAAGGTTTTCAGGGGGGGATACAAGCTAAACATAAATGTTTTTATTATAAGCTAAACATAAATGTTTTCAGGAATATACATAAAACTTATGCAAAATTTCATACTTTATTTCCCTTTTGTACTATGTTGAGCATAAGGGACATTTTCACTAAAATTGCATAATTTTTACGGATACGCTATTCACTACGTTATACATGCAAACTATAATCGGTATAGTTTGGGATTTCTCTAAAAACTTATCAAGCATAGAAACTTCTCTACTAAACATATGCATTGGAACATAAACCGTTTATAGTTTATATCACTGTTTTATCATGATTTTTATAACTGTAACTTATCACTATACGTTGGAAAGGTCTCTAGTCATGTCAAGCATGGTTATACGACTCACATTATGTATAAATCACCGATAGTTTACCAACCTGGTTTTCTTCAATAGTTTTATTTATACCAAATAGAACTAAACACACTCTGCATACTGGCCAAGCCAGGGTTTTCAAAACCGAATCATTTATGCTATGGTTTACATTAAATATGTATACTTCATGATTAGTTTTAGCTAGTCACATGAAGTAGTATTTTGCATATCTATACGATTTTCAGAAACGAACATTCATGGTTGTATACGAAATCGATCACACTACGTTTTTCACTAAAGAAAATATCGGATTTTCTTGAAACTACATAATCATTTCGGCTCGCTCATCAATAAGTTTTCATTACAAATTACTGCTTATGAACTCACCAGATTTATGTTGATATTTTTCAAACTGCTTGTATTCTCAGGAAATCAGTAGATAGGTATTTGCTGGATTTTCGAGGAACCGAAGCATTTAGAGTTTTTAAGTTTTTATTTTGCAAACTATTGGATGTATTTCAAGCTGAGTTTCAAACAGATGTAAACGTTTTTTTTTACCTAAGTATTCACTGTAATGGTTGTGTTGCTATGATTGTTGTTATTCATTGGTTGTGATGCTATACCTGACGTCCTCCGCCCTGGAATGTTTCCGCCAACAGTTTCGGGGTGTGAC
The DNA here is from genome assembly GCF_002870075.4 of Lactuca sativa. Taxonomy (NCBI): domain Eukaryota; kingdom Viridiplantae; phylum Streptophyta; class Magnoliopsida; order Asterales; family Asteraceae; genus Lactuca; species Lactuca sativa. The sequence continues at coordinate 118,864,646 of NC_056625.2, read as the reverse complement.
AACATGTTATGAGACCCCTGGTCCTAACCTACAAAAGCATGGTAACCCCATGACTAAACTAATATAGGTTATGCGACCCCTGGTCCTAACCTATGAAAGCATGGTAACTCCATGACTAGAATGAATACCGATTATATGACCCCTTGTCCTAACCTACGAAAGCATGGTAACCCCATGCCTAGAACTAATTTTGGTTATGCGATCCTTGGTCCTAACCTAAAAAATGAGCATGGGGACTCCTGGCCCCACAATTGGAATCACTTGTAACCAAACAATTTTGGTTTCAACCCATGAAAAAACATGGCAAACTTTGACCCATCAAACAAAAAGGCCAAAATTAGAATCAATACCCACACTAAAAAATGATTCTCAATGCACGTCACGATTTAGCAACAACAAGGAAATTATACCACATGGTGCAGCATCATACACACATACCAAGGCAAAAAGAAAGAAACAAACAATAAGCGGTTCTATCCAAACAACCAAACCGGTCTACATGCCAACAAAACGAAAGGATATAAATTGTCCAAATTGCTAAACCATCCCACAAACCACAAGTTTTAAACAACACATTTTCCTCATTAGGACGAATGAAATGCTTAAATTCCTCCAGGATAAGTTATCCAAGACAGAACAAGGAGGTAAAGTTCGTCGTAGCAAAAAGCTATGCGGCACGGTTGATTTCATCTTCATAGTCAATCTCCAGATCCTCATCCTCCAACTTAACCTTCCCAGCCATCAACGCCTCACGATAATCCTGTTTCCCCTCTTGACGATCAACGGCCAAACAAGCATCTTGGAAATGATTCACCCCAGATCCAAATTCCCTACTATCCAAAAATTTTTCAATGACACCAACATTACCTTCGGTCAACAACCATTGATAATCCCGCTAAACCTATTCCAATGTTGCAGTTTTTCCGACACAATACGACTTTGCTCCACAGCATCCCTCTCAGCACTCTCCAACTAAATCGATAAACCCTCATTCTCCTGTTTCACCTTCTCCAGTTCCTCCTTTGCAACAAAATTCTCAGCATCGAGTGTAGCCACCCGCTTCTCCAAGTTATTTGTCTCAAAAACTACCATTCTCATTTCAGACTCAACCGCCTGCAAATGCAATTCCAACAAACTTACCTGGGCATGACCCTCACCTTCAACTACACACATCCTTCTATTTTCACCAACATAATTATGGAGGTCTTGGCAGAGCTGTGATCACACCATATCCACCTTGACAAACTCTTAAAGACACCTAGCCGGCTCCACCAAAAAACATGAGCTCTACGCAGCAGCAAAACATAAAGGGACAATAAAATTATCCAGCGAATAACTTGCCATATCAGCCAAAGTGCCAGGTGGGAAAGCGTGACGCACATACTCCTGAGCAATTGAAAATATAAACAATTTAGTATCCTCGCCTAAAGTCCATTGCAGCATGAACTGACTCCCGAAACTACAATCACCAGCCAACACAGACGCACTGGCAACCCCAAGAGAAAAGAAATCCCTTCACCTTTGAAACCACTATCACTATGGCCTCCAACCACTGCAACATCAAGATTCGTACCACGATCACCGTCACCATCAGAAACCATCTTCTTAGAATTAGATGACACTCCTTTGACAAACCACAACCTTGTTGACCACCCTACAAAACAACATTTCGGTCACCAACCGCTGGATCATCTTAAAAATCGATAATAATATCCTCACCACCACCGCCACGTTTAACTACCAGTATTCAATGAAAACCACCGACACGGCTGCAAATAGCGAACCACTGCCAATGGCTCAACCTCTTTCCCAGCATTCTCCCACATACGTTTTCGCTTATTCGCAACATCCATCACCCCTTCTTTACTATCCTCAACGAATTCAGAAGATACATCAACGGATCCACAATTACCCCCACCAGAGACTCCATAAAGAACCGTTGCTGGAACATTCGTACTCGACGACCCGTCGGCATGACGCTCAACTTCTTGAACAACAACAGCTTTGGCAACAAATTCTTTGTTCCGGAAGTAAAAAAAGAAGGAATGACCCAATCCACCTGGGGTACCTCCCATACCACTTCTTAGATAACACATCCATGAACCACATACGCTTCTCTATACCTGTCACACCCCCAAACCAGAACGGCGGAAACGTTCGGGGGCGGAGGACGTCATATTCAGTATCATAACAGTTCATAGAAAGGAAAGTACACACCACCATACATATTAAGGTTTCCAAAATGTTTACATAATTGTATTAGTTACATGTTCGATAAACACATAAACATCTTTCAAAAGAAGTAATTAACGTCAGCACGTTAATCCTCAAAAGTTGATTTCCAAACCTGCTTAGCGGTTCCCTGAGAATACAAGTAATTTCAAAGAAAAAGTGTCAACAATTAAGTTGGTGAGTTCATAAGTAGTGTTTTGAGAAAATGTACGCCATTCGAAAGTTCATGTATGTTTTCCAGAAAACGCGGTATTTTCAAATGAAAAGAGTTATGATTCGTTGGGTTGAAAATGAATGTATTAGATCTAGAAAATCCCATATTTTCCCTAATAGTTGAGATATGATTTGTTGTGCTTTCCAAGAAAAACTCTTATTTTCTTATAAAAGTATGAAATGCATATGAATGTTCGTGTTATAAGTTGTAAATAGTTGCACCAAGAAAATCCCTTATTTTCCTATTAGTTGTTTGTTTTAGATGCAGGAAAAACCCTTATTTTCCTAACATAACTGGCAGTCTCTAAGACCGAAAATCGCAAGCAACCGACGTGCTTAAAAGTTGTGGCATAGTTTTATGTAATAAAGCTATACGAAGATCGCACTTGTTAGATGAAGAATAGTTTTAATAGCTACTCGTTCATAAAAGCATAATACCATAATAATTGTATATCCGATGAGTTTTATAACCATACTAAACATAATATGCCTATAGCGACGTTCTTCAGGCGTCGTAGCGTTATGACAAATTGTCACCCCAAAAGACGGACTGTAGCTAACAGTTAGGGCGCGGGATCATGACTTCCCGTATAGATCTATACACATTTGACGCGTTCTCCGAACGGGAGACTCTGGTTATAGACAGGACTTGTAGCAATACCTTTTATCAAAAAGGCAGTGTTTCAAGATGTACACATCTCATGGATTCTCAACTAAGTCTGTATTAAAGTAATAGTTTTGTATGCAAAGATCATCCTTTCTCACAAAGTTTTGACAATGCATAAATCATAAGTTTTTAAAATGCATTAAAACGGTTTAACAACGAAGGATACTTTGGAATTTCTAAATACTTTGTATAAATCTAGTGCATGCAAAGTATGACAAGAGTTTTCACATAGTAGTAATAAATCACAAGTGATTCATTTGATAAAAACGAGTAAAGAGAAATTTTTGATGTAGAAGACAAGTCTGTAAACAAAACATATATATGTATAAGTTTTAAAAGATGATTTGGTATGTTTCGTAATTGTTGTTCATATTCTTACGTTTTTATTAGAAACTTTGCATGAAATAATCCTTAAGTTTGATACTAAAGAACTTTTTGTACTTATCACTTTTGTAAAAGTGGTAATTAAACATATTTAAATGATTGTGTTTTAACTTCCTTAATGTATAAACATTGCTTAAAAATGTTAGAAGGTGTTAATAAATCTATAAACCACTTTTGACAGTTTTACCCTTTACTGTCCCTGTTTTTAGAAATCTCATAGAAAAATCATCGTAAGTCAAAAAACTGAATCCGTCACCTCTGAGAGTTTATAAAATGAGTCTACTTTGTTCCCAATTTTTATTATGATTTTTAGTGGTCTCAAACTAGTGTGAAAATGAACATCTTCACAGACTAGTCCGAAATCACTTCTGAAATGACAGGCAGTTTTATAAAAATTGCCATAAATTGTAGAAAAATCGTATGAACGCGTGCGAGTAGTCCTTAGAAAGGTATAAACTTGAACTATTTGCATATTATACAGTTTTGAAATATATTAAGTTTAAGATGGTCAAAATAGTCCGTGAACAGGACTCAACTTTTCTGTAGAAAGCTGTCATTTAAATTTAAGTTATGTTTAGTGTTCTAACTTGTATTCCCCCCTTAAAACTTGAATAAAACATGAAAATGTAGGGGTATGAACTCACCTTATGTGAATACTTGAAGAATGGAAGGTTGAAGATGAACTTTTGGTTGTTGGTTTGATGCTCCAAAACAGCCACTCTTTTGGCTATGTTGCTGTCACTTTATTTCACAGCAAAAGAGCAAGAAAAGGGTAGTTTGCTCACTGTTTTGAATCAATAATTTTGAGTATCATAACAAGTAACTTCCAGGGGTATTTTGTGGTAAAAATATCAAGCAAAAAGGAAGGTGTAGATGGGTGAAATGGTGGCTGAAACACAAAAGGGACAGCAACCCTTTTGTTCATGGTTTTGATGGCTTTGGAAGGAAGTTCTTGTTCTTGAAAATGAGATGAAGGTTGAGAGTAATTCCATGGAGTATTGGCTGGTCAAATGAGGGTAAAATGAAGAGTAAATTTCGTGGATATGAAGGAGGAAAGAGTGGAAGAGGATAAGGGGACAAAACCTAGACTAGCTTGTGATGGGATGTGAGTTTAAGTGATGTGATCTTGTCTAGCCACTTGCTTGGGTGGTTGCTTAGAGATAGAGTTAGTTAACTAACTAACTACTAGTTATTTAGTTATTTAGGAGTTCTAGGTAAGGAGAGGGAAGGTTTTAATCTTGAAAATTAGAAGAGGGATTAAGAAGCATTCTTAGTAAAATGTCTTAAGTGATTAAGCACTTATTAGTTAAGTTGGCACTTATCTCCATCAATTCTCTTATCTTAATTGATTTAGAAATAATATTCCTTACATGAAATCACTTTAGGTAATGACCCATAACTAGTCATTCACTAGATAATAATACATATATACAAATACATACATGTATACTTAGTATAAAATAACAATGTAGTTTTTGTGTATTTGAACTTTAATGTTTATGTTTTATTCTTTTTATTCAAAAACACTTAAATACATTCTAATTATACCTTATAATAATTCATTTTATATTTTAATTTATTTAAATATAAAATTTATTGACCAATGTATAATTTCGTGACATTTAACCGGTTAACCATATCGTTAAACACGTTTTTGTCACTTTGGTTCGTATATTTGTCGAATTTAGATCCTACACAACTATTAAGCACACGTTTTACATAGAACCTAACTTAATTATCAACTAGATACATGTTGATACAAAAATTAAGTTTGTTGCGTTCAAATGATGTTATATGCTAATTTCACAAACCGGTGATGGTTCGTAGCCATACATCATAACGAAATTTATCAACAGCTACTTGTTTTATATTTCACAGTAACTTATTTAAATAAAAGAGGTTAAATTCCTTCAACCATTCTTGATGAAATACTCATATTGCTTAATAATCAAAACATAGCATCGTATGATCGTTCCTATTTTTACCAATTGTTACAATACCTGCAACACCAAAAAACTTGTTAGGGATATTTCAAAAAAGGGGGGGATAAAGGGAAAGAGAATAATAGATAAAGAAGGAAGAAGCAAGAAACAAGAACATACATGTGGTAATAATACAGGACTCATGCATCTTTCCGCATAACCGCCATGAAGTACTCATCCCTGCCCCCAACCAAAACATACTCCAGAAAATCATCGGCAACAACTTCGAAGCTCCTTAGAACCCTTGCAACGTTCTCTTTCAATGGAAACAACTTTATCATAGTATCAGATGAATACTTGACACGGCGAAACATTCGACCAAACCTCTCTCCACAAAACCAAAGCCAATGGTTCATCTAATTCTTAGGAGAACCCTTCCGATCAATTATAAGAATCTGACTATACTTCCTCACGCAAAAAGTGTAGTATCCTCCAGTAGAAGAAGCAAAAAGATGGAAGAAATGACGAAACACCCAAATATCATGCACAATACCATTATATTGGCACAAAATCTCAAAGGCGGTAATTTTGTTCACATCGTTTGGGACAAGTTGGTTAATGTGGATCTTATGGTGATCCAACAGTTCCAAAAGAAAATTAGAGGATGGAAGGTAATAACCGATATCAAAGTGTTTGAGATAGATTCCAACCTTACCAGGAGGAGGAGGAGTGATAACAGAAACTTCCACCTGAATCGGGACCCTATCATCAAGCTGAAACCCATAGCGACCCTGAAAATCCTCCCACTAAGAAACTGTAGGCAAAATAGTGACAAGAGATTCCATGAAGAACTCTTGAAGAAGGAAAAAAGTAAACAAACAAAACAGGAAGAGAAAGGTAGAAAAAGGTAAAATGATGAAGTAGGTAAGAGAATACATTAGATCTAGAGAAATGGGTAGGAAACCCCTAATAATGGGTAACTGCAACTGATGCCACCCAAAGATAGACGTGACATCCAAGGAAACTGACAGACGGATACTCAGTCGTCGAGTGACAACTATACAAACTAGTCCACCCATCATGAATAAGAAAGCCTATGTCATGATGGATAAGACTATAGAGACTTAATAGCGAACCATAGGTCCACGCCAGGCAGTGACGCCTCAGATCTAGTGTAGAAGACTGGACATGAGCGATTCCACGCTGGCCTAGAAACTATGTCCGCGAGAGTAGTCTTCCTGGGAAGTCCTCGTCCTGGCATTTGGCGGGAATGTCTCTTAGTGAAAAAACAGTATCAACCGACAACCTTAGTGGTGCACGCACCACCAACACCTTGTCTGGACCAATCACATTCTAGAGCAGAGAATAGAGGATATCTCCTCCAATGATCAGCCCTGTCTCGAATCAAGGCTGACACCTTTCTCCTGATAGAGGAATGAATTCCCCTCACCAACTATATAAGATCATCGATCACCTTTTTAACGGTAAGTTCTCAGATCCACTCTAAAGAGATATTCACCCACCATAACCATACTAACTTGATCGTCGGTGCGCTCTACCGGAGGATGGATGGATTTCTCTCCCTTGTGTTCTCGGACTCGACTGCCAAGTGGAGACTCTCCAGAGGAAGAAGTTCACTTTACATCAGAATCCTTTGTAATCCTAATCTTATCACTAGGCAATAATACATTGCTTAAAGTAAACATCTAATACCAACTCTGCATAGGAAACACTATCCTAACTTAGTGTATATATTTACCATAGAGTATCAGGTAATAATATACATTTACATTCTTAGTAAATAATAATTGTATGGTTATTATCATGCAATAATATCGTATATTTAATAAATTTAATAAATATTTGTATTATAATCATGTTCATGAAAGTAACTATGCAATCACTTGACTTAGGTGGAAGATTCTCGGGAAAGCTAGCTCCTCTGCTAATACTTCAACTTATCCCTTTCTAACATCAAAGTTTCTAGCGAAAAGTCAGAAAATCGCAGGCAGAAAGATTATATTTTTCAAGCTCCTAGATGTCTTAAAGTCTTGCTTAAGTGGCAAAAAGTTTAGAAAAATCGAACCTTGAATTAGACGAGTATCAAGAGAGAAAGGTAAGAAAAGGTGTGAGAAGCGAGTATGATTTCAGTACTATTTATAGGAGATTTTACGGGGCGCGTCATGTGTATCTATAGGAGCGTGTCGTGCCTAAGCGACGTAGTCCCAATCCCTTGTTGTCAGGTGTCGTTGTCTTGTTCATCCGCGTCACATTGTCTCTTAGAGAATCTGATTTCCCGATAAAGCCATGTGTCACATTATTGATAGGCATGTTGTCGAATTCTCATAGGTTCTTGTTAACACGCTGTCACGCACGTATTAAGCAAATAACTTATCACTGCTGGTTGCACTAAAAATATAGCATAGGGAAGCAGGGTCAGGGACACAGCCTAATGGTCAATGCCTTTTTGCATCAGGCACAATCTAGTCAAGAAACAGATAATATAGTAAGGGGTTTTGAATTACACTAAAAACTAGAATTGCAATGATATTAAATTAAACTAAAATCAATAATAAAAATGATTTTAGCTCTGCTGCGACTTTCCTAATCATGCAATCAACATTGACTTGGTTATTTGAGTTGTGTTCTATCTAAGCTGGTACTGAGAAAAACTAACAAGCTCTAGTAATTCCACTTTTACCTTATTTAGTTAACCAAAACAAGCTCTTTAGATAACCCTAACTTTTTACTGTTCAATTAAATAAGCTCTTAATTAAATCAGAAAAGTTGCATTATAATCTATGAAAAATTCCCAGCAATATCCAATACTTCTCATAAGCTCGGAAGCGTAAAGATATGATTTCTACAGTTTATACCAGAGTTAAATCCCAAAACGGAACCAATCTGATACTTGTTACTTTGACCAGTTAACAAGAACAATTACGGATTCTATTAACTGAATAACTGGAATGATAAAACCCTAGCTAGGTGATCAAACTAACAAGAATCAAAATCAAACATTCATTAAGAACAAAACTAAAGAATCTAGATAGAAACACATATCAAAAACTAGATCTAATGATCAATCACATGAAAAATACTTGTCTTTGTAGAACTGAAAACTAGGGTTTAGCCAAACATGGCTAAAATATGATCAAAACAGATAAAAAGAGACATGAAACAACTAATCTTACTAATCTACTTGAAGGAGATGATCCACAGTCTTCAGATCTTCTGAAATTGATGAATACAGAGAAGAAATGCCTCGAAAATCGTATTTTCGTCATCTGATACCTCTGGAATTGCCAACTTTGGTTACTGGAAGGCTATCAGGATCTTTTTATACGTCCAACAGCAAAAACGGCGCACCTGCGATCGCAAGGGGACAACCTGAGATCGCAGGTTTTGAAATAAATGCATCTGATGCCGTTTTAATGAAGTAGGATGCTATTTTCACACTTTTTGGCCAACCTGTGATCGCAGGTTTTGAGTTTTCACTTCCGGATGAATTTTGGGTAGAAAAGAACCTCGAAGGCAACCTGCAATCAAACTTGCGATCACAAAAAGGTCACCTGCGATCGCAAGGAGACAACCTGCGATCGCAGGTTGTACCTATGACGTCTGAAATTTCGTCTACTTTTCAGATCATTTTGAATCGCGTCAATCAGAGTTACGGTTCTTGAGATATGGTCAAAATATTGATAGGGGGTCAACGCTGCCAGCAACATCCTTTAACGTTGATATTGTATATTCTATCTTCATGTGATCAATTCAATTGAATGTTTCTTGACGAAAGCATCTACCAAACATTCCTCAACATACTTTAGAAGTTCCAAGCTCCGTTTTAAGCTCCAAACGCGCATCCAACTGCTCCCAAAGCACTGCTCCACTCAAACTATCTGAAATTGACATAAAAACATGAGGAGTACGGGAATTCTAATGAAAGACATGAGCTGAACATTATTTAAATAAATGGCATGCAAATGTACGAAATATGATCATAAATGCTAATGAAAACTACCCTATAAGATGCATAAAATGACATCTAACAAATCTCCCCAAGCTTGAACCTTACTTGCCCTCAAGTAAGAAAAGGAATAACATTATAAACAAATGGAAAGATGTAGATGACCTAAAAAGAAATTTAGAATAAAATAAAAGAAAATAAAAACATAAACTAAAGTACTTCACTCTTTTTTTTTGTTCACATGATCAGATTTCACAACGAGGAAGCTCCAATGAAATCACTACCTAGACAACCGTCTCAATACTTTATATTAACGATTCATAATTATATTTAATGAGTTAAACCAAGCTTGAGCCAATAATTTATACGCCGAATTAAATTTGTGAAAACAGTGTATTTTAAAAAAATTAGTTCACGAAAATTCGTTTATAAAAACTTAGCTTGACCAACCCCTCCTTTTTTTCCGAACTCATCTAGTAAACGCGGTAAGCTCCATTATGGACAGAAAATCCAAGCTTACCCCTATGGTTCCACTATTGAGGGATCAATCTCATTATACCACACATCTTTTTTGTCTTGATCAACTCTTTAGATTTAACTTGCTTGTTTCTTGATTTCGACTTGAACTTGACATGGATTTAACTTTGAATTGCAGATTTCTTCAAGTTGCTTGATGTATCATTTCTAACACACACACACACACACACACACACATATATATATATATATATATATATATATATATATATATATATATATATATATATATATATATATATATATATATATATTGACTGGGCACGGATTTTACTTTGAGGCCCACCGTATCTTCAATACTTCAAAAATGATAACTATTTTGTGGGTATAACAAGAGTTCCCTCCCAACCTCAAAAGGCGTAGAAACTATAGGGTTCAGTACTTCAAGGAATGATAAGGGTTATCCAATCTAGGTTCTTTTTAAGGCATTCAAGAAAATTATTTTCAAAACACTGTTTGTTTTTCCATCTCACACTTCATTGTAAAAATTATCTGGCTCTTATGTTGGTTCATATTAAAAACATTTAAAGCACTTGAAAATATAATTCTTATAATTGAGTGTAATGAGACTGTTATTTTCGGTAACTATCACATTTAATCTTAACAGAGCTATCTAATGTAAAAAGATATCCTCATCTCATGTAAATCATTTAATTTTTTTAAGATTTTGTTTTGGAATGCAGAAAATGAAAATAAAAATAGCTAGAAATAAAATCTTTTTGGTTTTTTCTTTATTGTGAATGCAGAAAAATAAAAACAGAAAATAAAATATATTCTTTTTGGATTTTTTGAATTTTTATATGCAAATGCAATGCAGAAAATAAAATTTTGAAAAATTTAACTAAAAAAAACTGAAAAATTAAAATTTTGAACAAAAATGCAAAATTTTACACTAACCCCCTCCCCAAGCTTAAAATGATGCATTGTCCTCAATGCTTAGAGAGGAATGAACAACTCAATAAAGAATATGAAAACAAGAGTTTGCAGCTAGGAATCAATGTACCTGATAGATTGCAGAAATTCTGATTTTGACGACAATGTGGCGAAAAATCTGAATTTCAACGACTTTGAAGATCCTCTGATTTCCCCAAGCTTGCTTGGAACTACGACCATCTCTTTATTGAAAGCATAAAAACTAAAAACTACTCATCGGGTTGCCTCCCGGAAAGCCGCCCTTTTTTAAGGTCGTTGGCTCGACCATGCCTGAAGACTAGATTACCTGTACATAAAGATTTTTGCACAAAACAATTAGCAGTACCGTGTCCCCGACAACGGCGCCAATTTGTTAACATGCTGTCACGCACGTATTAAGTAAATAAATTATCACTGCTGGTTGCATTAAAAATATAGCACAGGGAAGCAGGGTCGAATCCTCAGGGACACAGCCTAATGGTTAATGCCTTTTTGCATCAGGCACAATCTAGTCAAGAAACAGATAATATAGAAAGGGGGTTTTGAATTAAACTAAAAACTAGAATTGCAGTGATATTAAATTAAACTAAAATCAGTAATAAAAACGATTTTAGCTCTGCTGCGACTTTCCTAATCATGCAATCAACATTGACTTGGTTATTTGAGATGCGTTCTATCTAAGCTGGTACTGAGAAAAACTAACAAGCTCTAGTAATTCCACTTTTATCTTATTTAGTTAACCAAAACAAGCTCTTTAATTAACCCTAACTTTTTACTGTTCAATTAAATAAGCTCTTAATTAAATCAGAAAAGTTGCATTATAATCTATGTAAAATTCCCAGCAATATCCAATACTTCTCACAGGCTCGGAAGCGTAAAGATATGATTTCTACAGTTTATACCAGAGTTAAATCCCAAAACGGAACCAATCTGATACTTGTTACTTTTACCAGTTGACAAGAACAATTACGGATTCTATTAACTGATTAACTGGAATGACAAAACTCTAGCTAGGTGATCAAACTAACAAGAATCAAAATCAAACATTCATTAAGAACAAAACTGAAGAATCTATATAGAAACACAAATCAAAAACCATATCTAATGATCAATCACATGAAAAATACTTGTCTTTGCAGAACTGAAAACTAGGGTTTAGCCAAACATGGCTAAAATATGATCAAAACAGATAAAAAGAGACATAAAACAACTAATCTTACTAATCTACTTGAAGGAGATGATCCACAGTCTTCAGATCCTCAGAAATTGATGAAATCAGAGAAGAAATGCCTCCAAAATCGTATTTTTGTTGTATGATACCTCTGGAATCGCCAACTTTGGTTACTGGAAGGCTATCACGATCTTTTTATACGTCCAACAGCAAAAACGGCGCACCTGCGATCGCAAGGGGACAACCTGCGATCGCAGGTTTTGAAATAAATGCATATGATGCCGTTTTAATGAAGTAGGATGCTATTTTGACACTTTTTGGCCAACCTGCGATCACAAGGAGACAAACTGCGATCGCAGGTTTTGAGTTTTCACTTCCGGATGAGTTTTGGGCACAAAAGAACCTCGAAGGCAACCTACGATCAAACTTGTGATCGCAAAAATGTCACCTGCAATCGTAAGAAGAAAACCTGCAAACGCAGGTTGTACCTATGACATCCGAAATTTCCTCTACTTTTCAGATCAATTTAAATCGCATCAATCGGAGTTACGGTTCTCGAGATATGGTCAAAATACTAACAGGGGGTCAAAGCTGCCAGCAACATCCTTTAACTTTGATATTGTATATTCTATCTTCATGTGATCAATTCAATTGAATGTTTCTTGACCAAAGCATCTACCAAACATTCCTTAACATACTCCAGAAGTTACAAGCTTCGTTTTAAGCTCCAAACGCGCATCTAACTGCTGCCAAAGCACTGCTCCACTCGAACTATCTGAAATTGACATAAAAACATGAGCAGTACGAGAATTCTAATGAAAGACATGAGCTGAACATTATTTAAATAAATGAAATGCAAATGTATGAAATATGATCATAAATGCTAATGAAAACTACCCTATAAGATGCATAAAATGGCATCTAACAGTTCCACATCATCATGTCGGTCGGGAGCCTTGGTCGCTGGCTTGCCACATGGCGTGCTCTCAAGCCCCTATGGAATCAAGTCACGTATTTTCCTGAAATCCTTGAATAATCATAATTTTCGCATAAGAGCTCTGTTTTTTGAAGTTCTCTATATCCCTGGAATCCTCTCGACAAGCTCTACAACTTTCTTTTATGTCTCAACAACTAATTCTCACTCTATTTTAAATTCATATTTTTATAAAGATTAGACTGTTAAAGTTTATGCGAAAGTCATAACTCCTTCATACGAACTTCATTCTCTAGTATCCTTATATCGAAGGTTTCGTATTTGCAAGATCTTCAACACTCTTTTACATTGTTTTGGCTAACAATCAACCGATTTTAATTTCAATTTTAGTGTCGCGTAATGCTATACTGAAACTTCAAAAAATCATAACTTCCTTATATGAAGTCAAATTTTGACATTATTTATATGCGCACTCGCGCTTTTACGATTACTACGACTTTTGTTTAGATTACTTAGGTTAACAAGCAACCTATCTTCGATTCGTATTTTATAACGCACTTTGTCGTATAGGGTTGAAGATAAAACTTCAAACAATCATAGCTTCTTCATATGAAGTCAGATTTAAGTGTTCCTTATATCTACAAACATCATCACGACTACTATAACTTTCATCAAGATTATTTATCCTAAATAATCTTTTAGAAAAAACGTTATTTTTATCGCTCAGTGATAAAAGTTCTATATAGTTTGTAATGCGTACGACTAACAATTAATAAAATGAATATTTATTTATCATAATCACTTAAATCATCCAGCCCTAACTTACCGGCATTACAATTCTCCCTCACTTAGAAAGATTATGTCCCAAAATCATACACAACAAAGCAACTCTAGATAATGATTCCTAAGCAAGGGTTTTTTCTATACCGCGCATTCACAGTACTAAATCGTCTCATCTTACAATTTAATGCTCATCATAATATTATAGGATCTTTTATGACATCTTATGAGTCTGTCAACCTAGTTTCATCATTGAAACATTAATTAGGTTGTCTAATATTTTACTAAAATCAATCATCTCTTTTTCACTAAATTTCCTCACACAACCAATCCCTTATCTATAAGGATTAAGATGAAAAAGTTCACAATCTTTATTGATCCATGTCTCCTTCGGGTTTTCAATTTTTTGGCCACAACTTCTTCCATATCATCACTAATGTTCTCAAGAAATCATAGAATAATCAAAAACTCTACTTATTCATGATAATGAGTCTCATGAAAACCTTCTCCAAAGACCAATTCTCTATCGTCATGATGCCCAAAAAGACCTACTTTCATCGCTTGGTCTATTATAACTCCTAACACATCGTGGTTCCACACCGTTCTGGGACACTTGATGATAAGATCTAACATAAAACCATATCATTTACCCATAGACACAGGTAAAGGTATTAAGTTCACTTACAATAATAAATATTTTTTTCTCATTTCCCAATCAAAACATCAATTTTATCATCTATATAGCAAAAACCTAAAGCTAATAAATCTCTCTTAGCTTCTTTTGTTGCAACTCTTATAGATCTTGACATTGAATCCGACGTCGAGTTTCCCTTCACACCTTTGCATTAGTGGTTGGGTCTCCCTACTTGTGTTTGAACCCTCACATGCAACTACCCCCAACTCATCAAAACCCAAGTTGGCTCTGTCCCTGTGATTGGTGATTCTCTTTCTTGAAATAAACTCTTGATTGTCATATTAATGACTATAACACCTTCAATGCAGTATCGATGCTTATGCCCACAACGAGTGATCTTCTCGTATATCACAATCACAGTATGATCAAGATTACAACAATCATGAATTCGTCTATCAACATACATCCATACCAAATGGTATAAGAGGGTTTACTAATGTAATACTAGCAACAATAACGGTTACTGAACTCAATATTTTCTCTTCCTCTTTTCTGGACGATCAAACTTGGCGCACTCTACTTGATCATTATGACGACTTCTGAATATCTAAACACATATGCACAAAAAACATCATTGGTCGTCCTCACAACTTTTACAATTTGTCAAACGAGTGTCAAACTCTTGGACTTATTAGGTGATGTGTAACATTTCAAAAATTATAGGTAAAAAACACTTTTTTAATTCAACCCAAACCATCAAATATTCATGTCAAACCATACAAAAGTATGTCCTAGATAAATAGTCATTAGAGTATAATTCTCAAAATCATAAAAGTGCAGAAAAACATGGGTGGATATAGTGTGATCATGCCCCCCCCCCCCCCCCCCCCCCTTTCGAACTGGAAGTACCTGAAACCACAAACAAAAAACTGTAAGCACAAATCTTAGTGCATTTCCCCAAAATACACCATACCATACACATATAATAGTCAAAACATAATTGGGTCTATTTCACTCCATTCGGTCTCTTTCAACTGGTACTAGGTCTGTTTCATCCCCTTCGGTCTCTTTCAAACGGTATCGGGTTTATTTCACCCCCTTTGGTCTCTTTCAACTGGTATCGGGTCTATTTCACCCCTACAGCTAAGCATACAATCATATCAGCAATAGTCACAAAAACAACAAGCACATACATGCATAACGATAGGTGTCACAAAGACAACTATCATCCTACACATATAATCCAGTGGGTTGGCATTGGTGCCTTCGACCCACCAGTACAGTGAAGGAACTTACCTCCATTTTCTGATAAAAAAATAACACTCTAGTTGATGAACTGAAAAATACCCGCACTAAATCACAAATAATAAAAACCTAATTAACAATTAGGCCATAAAAAATAATTGAGAGTCTAAATGCTTAATCCCGACTCCTAGGGTAAAAGACCATTTTACCCTTCCCCTATTGGGCCTAACTAATCACTGTCCAAAACCCAAAATGGCCCAAGGCCCAGATATGAACCAAATCCATAAAGAACTGAGGCCCAACAATGGCCTAAACCCAAAAAGACTTATGGCCCAAAAATGGCCTAAGCTAGTTCAAGGCCTAAAATCCCAGTTGGTGAGTAGGCCATGCATACCACCAGATTACGCCCAATGTACAAGTCCAAACAGTAAGGAAGAAAACAAGCCTCAAACCCAGTACGCACAATGTACTCAAAAGCACGACCAATGTACTGGTCAGTGGCTTTTTCTCATCCACATAGCTTAATCCCTTAACACCTTAACATCTAAACCTCAGATCTACTTCTAAATAAGTTCTTAATCCATAAAGTCGGAAGCTTTAAGCGTTTGCATGACTCCAAGAGGTCCGTATCCTAGATCTAAACATTATTTATTCATAAAATAACCATAAACTTTTGCATGGTTGGTCCTCAATCATCAAGATGCAAACTTTATCATCAAGGAACCTCAAAAACATCAAAAGAACAACTCAAGACCTCTAGAGTAGCATTTACTCACAAGAATCATCTTATGGGACCAAAGAGCATAATATTTTACCCACATACAAGATCTACACTAAATATACATAAACTTCATAGCTTTATACCTTCTGATGTCACACTCCCAAACCAAGGATGGCGGAAACGTCCGGGGGTGGAGGACTTCATGTATAGTATCACAACAACGAGTATAATAGTGCTCAAAGTAAATACAACCAATCATAAATATAATTAGAAAAGAATTACATGTTTTCAAGTATTACATATTTCAATGATTGATCTCGACATGATATAAAAATAGTTGTTCAATGCCGTAGCGTTCCATCCTCAAAAGCTTGTGGTTACTTGGTTTCGTTGACTTCCTGAGAATACAAGTAGTTTTGAAAAGTGTCAACAATTAAGTTGGTGAGTTCATAAGCTTTTTAGATAAAGAGTTTGGAAACTGTTCTTTGTAATGTGTTGTGTGTTACCAAGAAAAATCCAATATTTTCCTTATAAGAGTTATATGGTCCTAAATCCCAAGACCAAGAATAAACAAGTATTTGCCATACTTAAAGATATAAAAGTGGTTTTAAATCATCATAAAACCCTTTTTGATTTGAGGAAAATCCTGTAATGAATGATGTGTAGTCTTAAATACCAAGACCGAAAGTGTACAGTACTATCCGTACTTATTGATATAAAAAGTGATTTTAAATTGACATAAAACCCCCTTTTGATTTATAAAAATCCTCGTAAACTTTATGTGTTGTTAACTCCCTATGTGAGTCGCTATAATCATACTATGACTGAATGAACCTGCCACGACGTTTCTCAGGCGTCGAAAAATGTTATGACACTTGTCACCCGTAGACCTGCAGGTCCTACTGTAGCTAGCAGCAAGGTGTGGGGTGTTAAACCCAATATAGATCTATACACAACTATCACGTTCTCCCTGCAAGAGACTCTGGTTATAACTACCAGAAATTTTAACCCGTACTCTAGGAGTACTAAGAAGAATATCTCACAATTTAAGTTAACAAGTTTACGTGTGGTGTGCGTGAGTGTAAAACCTTTTTCTGTGGGAATAAAACCTTCTGAAATGTGTTTGTTGTGTTAATGGAAACATAAACCATACCTATTATAGTTTATCAAAACGTTTAAATGTAATAGTTATAACTTTGTTTACTATGATTAACTACTGTATTTATGAAGGTAAAAACCCTTTTGTTTACCGATATGTATATATATACCTTTTTCTAAAGTGAAATAACATGCAATATAACAACTAATTAATTACCATACTTATGAAGGTAAAAATTCATTTGTTTTCTGATGTATGCCAATACACCAAGATGAAATGACATGTAACGTAAAAACATATATTCACGTAACGATACACACCTTGCTCAACAAGTTACAAGGTGCAAAAGAAGTTGATAACATTTTTCTAGTATTAACATTTCTATTACTGTTCTTAGAAAATTTATAGAAAAATCATCAAAGGTCCAAATTAGAATCCATACATTCCGAGAGTTTGGGAAATGAGTATAGCTTTTTCATAAATTTTATTATAATTTTTAATGACCTCCAACTTGTGTGAAATAGTCCATAATCACAGACTGGTCCGGATTTGCTCTTGAAATGATAGGTAGTTTTGTAAAAATCACCATAAATTGTAGAAAAATCGTATGGAGGTGTGCAAATAGTTATTTTAAAGCTAAGAATTGGAAATACTTGCACCTAAAACATTTGTAAAAATTAAATGTTTAAGTTGTCCAAAACAGTCCTTGAATGGAGTTGAACTTTTCTGATGAAGGCTGTTAAATGAGTTTAGTTGTGTTCTTGGTGTTTTAACTTGTATTCCCCCCCCCTTAAAACTTAAGAAGAACATGAAAAGATAGGGGTATGAACTCACCTTATATGATTTCAGTAGATGGATGATCGAGAAAGGTAGTGTTCCACTCAAGAACACTAAGAAGATGCTTGAAGATTCGAGGATCTAACAACAAATATGACGATATTTGTGTAAGCAATCCATAATTTGGATGAAGTATAGTAGAATACTTAAGTGTAGGTGGAAGATACTTACCAAATGTAGAAGGAAATCTTGGAAACAAGCCTTGAATCTCGAAATCTACAGAGAGGAAGTGAGAGAGAATGAAGTTGTCACTTGGTGGAAAAATGAGAGAAATGTGAGGAGAGAGGAGGGTTTTCCAGTTCTTGACCAAGTGTGTGGCTACAAAATAGTGGGAAAAGTACTATGGAATGACTAGGTTTGGTGTAATAGTGACTGGGGTTGTACTATGAAGGTATGGGGAGGTTGCATGTGTCCTTGTCCAAAGGATAAGTCAACACTCCACCTAAATATCTCACCAAATAGATTTTATTCTTAGGCAATGATTTTCCACAAAATATAGTTAAATATGAATATTTAGGGTTTATTATGTTAAAATACGAGTTTGGGTGAAAATCTCGCGTTAAAATCTCAAAAAACGGGCTTAAAACGAAGTTTGGGTCAAAAACCGGCAATCTGGACCGAACCTGCGAGGTTCGGCTCTAAGGGAGTGAGAACCGAAGGTGGAGAAGGAAGGAACTGAGAGAAGGGAAAGGGGACCGAAGGTGCGAGGGGGAGGCACCGAAGGTCCGCGGTTCGGTTTGGTCTACTGAGCCTCGGTCCGAGATGGTGTATTTCGCTTCTAATGCCTTCGCTTCTGATGCCTTCGCTTCTGACACCTTCGCTTCTGACAAGTTCGGTTCCTAAGAGGGTTCGGCTACTTAAGAGGGTTCGGCTCCTTAAGAGGGGTTCGGCTCCTTTAGAGGGGTTTCAGGTCCTTAAGTCTATTTTATCCGTTTTTACCCCGTTTTAAGCGGTTTTTGACCTGGTTAAGGGTCGGGATGGCCCGAAAGACTATAAAAAGTTTAAGGAACTTTTGAGAGGGATTTGGGAGAGATTTCACATTCTTGGAGAGATCTCTCATACAAAGAGAGAATTGGGAGAGATTTGACATACGTGGAGAGATTTAGGAGAGATTCTAAATACAAAGAGATAGAGTGAAAACGATTGAGAGAGGTTTCGTGTGTGACATTTGTGTGACAACCCAAAGTTTATTCCGTTACATCACCTGGTTACCGTTAACGGAACTTTCCATTTTATAAAAATTCTGTTAATCAGAGGTCTCCAAGTAAATAAATGTTTTTTTATTTATATCCTTATGTCGTTATAGCCATAATAAAGTAGAAGAAAACACTTAAATTACATTTCCATATTATTTTGGAAAAAGTTAAATTTTATTACGACCACTAAATCGGGCGTGACCAAAAGCCCCGTCTAACGGCAGTATCGGGTAGATTTCCACTGAGCTCGAACTCCCACCCATATATAAGGGGGAGTAAATTCCATAATGGTGCCCTTAAAGACCCTAAACTCATTCATAGCATTTAGATTTGGAACTAGAAAAATCCCACGAACAAGATTGAGCCCTTAAAACACCCTAGAACCCCTCACCATGAGTTTACGGCCGTAAACTCATGGGGAGTTGTCCCTGGGCCGTAAACTAAGTGTAGAGAGTTTACTCTCAGAGAGTAAACTCCATTCCTAAGCCATACACACCCTTAGATGTTACCCGGGACACCCCAAACACTTAACCAAAGTGTTTTCCGCTCCTTAGAGTGTGTATACTTGTTTAATTGGTATATAATATACTAATTGTATGTGAACATATGTTATCATATGTTAAATAGGTCTCTAAGTGTGTCCAAGTCCTTACGTGACACCGAGCACCCAACCGGCACCGTCGTCGGATCTACTTACACCAGGTGAGTTCATACCCCCGAATGAACCTTTGAAATGTTTTTACATGTTTTATAGGGGGGAATACAAGTTAAACATGCAAGTTATCACATAAATCACATGTGATTGATAACCCGCATGCACAAGGATTTACCACACTGTTAACTGTCTTATCGAGAATGACACTGTAAATGGTTTTCTAAAAACATAGTTATTTGTTCAGCTTTTACTTATGATGTTTAATCAAAGTTTCGTTTTAAACTTGTTTATGAAAGGTTTTCAAAGGATTTTTTTAAGATTTTCAAACTCAATTTACAAAGAAATACAAAGTCGTGATTTTATATAAAGGTTTTTCCAAAGTTTTCATCTATGCTTTTATACTTCTACATGGTTAAGATACCACTGCGTTATTTCTGTTTAGTTAATACCTCCACTTCGTGATACGCTTATACTTGAGAACGCCTCCAATTCGTGATATGCTTATACTTGAGAACGCCTCCACTTCGTGATACGCTTATACTTGAGAACGCCTCCACTTCGTGATACGTTTATACTTGAGAACGCATCCACTTCGTGATACGCTTATACTTGAGAATGCCTCCACTTCGTGATACGCTTATACTTGAGAACGCCTCCACTTCGTGATACGCTTATACTTGAGAACGCCTCCACTTCGTGATACGCTTATACTTCACGATTTGGCTATTCCACACTGTAACTTTTACTTCACGATATGATTTTCACTGTTACACATTCAAGCGTAGTTAGATGTATGTCTGTGCTTGTATAGATGCATATAAATAATGATTGAAGGACTTAGGAAGGCTTGTCCGCCCTATTTCCTTTTCTTCGTTGAGATGTGGTCTGGTGGGATCGGATGTCCGTCCGAAGGTCGTTTAATTTATTAGTTATATATTATGTACACAAGCATAGACATATAGGGTTACTTTAGTCAGTTCAGTTATGAGTCTCTACCTCTAGTTCAATACTGTATTGGAAACACACTACCCACTATTTGGGATGCATCTTCGGGACACGGCCTTCTCCGTCGCCTAGTTGGTAACCAGAGTCTCCTGTAGGGAGAGCGGACATTGTGTGTATAGATCTATACGGGATTGACACCCCCGCACCCTGAGTGCTAGCTACAGTCCAAGGCCTACCAAGCCAAGGGGTGACAAATGTCATATTCTCTAGACGCTTGTAGGGCGTCAGATACTCTAGTGTCGGTTAGTATGGTTACGAGTATCTCAGGTTACCTTATAATTCATGGCCTTAAGGTAATGGTTTTACACCAGCAATTTACACTGTATGTTGGAACCCACTTTCGGAGTCACACTGTTTTTAGACCTTACTAGTTGTACCTTTCATTTGGTACCGTCTGGGGTCTGTGTCTCTTTCTGTCAGACTGAGCCAGACGTGTCGTTCATTTGATACTCTCCTGGAGTCTATGATTCCTTTTGCCTTAGTCAGCAGTCCTCACTGCTGAGGCAGATGTTATTTTCCCTGATATTCTCCGATTTTCTTAAAAAGCAAATCCTGTATTTTGAAAATGAAAGTGTTTAAGGGAAAACTACTTTATACCACATAACTCTGACCAGTCTTAGTAGAAGACTGCTTTTTAAATAGAAAATATAGGATTTTCTGGAAATGACTCTATTTCACTGTATACTTGAAAAATTACCACTTATATAAAGTTATTTGATTAAAATGTCACTTAATGCTTATGAACTCACCAGCATTTGTAAAAATGCTGATACTCGCTTTTCAAATAACTTGTATTCTCAGGTTAGCATTAGACAGGTACATCCCCGGAGCTGTTGATGAAGACAGCTTAGTACCAAACTGTATTTATTCTGTTACTTGTATTACTTTAAGGTACTATTATGTAAACCATGTAAACTATTACTATTAATGTAATGTTTTGTTGTACTTGATTTACTATAATGCATGTGTTGTGATACTTCACATGACGTCATCCACCCCAGAACGTTTCCGCCGTTCCGGTTTTGGGGTGTGACAATTTGTGAGTAACCGGCTTCGCAACGCAAGGTCCGTAAACCCCGTTAAGCCATGCTTAAGGATCTTACACACTCCCGATGAGTATGCAACATTGTTTTATCGGTTTGGTTCATTACTTAACGCAATTTTAGGTTAATGAAATCGAGATATACGAAATTTTCAACTGATGATTTCTCATTAGCATAGCGATTTGAATATTAATTACCTAACGTAAACCCCTAGTACCCAAGGGTTAATTGAGCTGACCAGTTTGACTTGTTGACTTTATTTGACTTTGACTTGACCAGAATTTGACGGTTGTCACATCTGAGGCTTGAAAAGATGTTGAAGATTCTAGATCTTCAAGCTCTAATTCAACCAATGCTTCATCACCCGGCTCCTTCTTCTTCCAGTTACCCAAAAACACCACAAGATCACAACAAAGGATCAAGAACACTGAAATGGATGCTAGGGTGTTGTGGGGATCTTATTAGGGTAAGGAGATCGATGAGAGGGCAACCTCAAGGTCCATAATGTTGCGTAAATAGGGACCAACCCTAAAAATTAGGGTTTGTGGTCTGAGCGAATACACCCAACGTACGCTAAGGTATGCCTAATATACTAATGAATCCACTTGTTTGACTTAAAGAGAGTACGCCATGCGTACTCCAAGTTACGCCTAGCATAACAAGGACCAAAATGCAAACTTTTAAAATTTTAAGACCAAACTGGAAGATACCTGATAATCGAGTGTGACAATTATTCCCCACTTGAATAAGATTTCGTCCTCAAAATCTGTTGCTGCAAATAACTTCAGATAATGCGCCCTCATCCTGTCCTCAGGCTCCCACGTCTACTCTGAACCCTTTCGGTTATGTCACTACACCTTCACCAAACCCACAACCTTGTTTCGTAGAGTCTTCGTCCTCTTGTCGAGGATCGCCACCAGTTTCTTTATATAATTCAGGCAATCATCCACCTGAATGTGCTCCAATGGAACTACTGTGGAATCATAAACCAAGCATTTATGTAGCTGGGAGACATAAAATATGTTGTGAATCTGGCTGAACTCCTCGGGTAGATCCAAACGATACGCAGCCCTGCCTACCCGGGATAAAACCATGAAAGGACCAAATACCTGGGGCCCAGCTTGCCCCGATTCCATAATCAGATGACACCTTTCCAAGGTGACACCTTTAGGAGTTCCATGTCCCTAACTTGGAACTCTAAGTTTGGCCAACACCTATCTGCATAGTTCTTCTGTCGACTCTCCACCATTTGAAGTCTGTCGCGAACCTGTTGAATCGATTTTGTTATCTTGAGTACCACCTCCATACTCCCCATAACCCACTAACCGACCTCACCCCAACGTATTGGGGTTCTACATTTTCTCCCATAGAGTATCTCAAAAGGAGGTCGATCAATGCTAGTGTGATACTATTGTTATACGAAAACTCCGCCAAAGGGAGATACATATCCCAACTCCTGCCAAAGTCCAGTACACATGCCCGAAGCATGTCCTCCTTTGTCTAAATAGTCCACTCACTCTGACCATCAGTTTGCAGGTGGAAAGTCATGCTAAAATGTAGATGAGTACCCAATTCTTCATGAAATCTCTTCCAGAACCTGTAAGTAAACCTAACATCCCTATCTGAAACAACCAAAACTGGCACCCCATGTTGTGCCACAACCTCCCGGATGTAGATGCACGCTAGCTTCTCCGCATAGATACTCTCATAAGTCGGGATGAAGTGCACGCTCTTGTTCAGGCAATCCGTGATGACCCATATCAAATCCACCCCTCGTGTTGTCTGTGGTAACTTCATGATAAAATCAATAGTAAGCTCTTCCCATTTCGAAACGGGAACACCCAACGGCTCCAATTTACCATGAGGTCGTTGATGCTCGGCATTGACTTTCCTGCAAGTCAAGCACCTCTCCACATATCAGGCCACGCCCCACTTCATGTAGGGCCACCAATAGTCAGATTGGAGATCTTTGTACATTTTTGTTACACCAGGATGAATAGAAAATCTCAACTTGTGTGCCTCTTCCATCAAGATCTGATGCACACCCCCGCAGTATGGAACCCAGACTCTCTAATGAAGGGTCAACAATCCTCGACTATCATAATAAAAAAAAGCCACCTGACCCACTATGCTCTCACTCTTCCGGCGTTCCTCCTTCATAGCCTCAACCCGAGCCTCTTGAATCTGCTCTAACAATAGGGTAATCATCGTCCTCCTCAACCGTATATCTCGAATAGGTGCGCTCGTCACTTTGTGACTGAGCGCATTGGCCACCACATTGGCCTTACCGGGGTGATAAAGGATCTCACAATCATAATTCTTCACCACATCCACCCACCTACGCTGCCTCATGTTCAGATTCGGTTGATCCTTCAGATTCCTCAAACTCTTGTGACCCTTGTAAATAGTAAAACTGGCCCATACAAGTAGTGACACTATATCTTGAGGGTGAAAACCACAACCCCTAACTCCAAATCCTGTGTAGGGTAGTTCGCCTCATGAGGCTTCAGCTGCCTCGAAGCGTACGCTATCACATGACCTCGTTGCATCAACACTACACCCAAACCCATGATTGACGCGTCGCAGTATACCACAAAATTCTCAACACCCTCTGGCAAGGACAAAATCAGTGCCTCATACAATCTCTATCTCGGAGTCTCAAAAGTTGTCTACTGCTTAGGCCCCCAACGAAAGGTGTTGGTCTTCTTCGTCAATCGGATCAAAGGAACCACTATCTTGGAGAAATCCTGAATCAATCTCCGATTGTAACCTGCCAACCCAACAAAACTTCGAATCTTGGATGGAGACCTTGGAACCTTCTACCTCATCACTTGGAGAACTTCGCATATAACTTCTCCATCCTCAAAGTCTCCAAAACCTCTCTCAAATGCTCCTCATGCTGCTCCTAAGTATTCGAATAGGTCAGGATGTCATTAATAAACACAATCATAGACTTATCCAGCATAGGTCTGCACATGCGATTCATGAGATCCATAAATGTTGTTGGAGCATTGGTGAGCCCAAAGGGCATCACCATGAACTCCTAACAACCATAACGAGTTCGTAAGGCCATCTTTTGCATATCCTCCTCTCTGACCCTCATCTGATGATGAAATGAATGAAGATCAATCTTCGGAAACCAAGACGTGCCCTCTAGTTGGCCAAACAAATTGTCGATCCTTGAGAGTAGATAAAGGTTCGTTAGCTTATTTAAGTCTCGGTAGTCGATACACATCCGATGCGACCCATCCTTCTTCTTCACAAAGAATATTGGTGCTCCCCATGGTGAACTACACGGCCAGATAATCCCCTTATCCAACAACTTCTATAGTTGGGTGGATAACTTCTACATCTTTGGAGGTGCTAACCGATAAGGTGCATTGGCTATCAGAGCCACACCTGGAACCAAGTCAATCCGAAACTCCACCTGTCTCTCCGGAGGCACTCCAGGAAAATCCTCCCAAAAAACATCTAGGTATACCCTAACAATCGACACATTATCCACACTCACCTTATCCTTCTCCCATGTATCCATAATATAGGCCACAAAATTCGTAACAACCCTGGTGAAGATAATGTCTGACCCTCGTTGCCGAACAGAGAGTAAGTCCACGTTGAGCACCCTCATCGTGTATCACCAACTCTCCCCCACTTTGGGTTCGAAAACGCACTAACTAAAGCCCACAATCAATCATCGACCTATTGGGGCTCAACCAATCCATCCCCACAATGACCTTGCTCTCGCGTATAGGAATAGGAACCAAATAAATAGGGTACTTCTCATTGAATAACTCCAAAGTACATCCCCGGTGAACCCTCAACACTTGCACATGATGGTCTTTAATAATCTCCACCTCTAACAGATAGTACAGCTCCCCCAAAACATCATCAAACCTCTTGCTGAGTTCAAGAGATACAAACGATCGAGTATCCCTAGAATCAAACCAAACCAATGTAGGAATATTGTTCACAAGGAACGACCCTAAACAACACACACACATACATACAAACACACACACACACACACACACATATATATATATATATATATATATATATATATATATATATATATATATATATATAAGCATGATAATCAACATAAATAAAGAGATGAGGAGAAGATACATACCCCTAACCACATCAGGTGACGCATGCGCATCCTCGGACGTTAGGTGAAAAGCCCTACTCTTCACTACAGGGGCTGCCTGCTTACCCTCCCGGCCATCAGTGATCCTTAATGTCGCCAGAGCATGTGATGCAACTACTTCTCCAGTCTAACACAAGCAATCGGCCTTCTTATGGCCCCTTTAATTGCAATGAAAGTAGAGTAGACCTGAAACATTGGTGGTGGTGGTGGTGGTGCAATCCCTGTCAAAGTGCCCCATCTTGGCGCACTTATAACAGCCTGAACCACCCATCCTACAAACTTCGTCATGTGTCTTTCCGCACTTGCCACAATGGCCCCGACCCTATTGGTCCCTCGGCCTAGAATCAAAACCCTTGGTTTTCTTCGCTGAAACCCAGTCGCCTGTACCTACTCTGCCTTCTTCTTCCCAATGTGCTAGAAATCAATTTCCTTTTCCTGGGCCCTAGATATCATGTCATCCAATGTCGGACAAATGAAAGCTAACAAACTCCCTGATATCTGATCTCAACATGTCATGGTACTTCCACCAACCCTGCAACACTCGTGTATGCTAATCGTACATAACACTAGATCCTATAGACAATCGAATACCTAATTCTACCATAAGCCCTTCAACAAACAAGAACAGGAAATAAGGCTAAACCAAACATTCTCAGGTTATAGAATCTTCGTTATGTATAACTATGATGCATCCACTAAGTAACTGCAGTAATGATGTCAACATATAACAAAAAAATCTAGGCTATCAGTCATCATATAATCAAGCAATTCTATCATGCAATTCCTGAAGATCCCTAGCCTTATCACTATCATGTTGTTCTAACATATCACAAAATCAAATAACAGTGTGGTAATTTGGGGTCTACTTATTGGCTCCGACTGATCGTACACATCGCATCCTCATTGTCTATTTTAAAAAAAACAATTTGAAACTCATTTTTAAAATCTTTTTCCTAAGTTTGAGACTGGATTCACACGAGTGTTCCTCCAATTCACTCAAACCAAGGCTCTTATACCAACTTGGAACAGCCATAAAAATCATGATAAATTTAAACTTTTTAAATACAACCAAAAACCATAAAGTGTTTACAAAATAGTTTTCAAAATATTTCCGACATCAGAGTTTTCCCAAAATCATAGATCATAAATAGAGAATGTGGATGGTCATGCCTTTGCCATCCCGAGGTCATCCGAATTACCTGAAATATAACCCAAAACTGTAAGCCAACGCCTAGTGAGTTTCCTCTAAAGTACCAACACATAACATAGGCATAATAACAAACAACATGCATACAGAGCATTCAGTCTGACTGGAATGTCGCACCGGCCTACAGACTATCTGGTACACTCACATAACCTTCAACATGACTGGTACGCCTCATTGGGCCTTCAACCCAACTGGAATGTTCTCTAAGCCTTCGGCCTAACTAGTACGCCCCTCAGGCCTGCAGCCTATCTGGGACGCCTAGGGTCTATTGGCCTTCAGTCTACACTGGTCCACCTCAACCCAACCACACATAACCATGTCGACATATACATAACATATAAGCATACATATAACCAGTCCACAGACAATTAGATAGATCTTACAGATCACTAAGCGTAGCATCATCTTATATACCAGGATACCGATCTAGCATATCACTACAACACAACACATACTATCACTTAACAGGATATCTAATCCAATGGGTCGGCCTTGGTGCTTTCGACTTGTAACTACAATGAGGAAAACTCACCTCACAGACTGAACAATAGCAAATGAGGTCCTGACTCCAAATCTCAGCTCAAACTGTCACCTATCCAACCAAATTACCAATCATAATCAAAATCCCAAAATACCCTTAAGTCAAACTTGGTTAAAGTCAAAGTCAAACAGGTAAAACCCACCGAGTCAACCCAGTCGAGTCTCCTTAAATGAGTATGTGGTGCGTACTCCAAAGGTATACTAGGCGTACTCGCCTCCTCGAAAGTTGACCACCATAGGGGTGGTTGACCTCATACGTAGGGCGTATTCCCAGGAACTTCAAAACTCATTAATGCTTAATGGCTTAAGCACTTACATCCATATTTCAAATCTATGGTGAAAATACACTCAAGTGCCATAAAGTTTCCAACTTAATAAATTTGCATGCCCATTAAGTGCTTAAGTCAACTTTTTAATTCATTAAGACATTCTACAAGATGCATGGAGCAAAACCAACCATTTGAAACCCATTTTTATGACTCAAGACCCTCCTAAGGGTCTGAAAGGATAGCTTAATAGGTCAAGAACATGCTTTGCTCATGAAATACCACATTTGGGACAAAAGAACCTAAAACTAACCCAAAACAAGATCTAGAAGAACCTACACCAAGTTCAGAACTTGATACCTCAAAATGGTGCCAAAAGGCGGTATGATCCTGGATCTAGAGAGCTTTACTCCTTCAAGGTGGTCTCCTCTTCCTTCCTTCTTCTTCAAGAGCACCAAAACACACACAAGCTTAGAAATTTCTCCTCAAGATGATACTAGGGTTGCAAACACTTATGAGAGGGTAGAGGTTGATAAGGTGATGGAAAATGAGGCTATAATGGGGTTTAAATATGAGCAAAACCCTAAAAATTAGGGTTTGCATGTTGGTAATGTATGCCATGTGTACTAAGGCGCCCCTTAGTACGCTAAGCGTACACATGTATGCATGGTGTACTCACAAACCTCCCAAATTAGAAAATTGCCACTAGGGATTCTCATGCACACTTCCTTATACTTAGGGACCCAGAATGCAACATAATAAAATTATAGGGTTAAATTTAGAAGTACCTTATCATCGGGATTTTACACTATTGCTAGCTGTTGCACCATAACAGCCAGTGTAAACTTCGGTCGGAACCGAGTCACAAAATCCGACCAGGTGATGGCCTCAATGGCTGGGGGGACCAGAGCATAACCAACCTCCTCCCACCAATCCCATGCTCACTCCCTCATACATCCTGCAACGAACCTCATATTTGACCCCTCGGGACAGAAGCTAGTCATCTGAGCACACTCCATATTTACTATCCATTTTCTAGCAGCAATGTGGTCATTTGCCCTAAAGAATTCTATCATCCCACATCCCTTGAAATCCTTGAAGGAGAGAGTGTGTGCTCCGTACTGACCAGCAACTAGATTGGCCCTAAAGATCCTGAGACGATCCTCCATGAACTCGATGATACCCTCCTTTATCAACCCGAACATCACTAGGGTCGCATCAAGGATGCCTCTCGTAATCTCAAATGTGATGAACTCGCACAAACCCTCATTAATTGGTTCGATGCTCGAGCCTGAACAAGATCCAGATCCTAAACCTCCTACTTCATCGTGTATCACCACCATGCTAAAACATAATAGATAAACAATTAGTATACACACGAAGAGGTTCACTATCCCAAAGTTTCTCGAATTCATCAACGCCTTCCTTTTCTTGGTATAAATCATGTGTTTTCAGTAGTACATGCTCAATACTACCTTCTGCACCTATCTATACCTTCCTCAAGGACCGACTCAAATCCTCCAAGTCACTCCCCTACTCTCAGATACTCTACTCTCACTATAGAGTACCTTACATGCTAAGACGTTTCCTAGGATTTCCTAGGGCTCCCTTTCACACCAATCTCTGTTATAAGCTACAGAAGAGACTCCCCTCCAATGTCTTTTAACTATCTCATGAATACAATTACATGTTACCAGCATCAAAAAAATTTTAACTGCTAGGTCCCACTCTACGATGGTTGGACTCAAAAAGAGCTGTGTAATAGAGTTGAACCTAACCTTTGAGAATTATCCTATCCCCACAACATGTAATTTGAAGTATTCGCTTAATAATTGTTCGACACTAGTGGAGTCCCTAGAAGCACAAAGCAAAAAACATTTAAGCTTTGAGTTATAACCCATAGCACTATCTAACTAGACCACTCTATCCAATCATCTAAAATCCATACTAGCATGCAGTTCTAAGGGTTCATACAATTGGCATACAAATGAATCTCTCCTAGCATCCTACTATGCAATGCTGAGTAGATCCTTAGCCCTAATATAACATGCTATACACATATACATATACTGAAACAATAACATGTATGAGTATTTTGGGAATACTTACTTGAGCTCGGATGATTGCACGCATTACACTCCTTTTCTTTATAAAAGTTTGTTTAGAAAATTATTTTCTCTCAAAAAGATTATCAATCCCTCGGTTTGAGTTCAGACACACCTGGAAGTGTGACTGAACCACTACTAGAAAAATACCCTTTAATAACGCGCAAACCATAACACGCGTTGTTTTACGATACGCAAAAGTGTGTGCCCTAAAAATAATGTCAGTTCTTTCAAAATGTGAGGGATTCAAGACGCCCATTTTTGCGTGCCCTAAAATTTGTGTCAAAAAAACGAAGGGCACCTATCTTAAAAAGCATATTGTGAAATCATGTCTCTTTATATTTTATTTAATGGAACGCGCATCTTCCAGCGGGAAAAGGAATTCCCAAAAAAATTAGAAAAGTTAAAACCCCGCCATGGCGATTTAGGGTTGGTTCCGTCTCCATCTCTCGTTCACTTCCATCTTAACTTTCTCTTCCATCTACAATATTTCTTTCTGGCGATGAAGATTTCTCATGATTTTTTGATTTTTTTTTGTTCTACTTACAAGCCCTAGGTCCTGATGCGTGATGCGTGCATATCTTGAACCTGATGCATCCCCTCTCCCAATACCGATCAAGCTTCAGAATGATTGTTATCCCTCCACCTTCCCCTGCAAATACGCTCCCACCTCCTATAATGTCAACTCCTGAAACTGCCTCCATGATTGATTGAAGTTTTTTTCTATTAGTCTTGAACCGATATCAGTTCCACGATTGATTGAAGTTTTTGGAGAAATCTCAGCAGTGAATTTCATTGAATTCTAGTTCTGAAATATGAAGATTTTAGCTTTGAATCTTATTGAAATGAGCTGAATCATTAATTGAAATTTTGCAGCGAAGCATGGATCTAAATCAGAAGAGAACCAAAATAATTGACCGAGTCAATCCGATTGACCGCAGTTCCGTGTCTCTCGTATGTAAAGATTGGTAAAACGCCAAGTGGTGGAGCAGACGTCATGTGTTTATCGGAATTTTCTACTCGGTGTCGCCATAGACTGTAGCCGAGAGGTTTCCTCAGATTCAGAGCGTGACCTTGAAGGGGAAACCGAGGTTTTCGGATTTCAATTTAGTACCGAAGGATTGGGGAGCTAATGTTCATCCATGGTTGAGTGTTCTCACCAAAGCGTATCCAATCCTGGAGGAGCTGCGACTGAAGAGAATGGCAGTTTGCTACTCACCGCAGGTAAAATTTATACTTTTCTTCTCGATGTTAGAGCTAAATATGTTCTCCAAGGTGCATCAATCAATTTATCTGTTTAACATCTGCCATCCCAATTCATATGAATTTGTCAAATTAGGTTTTGTTTGTTGTAAGAGACATAAATCTGATCACTTTACTCTTGTGTTTGATCTTGATGTTATTAGATCACACTAATTTTGTTGTTATTGTTTGAAAATTTTGAAGATCTGGAAGCTTTACATATTCATATCCATTTTGTTGAAGATCTTATACCCCTCTTATCAACAGAGAAGTTCCTAGTTGGTACCTTATTTTTCCTTATCTCCTGTGCAAGTTTAAATTGTTCTTTCATTGTCCTTCAAATCTCTTTTTTTACCATTGTCCTTTAAATCTCTTTTTTTACCATTGCCCTTCAAATCTGTTTTTCTACCTTAGTTACACATCATGGTTTATTTCCCAAGCTCTTTAGGTTCTCTATATTCAAACTATGAATCATCCTTGACGTTTTTTTCTTTTTGTGAAAACTAGTATAGGTGGCTTTCCTCAAGATCAGGTAGCTCTACAAAGTCACCATTTGAAGAAAAATTTCTATCACAACAACCTCAAGCTCTAGCTGGATGGCCAAATTTTCTGTGTGTATGTTCTGTATTTTCATATGGATCTATTCAGCACCATTTAAATAAAAATTACCTGTACTTCTTATTCTTTCTCAGTATGTATCAATGGAGATCATGAAGCCACCCCAAGTGAGAGAATATAAACATATGTTTTATATTTTATATAACATATTATATTTATATGAATATTTATCTTATTTCATGTTTTGGCAATGCAGGTACAGCAAGGAGTATCCTTTTAAAGGAATGGACATTGTCATGGGAGCATGGCTATTTCTCAGCTTGTTTCATCACCTGAAGTACTTGGTGAGTATAATAATAAAATATATGAGAAAATAAGTAGAAGATGCTTCTAAGTGAAAGCATAATAAGGATAGTAAGAAATTAAATTCATCATATGAGCATACGATTTTCACTTTTGAACATGTTTGCTCTGTTTCCTGTGTTTTTCAAATAAGAGATATCAAGACAAAAAATTGGAGCAACTGATCAATGGTTCTTAATTATTAAGTATGTGTTAACAAAAGTAAAATGAAAGGATCCATATTTTCTGATATGATTTATATATTGTTAAACGATTTGGGGATGGACTTGTGAAAATGCTTAGAACGACTAGATTATATATTACATTTAGAAAGGTTTCATGTTTGTTTTGATATCAAATACTATGAAAGCTTTTGATTCAATTTCTTTCTTTCAAGTTTCATAACAAGGGACAAACCGGATTGGAAAAAAGGAAATTCACGAAGGGCAAAGGGCAGTGGTGCAAAGGAACAAAGGATGGGCGGATGCAGCCAAATAAGCCTATGCTCATGACTTCATTTCTTCTCTACCTGAAGGCTATAACTGGGCCATTAGCAGTCAATAGTCTACTTAATGAGTCAATGAAATCTCATTCTTTAAAATTGCCTCTAACATTGTCATTCCAGGTTTGTGGCCTTCTGTTAAATGTTTTTTAAATTAAGTAAAGTGTCCACTTTTAATGTTGTTGCACAAAATTACAAGAATACCCTCCTGGAGTAAAATGGACATAGCCATGACCTGGAACATTGTGTAGAGCTTGTGAAATATAAGTTGTTATTTTTTACCAGAAATTCACTATGGTGACGATTTTTTTCTGTCAAATTCCTGGATTGAGGTTGAGACGGGATGTTTGGAGGTGGTTGTCCCATGAATGGGCCTGACACAATATTACAATAGATCACATTTAACAGATCAATAATAATAGTAACTTAACAGGTTTGGTTCTATATCTTTTTCTTCATTTTTTTTATTAAAAGACCAAAATACCCTTGTTTTATATATACCGAAACAAAAGAAAAAGGAGTGTACCAGAAGGAATTGATGATCCATATGGTGGCATTGCTAAAGGATGAGAAGGTTGAGGGGGCATCCATGCTTGTTGTATGCCTGATGGAGGAGGTTCCATGTTTGGTAACGCATTTTGCAATGGAGCCATTGATGGGAACATCTACCAAATAGGATTATAAATTACTTGTGTCATTAATAAATGGAATGGAATGATGGTTTTTCATATCTAAATTATAAAGGGTAAAACAACAGAATAATGACATATGCTTACTAGCTAACAAATAATAGAAAAATATAGCACGTGTTCAGGAGATGGATGCCTTGTAGTCAAATACAAATCACTCATTGCAAGCTGAACTTAGAGAACGCAATGAACAATACAATCAACTTTGGGTTAGTTGCCAGAGACAGGTTGCTTTTCAGTCAATGCATGGAATGCCAACTTTCTTTTCACCTGGACAACTGGAGGACATGTTGTTGCTGTTACTGGAGATGGAACAAATGATGCCCCTACTCTATATGAGGTAATAATTAAAGATTTTTTTATGATCATTTAATTATTTTTACTGTAATTTATTTATATGTTTTTTATTTTGAGATTGAAACTGTAGGCTGATATATGTCTTGTTATGGGCATCTAAGGAACTAAAGTTGCAAAAGAAAGCAGTGACATTTAAGGAACAAATGATGCAAGCTTTCATTCAGTTTGTATTGTCCCCCTTAATACAGTCCAGGTCTCTCTCTTTCTTTTTTTTCTCTCTCTCTCTCTCTCTCTCTCTCTACTTAGTTAAATATATTTATATCTTATCTTGTTACTATAATATGTTTTTCCATTGACATGGTAGCTAACTGTTGATGAACATCAAGCTTCAGTTCATGTCATTAATATATCTTCAAAAAGGTATAAAGGAAAAACACAATATTGTTTAATGCTTCATAATTACATGTTTATATTCTCAAATTATTTAAACACCACACATTTTTATATACATTGGTTAAAGATATTTCTATATAAAGTTTTAAGTGTATAACATGTTTGTATCAAAGAGGGTAAACAGAAGCTTGAGGATTTATTACAGAAGTGGTCTGAATGGCATAATCGATATCAATCTTCATCTCATGTAAATTGCTTGTATTTTTATTTTTATTTATGTTCGTAAATATCTAAATTTCTCAATTGTTCAGGATTCAAATGTTGAGGTGGAATCTAGTGAATGGATGTATTTTCCAGGTCTTAATGTTGGTCTAGATAAACCTTCTACACTGGTATCAATTCAATATCACCACTTTGTTAAAAAGACTAAAATAGTACCCCCTATGTGGCCATCTGAAACATGTGTATTGTTTTGTGTAGTCATTCTGGATAGATAGGCAAACTAGTAACTTACTGTTGCTATCATGAAGGTATTTTGTTGCTATTATGAAGGTATGCCACTCCGGTTGTCTTTTTCACATAAGTGGCAAGGACCTGTTGTATCTATACAGACTAGGCTTAAAGAAATGGTTGCAAGAGATGAGTTCAGAAGAAGAAGAAGAAACAAGGCTGCAACAATAGTCAAGGTACTATGGATGAATTATGTTTGTAAAGTGTTTAAGAAAATGATTAGAACAAGGGAGAATTTGTAAAGATTAGTTAGCTACTTGCAGGTTGATCTTGAATAAGCAAAGGGGCAAGGATTGTATTTTTTGTATATAATTAGTTTGTAAATTTTTGTTACAACTTCTATTAATTTGTTTTATCTTTCCATGGAACGATTATTTGTATGACATTAAATTTTATGCAATGGATTGTATTTTTTGTATATGATATTTTATTTTCTATTATGAGACATTAAATACAAATTTAATTTGAAAATTGGTAAATCTATAAATAACATTTTTTTTAACATTTAAAATTACGATACGCAAAAATGTGTGTCATCTTCATTTATGACATAGCCTTTCTTGACAGGAGCTTTAATGATATGCAATGTGTGTCCTAAATGCGCGTCGTAAGGTTACGACATGCAAATATGTGTCGTCTTTCTTTATGACAGGACCTTCCTTGATACGCGTTGTGTGTCATAAATGAGCGATTTAAATGCGTGTCGTAAATGCACGTCGTAAGTGCGCGTCGTCTCTCGTTATGAGATGGCCTTTCTTGACACGCATTTGCGCATCGTCTGAGCGTTTTACGACACGCATTGTGCGTCGTAAAAGGCTATTTTTCTAGTAGTGAATCCCTCAAACCAAGGCTCTGATACAAAGTTGTAACATCCCAAAAATTATAGGTAAAAATTTCATTTTTAATTCAACCCAAACCATCAAATATTCATGTCAAACCATCCAAAACTATTTCATGGTAGAATAGTCATCAGAGTAAAATTCCCAAAATCATAAAAGTGTAGAAAAATATGGGTGGATGCGGTACGATCATGTCGGACCCTTCCTTTTCGAACTGGAAGTACCTCAAAACCATAAACATAAAATTGTAAACACAAAGATTAGTGATTTTCCCCAAAATACCCCATACCATACATACATAACAGTCAATACATAATTGGGTCTATTTCACCCCATTTGATCTCTTTTAACTAGAACTAGGTCTATTTCACTCCCTTTGGTCTCTTTCAACCAGAAAGAGTCACAAAGACAACAAGAACATATAGGCATAACATTAAGTGTCACAAAGGCAACTATCATCCTACACATATGGTCCAGTGGGCCGACATTGGTGCCTTCGACCCACAAGTACAGTGAAGAAACTCACCTCAATCCACTGATAAACAAATAAAACTCGGGCTGAACTAGAAAACCCCCGCACTAAATCAAAAATAATAAAACCCTAATTAACAATTAGGCCATAAACCATAACCGCGAGTCTAAATCCTTAATCCTAACTCCTAGGGTAAAACACCATTTTACTCTTCCCTTATTGGGCCTAACTAATCACTGCCCAAAACAAAAAATGGTCCAAGGCCTAGATATAACCAAATCCATAAAGACCTAAAGCCCAACAACGGACTAAACCAAAAAGACTTATAGACCAACAATGGCCCAAACTAGTTCAAGGCCTAAAAGCCCAGCTGGTGAGTTTGTGGAGCGTACCACCAGATTATACCCAGCGTACAAGTCAAAACAGCGATGAAGAAAACGGGACACAAGCCCAGTACGTGCAACGTACTTAGAAGTACGCCCAGTGTATTGGTCAGTGGCTTTTTCGCATCCACATGGCCTAATCCCTTAACACCTTAACGTCCAAACCTCATATCTACTTCTAAATAAGGTCTTAATCCATAAAGTGGGAAGCTTTAAGCCTTTTCATGTCTCTAAGAGGTCCAAATCCTAGATCTAGCATTCTTTCTTCATAAAATGACCATAAACTTTTGCAAGTTTGGTCCTCAACCATCAAGATGCAAAATTTATCATCAAGGAACCTCAGAAGCATCAAAATAACAACTCAAGACCTTTGGAATATATCATTCACTCACAAGAATCGTCTTATGGGACCAAAGGGCATAAGATTTTACCCACAAACAAGATCTACACTCAAGATTCATAAACTTCAGAGCTTTATATCTTCTAAGAAGATTATAGATCTTAAAGCTCCAACTCAACCAATGCTTCACCACTTAGCTTCTTCTTCTTCTAGGTACCCAAAAACACCACAAGATCACAACAAAGGCTAAAGAACACTTAGATGGAGGCTATGGTTTCGTGGGAATCTTTTTAGGGTAAGGAGGTTGATGAGGGGGTAGC
The DNA here is from genome assembly GCF_002870075.4 of Lactuca sativa. Lineage (NCBI taxonomy): Eukaryota > Viridiplantae > Streptophyta > Magnoliopsida > Asterales > Asteraceae > Lactuca > Lactuca sativa. Next base: position 118,827,337 of record NC_056625.2, on the reverse strand, counting down.
CTCACAGTCCATAATGTTGCTTAAATAGGGGCCAAACCCTAAAAATTAGGGTTTGTGTTCTGAGAGAGTACGCCTAACATACACTAAGGTACACCCAGTAAGGAAGCTACGTGCCCGACTTAAAGAGAGTACACCATGCATACTGCAAGTTATGCCTAGAGTATTGAACCTACATATGTTCTTTGTTCTCTGTTGGACCATTAGTCATAACATTCGACTTACAAAACAATCTTCATCTAAGGCTCCTACTATTTCTCTAATTGGGTCATAGACTCAACCCTAGATAAGGTATTTACTTTGGCTATAGTAACAAACCGAATGGTCATACTCTAATGACCTTTCATTGCACGACGCAACAGATGCACAACGAACTAGGCTCTTTTTTTCATGAGTCAAACACCCAACATGGAAGGCACCTTCCTTCATGTTCTAATATAGTACAACCACATCATCGCATGTAGCATCGCTTAGCTACCAACTGCTAAATCGAAGGTTGCATTTCTACTGTCGATCACCTCGATCATATCCTTCTTTAATCTCTGACTAAAGTCAGTTACTACATAGGTTGTGGTTCTCTGAACCAATCAACTCGCTTCACAAATCTATATTAACTAGACTCGATTCTTTATGACCACTAGGGTTAGAACAAAAATCATCTTCCTAGTCATGACCAAAACGATGGTAATAACGGTACAGACATGTAACGCCCCGAGTTAAGAAGTGAAAGTTCAGGGTTCTTAGTTTAAATAAGGAAGGTCGACTCAGCGAGTCAAGTCGCGGTTCTGGTCGCATGTTAAAGTGACCAACTCGGCGAGTCGGCGACTGGACTCGGCGAGTTGGTGTTGGAATGAGAAAAACCCTAATCTTCGGGGTTTCCCCCTATTTAAAGGACTTTATGTCCTTCACCCAGACCCCTAATCCCCCAGAGAGTTCCAGAAGCCCTAATATCCGAGAGTGTGAGCTTAGAGAAGTGTTTGGAGCTTTAAGGAGTGAACTTTGTGAAGGGGACTTGTAGATCAAGAGGCTAGCATCAAGGATTTCGTGTGAATCAAGAACCCACTCCAGTTTGGGCACATTTTGGGAGGTAATAAGCTGTTATCTTAACCTTTTCTTCTAGAATCATTCATATGTGGAGGCTAAGGCTTTCCTTGGTTAAGGAATTTTATTATGGAAGCTAGATCTGAAGCTGAAACTTCGGATCTGAACCTCTTTTGAGTCCTAAGCCCATAAAATTTCCAGTTCTTGCAAGGATGAGACTCTCCTAAGGTGTAAAGCTCCATTGGAAGCTTAGTTTGGTCATTTAGAGCCCCTAGAGCCTTGCATACATGTAAAGTTTGCAACTTTACGTGATAATCATGCCCTAGAAGCTTGGATATACAATATGGAGTTGTTGCATGGGAAGCCACTGTATAGATTAAGAACTGAAGCAACTCGGCGAGTCACATGGGTGGACTCGGCGAGTTGTATGGATACGTGCATGGACTCGACGAGTTGGAAGAACAACTCGGCAAGTCTGTTGAAGATTGCCTTGGACTCGGCGAATCTGTTCTTGGACTCGGCGAGTCTGGTCAAGAAGTCCTAACCTTTTTGGTTGAGCTGTGAATCGGTGAGTCGAGGGACGACTCGGTGAGTTGAGCAGGAAGCGACTCGGAGCTTGTTGGACTCGACGAGTCTTAGGGCGACTCAGCGAGTTAAGTCGTGGCATGGGAGTTTCTGAGCATAGGAACTCGACGAGTCAACGGGTTGACTCGGCGAGTAGGGTCAACCAGGAAGATTGACGTTGACTGAGGACTTTGACTTTGACCAAGGGTTGACCAGTTGACTTCCAAGGGTATTTTGGTAATTATTGGTGTTAATTGGTTTTGGTTATTTGGTAATGATCAGTGGTGGAGTTCGTGCTGGTGGTCGGAGCAGCGTGGCCTTATTTCTTCAAGTTGGCAGTTGCAGGTGAGTTATCCTCACTATATTGACAGGGTCTAAGGCACCAAGGCCGGCCCTTTATCGGATGGGAATCCGGGTAGTTGTTTGTTATGTTATTGCTTGGCTATGTATGCATCCGGGTAGTTAGGATGGTATATATTAGAAACCTGGTTAAGGTCGGTATCCTGGTATATAGGATGATGCTATGCTAGTGACTGGTTAGGTCGGTATCCTGGTTAGGATGTTGCTATGTTATGTGATCTGCAAGATCAGTTGATTAGTTGTGAATTGCTATATGATTATATGCTTATGTGCACATGGTTGTTGGACTGGGGTTGGGTTGAGGCGGGTCCTGCTTCGTGCTGTAGGCCAACATACCCAGGGGGACCGGTTAGACCGAAGGCCCGACGAGCGGTCCGAATAGGCTGAAGGCCCCAAGAGGGCGGACCAGACGTGCTGAGGCTCGTATAGTGGACCAGACAGACTAAAGGCCCGATGCAGGCGGACCAGTCACACTGTAAACTTGATATGCATGGCTGTTCTGTTTATGTTACGATATGATATGATATGATATGATATGTGTATGGTATTGTGGTTGGTATTTTGGGGGTAACTCACTAAGCTTTCGGGCTTACAGACTTCCAGTGTATTGTTTCAGGTACTTCAGGTAGGCCTGGCAATTGTGTCGTGTTCGGGTTGGCATGTCGCGGGTTCGCGGGTTGGCGGGTTAAAATATGCCAACCCAAACACGACCCATTTAAATATACAGGTCACGGGTTGGCGGGTCACGGGTTGGTGGGTTTGGAACATAAACCCATATATGACCCGCCAACCCATTTATTTATACGGGTTCACAGGTTGACGGGTTTGTGGGTCAGATTTGGGTTCATGGGTCCAAATTTTAGACATTTAAGTATTAAACATCCAAATGAAGACTAAAAGCATTTATAGAAACATGCTACATACTTAGCCTTATAGGTTACGACTTACGACCTTAGACCATCCACTACGAGTCAAAATGTCAAAACAGTCAAATGATCTATGAATCAGTGGTATATATTATATAATACTTATTAAATATTAATAGTTGATACATAAATACATGTAAAAATCAAATAATTTTTTTTATTAAGAATATAAACGGGTTGGCGGGTCAACCTATTTATTTTTTGAGAAACCCATATATGACCCGTTTAATAAATGGGTTGGCGGGTTGACGGGTTAGCGGGTTGGCGGGTTGAAAAACTCAACCCAAACCCATTTATTTCGTGTCGTGTCGCGGGTCGTGTCGCGTGTCGTGTCGAGAATTGCCAGCCCTAACTTCAGGAGACCGTGGAAAGGCGAAGGCGTGACCGTATCGCTCCTCATCCTTATGTTATGATTTTTGGGACACTCTGATGGAGAATGATTTGAAAACATTTTGTAATCAATGCTATGTGGATTTTAATTATGATTGAAAAAGTTTAAATTTGGTATGAATTTTATAGATGTTACAATACAGAACAAACACAACTACCAATGCCTTAGTAACCTTCTGACTCTTCTTGATCCAGTTGTGAGTCATGTGCTTCAGGTAGTATAGACCTTTACTACCTTTCACACATACTCATACTTGTCCCAAGAATTGCCTTGTAGTTTTCCAAGTCACTACACATAATAACCACAACGTAAGTTAACACATATGAATATGTCCAAACAAGCACACAAAACAATTTTCCTAGACTCTACTAGGATCTCTTTTACGTATATGTCTGATCTAGAATATTTTATTTTTGTGCTCATTTATTTCAACATCAGTAATTCGTAATATCATCAAAGAGGCCTTTAGGAATGTCTCTTCTTAGGATGTTGTCTTCTCAAAAGCATGTCCTCCTTTTTTTTTTGATTGTTTAAGACAACATCTCTTCAACAACGATGCCACTTCCAAGCTCTTCATATAAATTCTTCCTCGTGTAGTGTCCAGTTAGCATGACACACTACATACAAATTTACTCTGGTGGTATGGAGACAAGTGTTTCCTAACGACTTATACCACCTCTTCGCTTCATCTTCCTTTCGTAACATCTGCATTCCTTTATAGGAGTTGATCTGCATCTCAACAAACTTTACTAGCTTTAGTTTGGTCCTTTATCATTCTTCACACAAATGACCTGCTTCATGCAATACTACAGAGGTATTACTACTTCAGCAAAGCACTCTAGCACAGTAAACAAGTAAGTTACTTAGCATTTCACCAAATCATAACTATTATTCACCATCCTAGTCTTATATGTTAAATTTGGCTTATCATATTTAAGGAACTCTTGTAAGGATGTGATAGAAGTCAATCTTCATTCAAAGCAACATGTATAAGGTACAAATATGCTCTTAACTCACTAATCAAGTTGCATATTGCCTCACATAAATAGACAAAGTCTCGGCTGATAGAGTCTAAAAACTTTGTCAAACTTACTCTATTTGTCTTTCTTTAATTCCCCTGAATTCTGTACAACAACTCATATAACCTCAACTTCGGCACCACTAGAGTATTTATCACCATTTTTGGTTCCTCCCTATCCGCAAGCAATCATTGCTTCAATCGGGTCGGCTGTGGAAACGCCATGCAATGGGACGACTTCATGGATCATGCAAAAAGTCATTCATCCTGCCAAATATACTTTGAATGTACAACATTCTTCCAAACGTTCTATTATTTCATCAAACGTACTCTATAGGTACGATACCATACTCTAGGTATCATTCATGATATTACTCGATATGTATCGTTCATTATCATAAGTCTTCTTATCTGCTCACAAACTTATATGTCAGTTCTAATACAATAATTAAACATTCAAAATCCTGAACACATAAAATTTCCTCCTCCAAACCAAGGTTACCAATAGATCTTAAATCTTTGCAAGTAATAGCATTCTAGGTAAGCAACCTAAGGCATGCTATATTACATAACAATTAGCACATATTAACATATAAGGCATCTCTCCTAAAGTATGTTAGTGCATATCATAGCAAGTGAGGTATTCAACCTAAGGCCTTCTATAAAATAAATCTCATTAGCACATAATATCAATTAAGGCCTACACATTAAGGTATTCTAGTGCTTGTGTCTATTTAGGTGTACAACCTAAAATATTTTAGACACACATCTCACCATCATCACTTATCATCTAAGTTTAAGTCTAGAAATCCTTACAATTCCTAGTTCACTTAAACTAATGCTCTGATACCAATTACAACATCCCTAATTTTCATAACCAAAAAAAAAAGTTCTTTACGCTTTCAAAAATCATAATATCTTTATTTGCGGAAAATGCCAGTAATGTACAACATTTTGAGTACAAATGAATGTCTCAAAATAATAAAACTTTATGGATGTCATAATCGATAAACAACATATGTTACCGTGTAACCACCTAACAATCATGAACACTATTGTAGGATTTCTTTTGAATCACTCAACATCCTATTCAAGTCTTCAATAGTCTAAACATCGGTATCTGTGATGCATATAAAATGAGTGGGTCAGGTTGGGAAACCTGGTGAATTACATAGGGTTTTCAAGCCCACAATAACTTAATCATATATCACAAACCTACAAAACCAATTGTTATTATCAACACAGATATATCATATCCATAAGACAATCTATCCCATCACATCGATCCTCACACACTGATCCTATGCAACGACCTCATGAGATTTATCCAGAAGGATCACTGTGAACAACAGGATGCTTTGGGGATTCCTTGGTAGCAGACAAGGATAAAAAAGACAATAAATTAGAGGAATGGAATAAGTCACATCATTGAACCTTGGTTCATACCCCATGATAGTTAATTAGGGGTGGTCATCTATATGGCTATACCTAGAAGTGGTACAACACCAGGTATTTGTACACAAAGTTCTCCCCCATACTCACCCTACCTGGAAAGATCACATCAGACATGCCTAGTAGTGGTCTATTACTAAAACACTCTATTTGGAAGTCTACGAAGTTCCCTTAGTTACTCCATGAAAGGAAACGCTGACACACAAAGCTCGTCAAAAGAAAGATGAGGGGGAACACTAATATAACATTCATTTATATGAAATTTACCCCACCAATCATCATCATCAACGTCAGCGAATGGAATTTTAGGAGGGGACATACAAATTTAGTACTCACGTATGTATGACATACCCCACCGATCATCAATCTCATAGAAAGAGTTCTACTCTTTGTTCCTATCACACACGTACCCTGAATCTGATGCTACCCATCGTCCAAACTTAATTAAACTAAGAATCCACTATAGGTCTTTATGGTATAACAATATCCATTTCCTGCCTATGTGATATCTTTACAATACAAGGCATAATTATCAGTTTTTCATCTTAAATCAAACTAAGAATCCTTTGTAAGCGTTATCTTATCACTAGGCAATACTATAATGCTTAAATTCAACATCTAATACCAACTCTGCTTAGGCAACACTATCCTAACTTAATGTATATATTTATTGTAGATTATTAGGTATTCATATATACATTTATATTCTTAGTAAATAATACTTCTGTTGTTATTATTATGTAACAATATCATATATACACATCTTGACATATATAGAACCATATTTGGTTCGCACAGAGTATATTATCAAATATACATTTATCCATATTTCAATCAATAAGCATATAAATTATATATAAACTTTCAACAGATATTTAATAAATTTAATAAATACTTGTATTACAATTATGTTCATGAAAGTAACTATGCACTCACTTGACTTAAGCAGAAGATCCTCAGGAAAGGTAGCCCCTCTACTAAAACTTCAGCTTATCCCTTTCCAACATTATAGTTTCTTGGAAAAAGTCGGAAAGTCTCACGCAGAAGCTTGACCCGAAAGCTTCTATTTTCGGGCTCCTAGATATCTTAGAGCCTTTCTAAAGTGGCCAGAAGTTCAGAAAAATCAGCCTTTGAATCAGAAGAGTATCTAGAGAGAAAGGTATGAAAAGGTGTGAGAAATGTGGCAGACTTTGCGGCTATTTATAGGAGATTTTACGGGGCACGTCATGCCTATCTACAAGAGCGCATCATACCTACGCGACATAGCCTCACTCCCTTGTTGCCACGTGTCATTGTCTTATCCGTCCACGTCGCCTTGTCTCTCAGAGAATATGAATTCTCGACAAATCCACGTGTCGACTTCTCATAGGTGCCATGTCATCATGTCGCTCGGGAGACTCAGTTGCCAGCTTGCCACGTGGCGTGCTCTCTGGTTGCCACATCATCAAGTCAGGTATTTTCCTGAAATATTTGAATCACCATAATTTCGCATATGAGATCTGTTTTCGACGTTCTTTATATCCCTGAAATCCTATCTACGAGATCTACAACCTTCTTTTAGGTCTCAACAACTAATTCTCACTCAACTTTAAATTCACAGTTTTATAGAGATTAGATTGTTAAAGTCCCTAAGAAAATCATAACTCCTTCATACAAACTCCATTCTCGATTGTCCTTGTAACGAAGATTTTGTATTTACGAGATGTTCAACTCTTGTTTACATTGTTTTGGCTAACAATCAACTGATTTTAATTTTTATTCAGTGTTGCGCACTGATGTACTGATACTTCGAATAATCATAACTTCCTTATACGAAGTCAGATTTTGATGTTCTTTATATTCATGCTCTCGCTTTTACAATTACTATGACTTTTGTTTAAATTACTTAGGCTAACAAGCAACCTATCTCTGATTCATATTTTATGACACAGTTTAATGTATAGGGCTGACCGCAAAACTTTGAACAATCATAACTTCTGCATATGAAGCCATATTTGAGCAATCCTTATATCTACAGATTCATCATCGCAACTACTACAACTTTCATCAAGATTATTTATACTAAATTATCTTATATCAAAAACGTTATTTTTATCGCTCAATGATAAAAAGGTCTATATAGTTTGTAATGTTGTGACAACCCGAAACTTTTATCTTGTACAGTTAGCCAATTCAATCAATGCTAAACTTGTTCTGTTGATTTCTCGTACTGTTTAAGGATTCATTTAAGTATTCCAAGCTTGAGTATGTCCAAGGTCGAGGTTAGGAATGAATCAACAAGTCGTGTAGTGTCAAAATCAGGCCATACACCCCTTTTGGAGAAGTGTGTGGTCGCACACATGAGTGTACAGCCGTACACACCCCTCATGGCCACACACCCACCCCTATATAGAGGGTAGACCCCTTTCCCTTCATTCCTTTCACTCCTTGGCAGCACACTACTCCTTTTCTCTCAAGATCCTTCAACCACAAACCCTCTCAAGGCCTCAAAAACATGAGTAATCCATCCCATAGCTTGTTGTGATTGAAGCATCTATTGATCTAAGCCTTGAATCATCATGTTCTTCACTCTTTGAAGGAGTACGGCCGCACACTCCTAAAAGACCATCCAAAGTGAGAATTGGACTTCCATATTCAAGTTGGACATGAACCTAGTTTTGTTGCACCTTGGAATTGACATTTTGGACATCTTCATGTGGGATGTACGACCGCACACGCATGTGTACGATGGCACACACCCTTGTGCGGCAGTACACTCTCATGTGCGACCACACACACACCCTAGGACCACAAACCCACTTCTAGGACCCTTAACTTGCACTACAATCGAGCATAGACCTAGAACAATTCCTGGATGCAAGCATGGACCTTGAAAACACCTCAAAAGCACCTTCTATCATGAGTGTACGGCCGAACACCCATTGGGCCGCACACCCATGGTCGTATACACCTTTAAGGTGGCCATACACCTCCCTTATGCAATCCTTTAAGGTTCTAGCACTTAGTGCAAGTAGTCTCAAGTTCTTAGAGTGGTTCTCTAACACATCTAGTAACGAAATTCCCTCATTTGACTCATTTATGTGTCATTACGTGTTGATTAGGATCAAATTGTGTTCAAGGCTTCACTTGAACATATGGCATTCCGTATCGATCTCTCATTCAAATCGCCCGAGGTGAGTTCATACCCCAACATTTTCCATGTTTTTAATGTTTTCAGGGGGGAATACAAGTCAAACTCAACGTATTTTATTAAGTTTTAAACTTATTAATACAGTTCAACGATTTCCACGTTTAATAACATATTCGGATATTTTATCCCTTTTTGTAATATGTTGAGCATAAGGGAAACTTTTAATTTGGAAATCTAACTTCAAAACTTTCAGAAAGGTTTTTACAAAGCATTTTCCATATCAACTCTAATAAACTATAATGGGTATAGTTTGGGATAACCCTCTAGGCAGTTTCTACCAAATCATATTTCATGGAAGAATATGTATAAACTATGGTAGATTTAGTTTATGTTATATGTTTTCTAAGGAGTATAAAGTACATTTATTCAAGGATAATTATTGTTTTATACTGTCTCTAGCTTGTAAACTAGATTATACAGAATTGTGAGGCTTTACTTCAATATTGTACCCTTAGGTGTACAGGGATAAATCTTTTTAGTATAACCAGAGTCTCCTGGAGGGAGAGCATGAGATTTGTGAATAGATCTATTCGGGACTGACAATCCCATACCTGAACTGCTAGCTACAGTTAGGCAGGCATGCCTGGGGTGAACAAATGCCATTTAGCTTAACGCCTGAAGAACTTTGTAAAGGTCTCTCGGTCATATCAAGCATGGTTATATGACTTGCAAATAAGTATAAACTAACTTTGGTTTATGGACTCTACTCTTCATTTGTTTTAATTTAAGTAATAAAACTACTTTTATATATACTGATAGTAATCAGGAATTTCTAAAGTTGCATCTCTACCTCTAGGACGGATAATTGTTTTTAGGGAAAATATGGGATTTTCCCAGGATAACACCGACATCTCTTAAACTGAAGGTTCATTTTCTACTAATAGATATTCATATTCATTCCATGATTCCTTGGATTGTACATATCTTGTATGAATCTGGAAGTCATGGAAGGAACGGGTTTTCAAACATGCTTTTCATAAGAAAAGATAGAATTTTCTTGAGTAACACTTTTCAAAAAGATCAAAGGAACATTTTCCCACCAAAACCGAATGCTTATGAACTCACCAGCTTTATGATATTCTTTCAAAACTGCTTGTATTCTTAGGGAATTAGTAGACAGGTACTTCCACGACTTTTGGAGAAGTTGGCATGTTAGAGTCACGTCTTTCTATTCTACTTTCGATAAGAGCAAAACTTTGTACTAAGACAATGTAAACCTTATTCATATATGTATTCAATGTTTGGTTGTGTTTACTATGCTTGCTATGATATAACTGTTGTGATACTACGCATGACGTCAACCACCCCTGAACGTTTCTGCCGTTCCGGTTTGGGGTGTGACAAATATATACAACTAACAATTAATAAAATGAATATTTATTTACCATAATCATTTAAATCATCTAGCCCTAACTTACAGACGATGCATGTTTGTTCATGGATTATAGAGCTATAATTCCAACATATGGAAGCGATTCAGACTTCCATATCTATGGTCCTATTCTTGAAAGGACAATAGTGGTATATGAGGATGGATATTAAGTTGGAGTTTGTGGCATATAATGAATTTGAACTTTAAAACGGTCATAAAGTCACCCTTCAAGATGTATTGTATGTTCATCGGATCTCGATTAGATTCATGTCGACGAACACGTGTGATAAGAATTAGTGCAACCTTTTTTGTTGGTTAAGCGATCACTACACGTAGAATGTATCGAATTGATTTAATTGAAGGATTTGCATGTGATGCGGGATATGTGAACGGTGTTTTTATACTAGAAGTTTATTTTAGTGATAGCGGGGACAGTAGTAATGATAGTAACAATAAAACACTTTTTGATAGCAATGATTTAGCGTGAATTGAATGAAGTTCTTTTGTTTATTATATTCTTGTTCAATTTTTTTTATGGAACACACAATTATTAAAAATATTAAAAAGCAAACTAAATGCATGCTAAAATGATAAAGAATTTGACAGATGCAAAATGTATATAAAATTGAAGTTACAAAAAACATATTCCTAATGTAAAACAAGTTATTGCATTTCTAGAGTTGATCCATTCTAATATATGTGAACTAAATAAAATACTTAATTGAAGAGGAAATAGGTATGTCATTACATTCTACAAAGACTTGAGCCACTATTTACATGTTTATTTGTTGTGATCAAAAGATGAAGCTTTTGATACATCTAAACTATATATGAACAAGGTAGAAAACCAACATGATAAACATATAAAGATTCTTCACTTGGACATATATAGAGAATACTTCAATCATGAGTGTGACATATTCTACGAAAATAATGACATCAAACATGAAAAAACTATAACTTTATTCCCCAACATAATGGTTTAGCTGAAAGAATGAAACGAACCCTAATTGGAATGGTCAGTTGCATATTGACCGCTTGTTATATTTATAATAGGATCACTAGTCTTATGTTTCCTAAAAGTCCTTATGATTTATGGAAAGAAATAAAACTTAATAAATACTATACTATATGAGAGTATGGTGATGCATATCCTACTATCATGCACTTAATCCTAAGTGATCCAAATTAGGATCCCGATCTATGAAGAGTATATTCAATTGATATGCTCAAAACAATAAGGTTTACTAACTATCGGATAAAGAATCAGGTGTCATAGCTGAATTTATAGATGTTGAATTCTTCAGGGACGGGTTTTCAAAAGATAGTGAAAACTTAGACCCTATAGTAACTCCAAGTATTTCTCGAGATAATATAAGATTTCTCAACCAAGGAGAAGTATAAGCTCTCAAAAAGAGAAAAATCTAGGAGATGATTTATATCTTATTTGATTGAACGGACTAAAAAAAACATATGAGATAGGTTATTATATCCATGAACTTAGATGATGATCATAAAACCCTTTAATGAACCCATGTCGTCTAGGGATGATTCTTTGTGGAAAAAAATCAATAAATGATGAAAACGGTTCATTATATGAAATGGAACTTGAGAGTTCACTGATCTACCAAAGGGAAAGGAATCCATGGGGTCCAAATGGATTTTCAAAAGAAACTATCATATGGGTGGATCTATATATGCTTATAAAGCAATATTGGTTGCTAAAGGATACAAACAAAGACATAACTGATTACTTTGATGCATGTGCTCCAGTTACTAGGACTAGTTCTATTAGAATTCTTATATCAATATCAGCCTTTACATGGCTATACATTCATCAGATAGATGTAAAGGAACCTTTCTCGATGGCTATCTCAATGTATAAATTTATTTGGGGCAACCTAAAAGTTTTATGATACTCTACCATGAACACAAAGTATGTAGACTTACTAAATTCTTGTATGGTTCGAAGAAAAAAAACTCCCAAATAGTGACATGAGGTGATAGATTTGATACCACTTTGATTGTTTTGGTTTTCAACACAATAATGTTGATAGGTGCATTTATACCAAATACACAATTATTATATGTCTTTATGATGCTGATATGTTGATCACTGACACTCACTTAGAAGGTATTATTGAGACAAAGAAATACTTATACTCATACTTTAAGATGAAATATCTAGAAGAATTAGATGCCATTATTGATATCAAGGTGAAAAGGATAGGTAGTTAAACTTCTTGAGTCAACCTCATTACATATAGAAATCCTAACAATGTTTCAACATTTGAAAAATAAGGAATTCAACACTGCTTTTGAATATAGTGTGAAACTAAATGTCAACTCTAGTCGAGTAATAGCTTAACTAGTGTATGTGAGTGCAATTGGTAAAATGATATATTTCATGCATTTCATTCAACCTAAAATCATATTTACTGTAAGATAACTAAGTCAATATACGCCTAGGTATTGTGCATACTTTTCACTTTGCATCACCACATTCGGCACTAGCAGTTGAAGAGATTTTATCTTTAGCAAGGTTTGAGTCAAATCGGGTGAGACCGACCCGATCAAATGTTGACTCATAGTTGAATTCTAGATAAACACCATGAATCTTCTAAAAGCATTTGTAAAACTTAACTTCGTGAATAAGCACCTTGTCAAACTATATAACACATGGAAATACTTGATAGGGCTTCTGTAGTCACAATTCCATAATTTTAGGAGGCTCCTATGGTTTATGCGACTGTAGGTACACCTTTCATGGAGTCGTATTCTACTTACCAAAATTTATATGTCCTCTGCTCTCTTCTCTCTCTCTCTCGATGGATTCAACTAGTATATCGATTCAAATTCTTCATTCTTCTTCATTTTTTAGTATTGGCTTTACGTTTATCAGTCTTCCATTGTTGTTGGATAGAATGAAAATATGCATTAAATTATTTTAATCATTGGGTTTTACCATAAAGCTTGTAGCCATTAAACGAGGTAAAAACTTTAAGAATATGAGTTTTCCATGCAATTATCGACCAAATATGTGATCTTCATGTTGGTTTAAATTTTGTGTTTCATCTTTTAAATCATCTAATAATATGAAAGTTTTCTTCTACCTTTATTATAATCATATATGATCCCAAAGGATTAATCTGATTTCTGGGTGAAACTTGGTAATTTAGAAATAATTTGATTTATTATTTGAACAGAATCAACATTTAATTCTCAATATTATTTTATACTTGTTTTGTTTTTATATTACTGATGGTTAGATCTTAATTTTGAATATTAATCATCATATTGTTTGTCAAATCTAAGATACAACATTATAATTTTAGTATGAATAGTTGCAATGTTGATATATGTGATACCATTTAGTTACAAGTATTAACTAATTTGTCTATGAATGTCCTTAATAGAACCCTAAAACTTTAGCATTATCTATGAAAAAAAAAATCATGCTATTATTTTTTAAACATAATTAGCAAAAAAAAAAAAAAAACCCGATACTTGTTTACATAAATGACGAGAGTCCTGTAATTGTTTACACATTCGAGATTGTAGACGACAATCTTGGATTTTCGTCGATAATATTAAAAAAATGTCTATATTTTAAGCTCATTAACGATAAATTTACTAATTTTTAAAGGAATATGATAGGGTATTATCTTACTATAATATTGTTGTATTCTTTTTGTTTGACATGATATTATCTTACTATAAAATCTGTGTATTCCTTTTGTTTAGAGATGGTATTATCTTGTTGTATTCTCTTTGTCTAACCAAATGTATTATCTAATTGTTATCATTATATTTACTCTATTTGTTAGAGTATATCTTACTATGATTGTGTGATAGTATATATATATATATATATATATATATATATATATATATATATATATATATATATATATATATATATATATATATATATATATATATATATATATATATATATTAATTTAATAGTATTTGTATTCACTCTAACCTTTTATGTTCAAAAAGAAATGACTTTATAGTTTATAAATCTAAAATATAGGTATCTCTTTGAAGAACAAACTAAACTCCAAGATTATTGTCTAACTCTAAATATGTAAACACTTATTAGTTTGTTGTCTTTTAATAAATATATTTATCGTGCATGCACCAGGGGAGGAGGGGGGGGGGACTGTTTACCATTATTTGTTTAAAAAATGAAGTCATGATGCTGTCATAAATAAGGCTAAATTTTCAGGACTTTACTAGAGATTTTCCATTTTATCTATAAGTAAGATGTTCTTTATTTTGTTTTAATATTTATTTATTTTTATAAAACTACAAGAACTGTCCTTCTGGTTAGCATTTTATTGTGATTCTCGTCCCTAAAATATTTCTTTTCTTTTCCTGCACAAAAAAAAAGAAAATACAAACAAACAAAAAAAACAACTGCATGACATGATTATATCGTGGAATAGGTCATTATGTTTATCATCATTGGTTTTAATCTAGTTTAAAATTACCAATTTATCCTTACTTTATTTTTTGATATTTATTTTTATTATATTGTTATCTAACTATTTAAATAACAAAAAGAAATCTCAACCTCCAAAATTCTATTATCGACGGGAATAAAGAGGCACATCTTGGTGTCCTTCCTTACCCTTTCACCCACCAGTCACCGCACGACCAACATGCATCGACCATCGGTTACTGCTCCTATTCTATTTCCCATCGTAAGAAAATTTTCTCTATATATCTCTTCATTCTCTTATTGTTGTTATGCAAAAGAAAACTCTCTTTGAAATCCAACTAGTATCACATTCTCCCCATATCTCTTATTATTTATACGCCACTACCATCATTTATGGAAGCTCATTGTTGCCATCATTTCTCTCTCTCTCTCTCTCTCTCTCTCTCTCTCTCTTATTATCATCGCTAGTATATTGGGCCACTTGAAAGCTTGTCCTCGTTACTATTTTCCCCTTTATTCAATGATGTTAAATGATGTTATGACATTGTCACCATTTCTCAAATCTCTCCACCACCACCATTTAATATGTTTTTCTCTTTACCATTGTTATATGGTCGTCACCTTATAGACCTAGATTTAACTCAAGCATGATTTAGAGTTAGTGGTGCCAAAAAACCAAGATTAAGATCTCCCTACCTTATTTGATCCGTATTCTAAAAACCATCCACACTTCATTTGTTCCATATTTTGGAAACAATGATATGGACTAGTTGAACCTGGAAACCAATATTTTGAGTGTAATCTTTCAAGTATGAGAGTTATTTATACCATGATTATTATATTTTTAAGGTCTCTTGACATTCTTATTGTTTTTCTTATTCTTTGCCATAGTGACATTGTTTTCAATTTTGATCATTAGGGGACAAGACAAAATAATACTAACCATATGGATCATTCTTGCAGATGACTTAATTTAAATTAAAACAGACCCATCACACTCCACCCCCACCAAACCCCTCTCCTCTTTCTTCATACTTATAGACAAACTTCATAGTCATCGACAACTTTTTAATCATTCTACCAACTCAAAATAATAGAATTTTATAAAGTCCATTGTTATATAAAAATGATTAAACTATGTAACTGATAATTGTAGCAAATATCATACGTATATTTGTAATTTAAAGGTTAATGTTAATCCATTATTCTTAAACTAGTTTACTTATATGTGGGAACCAGTTTAAATGAATACAAGGAAAACGTTATAAGAGCTATTGGAATAAAGGGTTCACCCTCTGTTTAATACATGAGAAATATGTAGAGAAAGGAAGAAGTAATTGTGACTCAAAACTGTTGCATTCTATTCAAAAAACTAAAGGATTTTATTGCCTACAAAACCTAATGGAACTAAACAAACAATCAAACCTACGTTTCCTCTTTTCCAACACCTAAACTAATGATATAAAAGCCCCAAAAGACTTGGTTCACATGAACCATTCAACCCATAACCTACTACCTTTTATTCAATTACTAAATAAAACAAATACTAAACTAAAACCTTAAATAATCTGTCGAGATTAAACCTAACATTCAACCCCTTAATCTTGACGATCTTGATCTTGTTTTTCTTGCTTCTCTTGCTATCTAAATCATTGTGATTCCGTCTTGCTAATTGCTTTAAGAACACACAGTTCTTATATCTTGCTCAGACTTCGTGTTATCTCATGCCTATTTCGTTGCCAAAACGTAATCAACCTTACTGATTGTTTCACCCTCCTGTTGGCTTTCTTGCTTTCTTTCTTATATTTGTTGACTGCTACTTGCTATAAAATTCTGGTTTGCTACTTGCTACAATCCTCTTGCTTGCAACCAGCCCTCTCGTGCTTCTTAATGACTTGATGCGTGCTTCTTCTTTCTTATCTGCTTTTTGTGTTTCTTTCTTTCTCAAGTGAACAACAAATTTTCACAATCTTCTTTCTTTTTTTCTTTTCTTTTTCTTTCTTTCTTTCTTTCTTTTCTTTCTTTCGTCCCTTTGTCTTTCTTTCTTACTTCTATCTTCTTTCCTTCAATTGCTGCCAGTCATACCATCTTTCTAATTTTTTTACTCCAAAACCAGCTGCTAACTCGTTGCTTTTTTTGCTCTTGTTGCCTTGCAACCAGAGGCTCCTCCCTCCTTCGAAAGTCGACTCTCAAACCAGTCCTCTTTCAACCTTTATTCTGATACCAAATGTTGGAATATCAGACCCTTAATTATCTTCACAAGTCAAAGGTTCACCCTCTGTTTAATAACTGAGAAATATATAGAGAAAGGAAGAAGTACTCGTGACTCAAAACTGTTGCATTTTATTCAGAAAACTAAAGACTTTTATAGCCTACAAAACCTAGTGGAACTAAACAAACAATCAAGCCCACGTTTCCTCTTTTCCAACACCTAAACTAACGATCTAAAAGCCCCAAAAGACTTGGTCCATATGACCCATTCAACCCATAACCTACTACCTTTTATTCAATAACTAAATAAAACAAATACTGAACTAAAACCTTAAATAATATGTCAAGATTAAACATAATATGAGTAGGTACTGGTTTGCCCTATTTGTTATGACCTGCTATAGCATGTCATAATGGTCATATGTGAACACTTCCAACAAGTTTGTTACCTATATGTGTACAAAAAAAAGATAGTTACCCAGATGTAAACATACCGAAAAGTTAATTACCTTAATAAGTCATATTCCCAAGTAATATTAAAGTTTTAAAGGTTTAAAATTTGGACATACTCTAAACTAGAGGTGGCAAAAATTGACACGACACGAAACCCGACACGAAATAAACGGGTTTGGGTAAGATATTTCAACCCGTTTAAATAAAGTTAAATGGGTAAGGTTAGGGTTGAGAATTTCAACTCGAAAATGACCCGTTTATTTATATACATGTTTTTTGAATTATTTAAATAATCTAGAAAGATACAAAACCAAAACCATAAGCAAAATAAAACCTTTGAATTGAATTGTTTTGTAATGTTGAAATGACTTAGCCGTCTAGATCAAGACTTCATTTCAGTTTTTCCATTCTCTCCCAAACTACCCAGTCTCTTTCACCACTCTCACATCCTTATGACCCTGTCATCCGCCTCCCTAACTCCTAATCTTTTATTTGTCATCTGAACTTGCTATGACTTCATTTATTCTGCCTCCAAACTATTAGTTTTTCCTTTCCGCCTACCCAACTCCTACTTTTTCAACATGCTCAATCTTTTAACCTCACATGACACGACATATTTCAAAGTATAGTCCTAACCCGAAATCCGACACGAAAATAAACGGGTTGACATGACACGACACGTTAATTAAATGGGTCGAGTTAGGGTCGTGCACTTTCAACCCGTTTAATGTTTCGACACGATTGTCACCTCTACTCTAAACAAACAAGTCACCACAAAGTAGGGATTGGATTAGTATTTAGGGAGTGATCTTACGCGCCGCCGGTTGAAAGTGGTTAGAATTGTGTTGCTTTTGTTATTAAACACAAGTGGGTTTGTACGGGCAATGTTTTGACATTTGAATGCTACAAAGAAAGGATCATTCCATTTCCACAGCAATACATTTTTTATGTTCATGAATGTGGAAAACCGGTTGTTAACTTAAACAATACCAGTCTTTTGGAAACAACTGCGCCCTCCCAGAAATCCAGCGGCCATTTTTGCACATATATATATACACCCACCCACCACCACCACCTCCACATATCTAACTTTCAACCCTCTTCTCCATCTCTCTCTCTCTCTATATATATCTTTCTTTCTTCAACCTTCTCTCTCTAAAACCTGCAACAATGAGAATGAGTTGCAATGGATGCCGGGTGCTTCGAAAGGGATGTAGTGAAGACTGTAGCATTAGACCTTGTTTGCAGTGGATTAAAGATCCGGAATCACAAGGAAACGCCACCGTGTTTTTAGCTAAGTTCTACGGCCGCGCCGGACTCATGAACCTCATCAACGCCGGCCCTGAACACCTCCGTTCTGGTGAGTACTTCATTTTTCTTGATTTACAAATCTTGATACAACAAACATTGAGATCGAAAGTTTGATAAAATTTCTTTGTGTATTACAGCGATATTCAGGTCACTTCTATACGAGGCTTGTGGTCGGATCGTGAACCCGATATATGGCTCCGTCGGGTTGTTATGGTCTGGAAGGTGGCAGCTTTGTCAAGATGCGGTGGAAGCGGTTTTAAAAGGGTCTCCGATCGTGCAGATATCTTCCGACACGGAGGAGCCGAACAACGGTCCGCCGTTGAAGGCGTACGACATTCGTCACATATCAAAGGACGAGAACTCCGGTGGGTCCAACGAGCTTCACCGGATCAGGACACGATGTCGTTTCAAGAGATCAGGATCGAAAGGAAAAGCAAAAACTAATCGAGTTTGTGTCGGGTCAAGTGATCATGAAGAATCAGGTCACGATGAAGTTAACAACAGGTCGTCTAGTCATGAGTCTACCCTGAGTCATCAATCTGAAGCGGCGCATGTGGTGGAAGGTGAGAGTCACGAGACGGCGGAGGAAAGCTTGGTGTCTGTAGAAACAGCCGAGGGTTCCGCCGCTGCTCCGACGATGCAGGATAAGAAGGATGAGATTGAACTGGAGCTGACTCTTGGCTTCGAGAGGAGTCGAAGTCCTGAAAGTTTGGGAAAAGCGGCTGAAGATTCGGATAACTCCGGCGACACAGTTTATAGGATGGAACTGGGATTAGGTTATCCAGTGTAACCGGATTGTATGTATCTA
This sequence comes from Lactuca sativa, assembly GCF_002870075.4. Taxonomy (NCBI): domain Eukaryota; kingdom Viridiplantae; phylum Streptophyta; class Magnoliopsida; order Asterales; family Asteraceae; genus Lactuca; species Lactuca sativa. The sequence continues at coordinate 118,807,793 of NC_056625.2, read as the reverse complement.
GTGACTTGGTACATTAGTTTTGACGCTTCAGATCAAGTTTTTTTGTTTGTTGAATTTTATATATAATTTTTTTGGCAAACAAAGGTTATATTACTTAAGATTTCAATGTATAAAATGCAAATCACATAAAAAATATATAATCATATTTTGGTGTTTTTATAGTTTGCCATAGAAAGAATTGTCAAAGTTTATGATAACAAAATATAGTATTTAAATCAAAAAAATTACAAAATATAGCTTTTAATTTATGTCAAAGTTGGTTATTTTTTGTTAATAAACTGAATCATAAAAGTTATTTAAATAATAGTTTTATGTATTTTACCCGTATATAAATTATAAAATGAAACTTGGTGTTTAGTAAATTAGTTAAAGTTTAATTTAATTTGAATCCTAGAAAAGAAATTGTAGTTAAATTTTTATTTAATTATTAATTAGATTAGATTTCTTGAATATTGGGATAAGAATAAGATAAGCGACATTTGGATGTGGTATATGGCCCATGGTATTTGTTACTTTTCATTCCGCCCACAGACATGTCCTAGTTTTCTCCAAATACCAGAAACCGGACATTTCTTTTTGTGTTTGTTGCTGACTCACTACTTTTCCCGAAAACCAGGAGATTAAACCAGGTGGGCCACTCCTTCTTGTGTGGCGATTCGACCCCCACACTGACAACCTTTCACGTGTAATCCACGCGCATCTTTTCTTTTCTGTGCTTTTCCGCGTCTCCAAGCCTCGCCACTTTAACACTTGTCTGCCGCTTCTTAAACTCTCACCACCACTTACACCATTCTCTTCTTTAAAGAATCTTTTATTACAATAAGGGTTAATGCCTACTCTTTGGCATTTTTAGGTTTAGTAGAGTTGGAGAAGATATTCTTTTTTTAAGGCGGCTAATGATATTTAATTAATTTTGTTCTTCAGGAATCAGGATTAAGTATAGATTTAAATTATGGTCGTTGCTTGTTTGATGTAATGTTTGCTTCAGCTTTTATTCTAGCGTCTTTCTAGTTTGTTATCAAATCTGTCGTTCAAAAAAAAGTTAAAGGTTTATAATTTTTTATTTATTTTTATCATTTTTGCAGGTTAAGCAGATTACTTGTTGGTCACTTGCACAAGTCGCACGCCCTATGTGTTGAGAGGGTTAGTTTGGCTGATGTGGCAGCTGACATGATATGCCGCGTTAGTTTGATATTTATAAGAAAAATGAAGGCACAATGAAAGTAACGAGCTGGTTGAGAATCAAACTCGTGACCTCTTAAAGAAAGTGTCAACACCTTCCAAAAAAGACTGTCAACAACAACGCCAACATCAACATCAACGTCAGTGCCTGTAAGTCCCTAATTTGTCTGTGTATCAGTCAGATCCGTTTGATGGTGCGGAATCCCAATCAAACAGATGATGTCGGATAAAATAAGAAGAGAAGGAGAAGAAGAATATTATGAATCTTGAATGTATTAATGATATGAATGAAATTCCTTACACAAGATTCACACACACAAACGTTCCTTTCTCTCTGGCCGTAAACTCTCTAGGGTTCACCAATCTTTACTCCTCACCCTAACACTTCTATTTATACTAGGGAACATGGGCCGGAAACAAATAGGCCGTAAATGAGTTTACGGCCGTAAGGTGTTTACGGCCGTAAACTCAGCCATAAACATGACCAAAAACTCCACAATTATTACACAAAAATACAAATGCCCATAAAAGCAAAGTATAAACCATATTTTGACCCAACAATCTCCCCCTTGGTTTATAGCTTTCTTTTCTTAATTGACCCAACAAGCTCCCCCTAAAAAGTAGTTGACTTTCTTGATAATCTTCATTGGGAACTTGGCTTCAGCAATAATCTTCAAATTCTTCACGAATTCAAGATAAACTTTATGAATCTTCAATGAATGACTTCATCTTGAGCAGTTGGGCTTTTCTTCAGAATTTGGCATTGAACGCATATTGGGTGAGGAGGCTTGACGTACTGATTCTTGAAAGATAGTGCTTTCAGCTTGAGAATCTTTAGAGAGAACATCAGAGAGAACAAATCTTCTGGATCACTTCAGCAGGTACAAAGATAGCAGCAGACTGATTGAGGAGGCTTCAATGCAATCCGTCACATAATCTTCAATTGCAGCTTCACCTTGCTTCTGGGGTTGAAGGATTGAATGTTGAAAGAATAATCTTCATTTCTTGCTCCTTCGAATGTGAATTCTTCGATGCTCACGGACGAGGCTTTGGCTCAGAAATCTTCAACACAAACTCCATGAGTCTTATCTATACCTGAAATCACTATTCAAGACAAAACAAAACTAAAAGAAAACTTAGCACATAAATTAAAATAGAAACAAAAATATTTTTGGATTTTTGATTTTTTTTGAACAAGAAATAAAACAGAAATAACACTATTTTTGGATTTTAATTTTTTTTTTATTTTTCTTCGATTTTTGAATTTTTTTTTTGTTTTTTTTATTTTTATTATTTTTAATTTTTAATTATCCCCTAATATTTAAATTAGAAGAAACTATGACAAATTTAACAAAAATAAAAATGATATCTAACTTTAAGAGTGATTTGGGATCAAAGTTTTTAGACAACCTTTATCCACTTGTCGGTACCTTTCATATTCACATCTTTGTCTGGTCGATCGTCGGTATTGTTGTCCACTTAAACACGAAAAATTTGAGACAGATTTATGCCATACTATTTGTTACAAGACATAATGAACTTAAAAACCTAAAATTCATATCTGATTCTAATTCCTTAGATACTATATCTTAAGGACCATTCATCTGACGACGACCAGGGATATTGTTGTCCACCTAAATTGAGCAGCGAGATCTACAGACAATTTGTATGAGTTCAATTTTAAGTGTACTGGAACGTGTTTCCCGCTTCCTGATATGCCCCAGCCATCAAGAACTTCCAGAGTACTCCTTACACCGGGTGAGCAGACAACCATTCAGAGAGAGAAGAGATTCAGAATTCTATTGCTAACTACTTCAGAGGGGTTGAGAAGAAGAAGGTTGCATATGCTGTGTACCAGGTCGGATTAGAAGTCGCGCAAAGGAGACAGCATATGACTAACAGATAAGAAGTATTTCACACATTTATATATAGCCTGCAGAGAAATAGAGTTGCATATGTTGTGTACCAGGTCGGATTGGAAGTCACGCAAAGGAGACAACATATGACTAACAGACGGAAAGAAAGAAAATGATATTCTACAGACCTAATTTATCGGAATTTACCAGTCGCCCCATCCAACCAGAATTAAGGACAGAATCCGCACATCGAGGAAAAGTTAAACCACGGTTCCAAGTACGGGTTCATTTAATGTGACGAGTAGATTCCCATATATATCTCCCTGCTCAACCTATCCGAGTGTCGTATTGTCAGGCTGAATGGATCTAACTAGGTCAAGATTTGTCAAGTCTATAAATTTCCTAAGTTCAAATCTCCCTAGTCAAGTCCATTTAAAATTTTTCGTGCCTACCGACGCATCAAACCAGAGCATAGACCCTTCAACTTTGGGTACGTTACGCAGACTCAGGTTGCATGTTATCACATGATCATATCACTTCCCAAAACATCTCTGACAAGCACATTCCATTAACATTATATTTTGGTTTTTTTTATTTTCTAAAGTTTTTTTTTTTTTAAATTTTTTAATTTTTGTTTTGTTTTTATTTCTCCCCCTAAATTTGTGCATAAGAGAGAAACGAAAATAAATGCGCAAATTTAAACTATCTTAAAACAAAAATTAGTCTTTAAAGCGAATCAGGTTAAGAAAAACTTAGGAGTATAGAGAAGAAAACGCAAACCGTAATTCACCGATTGAATCTGCATCCAGAAGGTCTGAGAACAGCACGCATAATCTCAGAACAGATCCGAAAATTCTTCATATCATTAAGCACTAACCCTATGTGATCCCTTCTTTTTTTCCTTTCCCGCAAAAGGACACATGTTCTCAAACAATGTTTTGAGTGTTGTACAGTTGAGAGATGTCTCCTATCATGTGCCTGGAACAACCACTACCAACAAACCGAAGTCTGATGATATGCCTCCATAGCTGCTCCGACACAGAGCGGGATTAGTTGGTCTTTGGAACCCAGTCCATTTTGAAACTGGGTCGACCTTTGTTATCAACGCACGATACTCTCTCCCATGACATATCCTGTTTATCACAAACAGAAGATGTAGAAACGTTAGAAGCATTAGGAGATTTGGGAGAGTGAGCCTTTGGAACCCATTTGTAGTTGGGTTTAACCCATTTCTTTTTCGATCCTATGGGTGGCTCAGTACTTGATTTGGAACTTGAAGCCGACTGCCGAGATGACTTTGACCTAACCGGTCTTGGCTTCACAGGAACATCTCTTGAACTGGGCTTGTTGGCCGACATTCCCTTCTTGCCCTTGGGATTCAAATTCTTTGCCTTGTGGGTTGGATGCTTGGCCTTGGGAGTTACATTCTTGGCCTTCTTGGCATTCCAGTCGTCAATGTCTAAACGTGACCTTGAGGGGTTTCTTTTGGAGTATCTCCCTCTTGGCGCGTTCTGCCAGCCTTGCGCATAGTAAGGAACGTATGCGCGATTTGGACAATTTCGGGCAATGTGACCAGGTGTTCCACATTGAAAACAAGTCCTTTTCTTCACTGGGAAATTGTTTCTTCCTGCCCCTGGTGGCGTATCTTTGCCTTGTTTCTTATTGTTCCCACATGCACACTTGCGACAGGTACTCTGTTGCGCTGGAATTGGAGGCCTGTATTTACCAATGGCAGGTTTGTTAGAAGCAACAGATTTAGAGTTCAAGGGGTCGTTTGTTTGTTCAGAAGAACTCTCCTTGTTCTCATCCTCTGCTAGTTTACATGCACAAGAAGTAGCAACATTAGTATCTTCAATATTAATAACTCCTCCTGACACAAATCCAGCTGGTTTTCCGTATTTAAGATGTGCCTCCCTGTCAATCTCTTCTTGTTTCATAGGGATGGATGTGTAGTTATGATTGTAAGGAGGAGGTACACTATCATACCCTAGACCCTTGTGTTGATTCCTTTTAAACTGCATGCTTTGGTCTATCATATTTGCAACCACCTCACTTGAGAAATCATATTTTCTAACATCAAGTTTGGCGGTTTCAAAATGTCCTTTCAAAGATTCAACTTCAGCCACTAGCTCAACATTTTGTTTGACTACAAAATCATAGTTTTCACATTTGTTACTGTAGTCTTCCTGAAGTTTCCTAAAGTCCTTGGTTTTTGCTTCCAACTCAGCCTTCAGGGGTTTCTGTCCTTTCCTGAGTTGATATCCTTCATATCTCAGGTCCTCAACTTCTCTTTTAAATACATCAATTTGTTCTCAAATAAACTTAATCGTATCTTCACATGATTGAGAACAAGAAACTTCACATAAATGAGAACATGACACTTCATTGATCGGAAGATTTACAGAACTCTTTAAAGCGTCAAGCTCTTCAATTACTTCAGCAATACTAAGACGATTGAGATCTTTTGTCTTCTTGATGACAACTACGTTCATATCCCACAATTTCGGAAGTGAATTTAGCAGCTTTTTGTTTATCTCTGATTTGGACAAGAAGATCCCGACTATATTCATCTCGGTAATAAGTGTAGTGAATCGTTGCAACTGAGCTTTGAGGGTTTCTCCAGGGATATAATCGAAAATGTTAAAACTTTGTCTTAACATCTCCTGACGACTCTCTTTCATGTTTCAAATTCCCTCGTAGACCTTAAAATCAATTAAAAAAAACAACTAGAAGCTAAGATAAAAATCAAACGTCAAATTTAAAATGCCTTTATTTATTTATTTATTTATTTATTTATTTTTTAAAAAACAACCTTAAAAGTTAAATTTAAAAAATCAAACTCAAAAGTCGAACTTGAAAATTCAAACTTAAAAGTCAAACCGAAAAGCTAAATTTGAAATTTTAAAAGTTAAACGAAAAAGTCAAAGTTTAAAATCAAATGTCAAACGTGAAAGTCAAAATCAAAATTTGAAATAAAAAGTCAAAAATAAAAGAGAAAAAAAATAAAAACAATTTATTATTATTATTATTATTTTTTATTATTATTATTTTAATTTTGGATGAAAAAGGAATTTTAAAATAAAATGAAATTGAATTTGGGCTGAAAATGACAAAGATGCGAAAGATTGGTGCGACTGGGATTGTTTAAGTTTAAAGTATCGGAATGAAATCAACAAGTTATCTGTTGGAGGAGTAGGCAAGGCGCGTGACTGATTATAGAATGGATCCAGGTTCGATCCTTGCAGCCTTCAAAGCCGTTCTCCTTTTTTATTGAAGCCCTTGCAGGAGCCGCAAACCACTGAGCCGAGCCGTGATCCGAGCCGAGCCGAAAGCGTTCAATCCGCAAGCCGCCGAGCCGAGCCGCAAACTCCGGAAACCCTAGCCGTAAACCCGAATCCCGCCGCCGGCCGTGAACTGTTTCCGGCAGTAAGCTCCGGCCGAAAACCCTTCAACAATTACATGAAAAACATCGATTTTTCGACTTTGAAGCTCCAAAACTCAATCAAAAACCTTTTTTTTTTTATAAAAACACGAAGAACAAACCCCCCTTAATTTTGCGAGATCTATCCAAAAACGCAAAAATATTTCGAAAATAAGATCAAATAATGCTCCAAAATAGAGTTTACGGCCCAAGAACTCGGTGGTTACGGCCGTAAGCTTGGACCGTAAACACAGAATATTCGATTTTTGGATGAAACAATAAATCCTTTTGACTGATACAACTTGGCTCTTATACCAATTGTAAGTCCCTAATTTGCCTGTGTATCAGTCAGATCCGTTTGATGGTGCGGAATCCCAATCAAACGGATGATGTCGGATAAAATAAGAAGAGAAGGAGAAGAAGAATATTATGAATCTTAAATGTATTAATTATATGAATGAAATTCCTTACACAAGATTCACACACACAAACGTTCATTTCTCTCTGGCCGTAAACTCTCTAGGGTTCATCAATCTTTACTCCTCACCCTAACACCTCTATTTATACTAGGGAACATGGGCCGAAAACAAATGGGCCGTCAATGAGTTTACGGCCGTAAACTCAGCCGTAAACATGACCAAAAACTCCACAATTATTACACAAAAATACAAATGCCCATAAAAGCAAAGTATAAACCATATTTTGACCCAACATTGCCTCAAGCCTTATCAGTGTCAACGTGTAGATAATAATCTTATGTAATCTTTGTATATTAGCTAATTATACCGATATTTATAGAATATATAGCAGATCCGATATTTTGGTGATACAGATTGGTTCTTAGTATAGTTTAGTATATATATTCAACATTAGGTTAAAACCCTAATGTTAATGTCTTGGTGACTGTCTTTGTGATAACCCGTTTCTTAGTGAAAGACAATCTTTGATTATTTTGTGCTCTTTACTTTTTATGTTCTTTATTTGCTTAGTTAGTTCGTTCCTGTTTATTATACTTGAAGTGTATCCGATCGAAACAAACCTTCATTTAGTATCAAAGTAGGTTTTTGATACACTCAAATAATTATTTCGACCTCTTACAATCTCAAATCAACTGCTTGCAACAAGATCCTTCTCTTTGATGAACTCAACTTCACTGCTTGGAAATAAAAGGCCTGGATGCTCTCGAGATCATGGACTTTGACATGTTCGACATCATCAACAAAGTTCCCATCGCCGTTATGCATCAATCATCCAATGATGGTGCATCTGATAGTAAGCTAAAGAAGAAATATGTAGCAGGATACAACAAGGAAGAGAAAAGGATGTTGAATCTCGATGTGAATGCGAGAGTTTCTATTGGAAACTCATTCCCTTATTTTATCTATTGTTTGGTTCAAAACTGCTCAACTGATCAAGAGATGATGATCATACTATCATCTTCTTTTGAAAAAGAAAACTTCTCAGATGACGAAGCTTCAAAAGGTAAGTGTCTCATGGCCCAGATCATTGAATCTCACGCTGACACATCAAATGACTGCGTTGGCACTCTTGACCTTGATCCTTCTCAAGCTTAGGGGTGAGCGCGGTGCGGTTCGGTGCGGTTATTAGCCAAAACCTCACACTAACCGCAAATGCGGTTAATCCATTTTCAAAACCGCATGGTGCGGTTATTTTTGCGGTGCGGTTAGGCGGTTATTTTTGCGGTGCGGTTTTATTTTTTTGTGTTGCGGTTATTAACCGCATGAATTTGTTGCGATTATTTTATGTGGTTTTTAACCACAATTTAGAGCTCAAATAGTTTTAAGACTTCAAACATATTACTTGTAATAATAATAAAAAACATAAGCTTTAAGACAATTAACTATTTAACTTAAACCACAAACAACTAATATCTTAAAAACGTCAAATCAATAGTAACTAACAATAAATGTCGTAAAATTGTCTAGTTTCATCATTTTTCAAAGTTAAACATAAGAAAAAAACTAATACTTTTGTTTTCTAGTATTTTATCCGTCTTTCATTCATGAAACTTGTCTTATTTTTAATATTTAATAAACTAATAATTGACAAAAAAAATGTATATAATACATGCGGTGCGGTGCGGTTTTTTTGCGGTTTTTGAAAACAAATAACCACACCGCACCGCAAATTTGCGGTTTTTGAAAAACAGAAAACCTCACCATCGGTTTTTATTGCGGTTGCGGTTTTTCGGTTGCGGTTTTTACGGTTTTTGCGGTTAATTTTAGTCGCGGTGCGGTTTTTGCTCACCCCTACTCAAGCTGCTAGAGACTTTAAGTCAAAATGGGACGCAACCTCAGCGTATTAGGTAAAAAAATATTGTTAACTACTCTTATGTCGAAAACATCAAAAAACATGACACGATTGATCTCTTACGTTTCGATTTATCTGTTTCAAACAAAGAAAAATCTTCTCTCAATATTGAGCTAAAAAACTCAAAGAAAAACTCTCATTCTTCGAAAAATCTCTTTCTCATTTAAAAAAGGAAAACACTTGTATCTCGCTGACTAACAATTTTCTTCACTCTGAAAAAGAAAAATATGTTGATCATGCTAGATGCATTCAACTTATTTTAAAAAATTGGGCTTCTTCTCACTATAATGTCACAAGAATTATTGATGGTCAGATTCCAGATCAGTGTGAGAAAATTCTTGAAGGCGATATAGAAGGTGTTGTTTACTTAACAAAAGGTATTGAGACTAAACAAACCTTCTATAACGTCGATTGTTTAAAAAAAGACTTTAAGAGTATATTTGTAAGTACTTATTTTATAAATCAAACTTTAATTGATACTCATTGCTCCATTGACTCTAATGGTAACACCAAAAGTGTTTCTTAATTATCTGATCCTTCTTGTCAACCTTCTCATCATGATTATGTTCTACCCTCCACTAAGATTTTGCTGAAATTTCTTATATCTAGTGGTGAAGTTCATTCGGTAAATGAAATTCTTAGCATTGTTCTTCAGTGCTCCATTAGCAACTTTGAACCTGGAGATCTATCAAAGTCTTCTATTTCAGATGACTCTTAAATATCTCATGAGCCTCATGACAAGGTATCATCTGAGCATACCATCAATGACATTCCTTGTTCCATAACTAAAACAAGAACTCTTAAATCAAATAATCAAAGTTCTTCGAATTCAACATTTGAAAAGAAATTAAAATCTAATGTTAAAGGAAAGAATCCTAGAATCAAAGTTTATTATCAATGTGGTGACGCTTCTCACAAAGTCAATGAGTGCACTTTTGAAAAGAGCTCCATTCACACTGATAACATCATGAATCGAAATGATAAGTGGATCAAAAAGGAAAGCTCTGTAAATTGTCTCCTTGATGATTGTTATAATATATTTTCTTAAGTGACCCATTGCAAGATGGGCCAGTGTATATTAACTGTATATTTTAGTTTCAGGGTAAAGAACATATTTGGTATCTAGATAGCATGGTATCTAGATAGCGGTTGCTCAAGACATATGACCAAATTCAAGTCTCTTCTGGAAGATTTCATAAATAAGGATGGTCTTACTGTTACATATAGAGATAATGGCAAGGGAGCTACTAAGGGATATGGATCCATCAAGTGCAATTTTGTTGTATTCAAGAATGTCTCTTACGTGATAGGTCTTCAGCATAATCTCATTTCGATCAACCAACTATGTGACACTGGCTTTGAAGTTCCCTTCAACAAGAGAGAAGGAAAGGTTGTTGATCAAAAAAATGTCATTATTGTGACTTCAAATCGACAGAATGACATTTATGTTTTTGATATGTTTTCTGATGAGAACTCTCTTCATCGCTGCTTCTTCCCTCGAGTTCAGTCTCAACTAAATTAGTTGTGGCACAAGAGGTTATCTCATTTGATTTTCAAGAACATATCAAAGATTTTCGAGAATTATCTTGTAAGAGGAATTCCTAAGATGCAATTTTTCAAAGAAAAGCTATGCTCAACGTGTGAAAAGGAAATAAAATCAAGTCTTCCTTCAAGCCATATTCATGTTCTTCCATGATCAAACCACTCCATCTCCTCCACATGGATCTTTTTGGACCGGTCCTGATTAAGTCAAGAGTTGGGAAGAAATATACTCTTGTTATTGTGGACGGATTTTCAAGATTTACCTGGGTAGTCTTTTAAGAAAGAAGATTCATGCCGCTGATGAAATCATTTCACTCATTAAGTAATGGGGAGTTGTTGATGATCATATAGGCAGGCAATTACATAGTGATCATGGAACTGAATTTAGAAACTCCTCTCTGGAAGACTTTTGCTCAATCTCAGGAATTTCTCAGAACTTCTCTATTGTTAGAACTCCCTAACAAAATGGAATTGCTGAAAGAAGAAACAAAACTCTCATTGAAGTTGGAAGAACTATGGCCGTTGAAGCTATTCTTCCTTTGTCATTTTGGGTTGAAGCTGTCAATACAGATGTTATAACCAAAACCGGTCTATCATTGTTAAGCGTCATGAGAAAAGTGCCTATGGGATACTTAAGGGAAGGGAATCAGACATCACTTACTTTCATATATTTGAGTGTGTTTGTTACATTTTAAATCATAGAGATCAACGCTCTAAGTTTGAATCTAAAGCTGATGAAGGAGTGTTTCTAGGCTACTCTAGTGTATCCAAGGCTTTCAGGGTGTTCAATCTTTCAAGGCAAACTGTTGACGAAACTGCTCATGTCACTTTCCATGAAGACTCATTCATTCATGATCAGATTGATCATCCTTCATTAATTCTGAATGAACTTACTTGCAATCCTTCAGACCTTGTTCCCGATTTCTTGCCAAATGACACTCAACATGTTGTTCCCATTGTTGATCAAATTATCAACTCTCAGCCTATCTCTGAAGATCAGCTTGTCATATCAGAAGAAGTTGAGCCATCTAACCAGGAAGATTATGTTCCAAATAATACGAATGAATGGTCTAATCCTAGAATTCTTCAAGATTATCCTGAATATCAAATCATTCGAGAAGTAAATTCTGGGATTCTCACTTGTAGCAGAGCCAGCGACAACTTCTGCATGTTTGTGATTTTTGTCTCGATGATTGAACCAAATAATGTCGCTGATGCCCTGAAAGAAGCTGTCTGGATCAAGGCTATATAGGATGAGCTGAATGAATTTGAAGGTCACCGTGTGTGGACTCTTGTTCCGAATCCTCAAGGAAAAACTATCATTGACACTCGTTGGGTATTCAGAAACAAGATGGATGAAGATGGGATCATCATAAGAAACAAAGCAAGACTTGTGGCTCAAGGTTTTTGTCAACTAGAAGGGTTAGACTATGATGAAACATTTGCTCCTGTTGGTAGACTTGAAGCAATTCATTTGTTTCTTTCGTTTACTTCATTTAGGAACTTCAAAGTATATTAGATGTTAAGACTGACTTGTTACATGGAGATCTTAAAGAAGAAGTCTTTCTAAAGCAACCTCTAGGGTTTGAAAGTGAAGAGTTTCCAAATCATTTATATCGTCTAGATAAAGTTGTCTATGGTTTAAAGCAGACACCTAGAGCATGGTATGACACATTGTCGAGCTATCTTCTTGAAAGTGGATACAAACGAGGAAAGATTTACAACACTTTGTGTAACATCCCATTTAAAATAAATAAATAATAAACCCTAAAATCTCGAGATGTATTTTATATTTTTATTTTATTTTATACCTAAACCCGTAATAATTTATCAGACTGTTAGCCACAAGGAGTTAAATGTTATAATTTTTGGAATTTTGGGTCTATTTTGTAACAATTGGACTTGAAATGTAAAGAATTTCGTAGAGCAGGGGTTGTTTTATGGATCTAATTTGAAAAAAAAAATTGAGGAGAGACTGAAGTGTAAAATGGATATAAGTTTGTATGAAGGAGTCGGGGCTAAATCCTGTCACCCCTCATTGCCTCCCGTTTTCTTCCTAAAACCCTAACCCTATTTTCTTAAAGATCCAGCCACCACATCGTGTTCTCCAGCTGCCACCACCCCATTCTATTGCTATTCCGATCAACCAAGACCACCATTGGACCTCTGTTGTTGGCGAAATCGTATACATTCGAAGGATCGAAATATCATGGTCGTTGTTGCTCTTCTCAGTGAAGGGACGCAACCACCACCTCTCCGCCACAAACACCCTCTTTATCCATCTGCTTTCGTTGAGACCCGTTGTTAGCCGTCGCCGCCACCACTCAAATGATTCCTCCTTTTTTTGCTCTAGTCGTCGTCCACCGCCCCAAAGGAGGTTGTTGTGAGCACTCGTGTTTGTGTGTGTGTTTCGCATGTATGTATGTGTTATGCTATATAGCTACTTTCCATGTGCGTTTTGTTGGCTGGAAAACGAGAAGAACCACCATGGAATCCAACCATGGTGGTTGCCGTCTTGCTTTCATTTTCTGCCACCACCAGCCACCGTGTGTGTGTGTGTAATATTGTGTAAATGTGTGTGTTTTAATGGTGTGATGTCGTATGAACATTTCTTGGTCGGAGAATCGAAGAAAACCTACCACCACCACCGTGAGGTGGTGGCTGCCACCGTCTGCCACCATCTTGGTGGCTATTTTGGGCATTTTTGTATTCTTTTAGTGCTAGTGTGTGTATGTATGATGTAGGAACTTTTATGTGTGCTTGGTTGTTGGATTTATCACTCGAAACTACCACTGCTGCCATGTGTGGGTGGTTGGCTCCTCGAACTGCTGCCGACCACCACTGCCCGAGGTGGTAGTGGGTGGTGCCCGACTTATTAAACACTAAATTATCTAAAATTTAACTTTAGTCTGAATGGCATGTGTTTGGGTTGGAAACCCTAATTAGGGTTTATAAAACCCTAATGTTAGGAAAACCCTAGTTTTGGAGTTTTGTCGGGACCCAGGTTAAAATTGTAATTAAACTTTAAAATTATACTCGGTAATGCCCTACGATTAACTTAATGTAGTATTTGACTTAGTGAATTAAGTGTTGGAATAGTGTCTAAGGCTGCAACTATATTAGGCAAGTATTTGACCCGATTGTGCATGGTCCTTTTGGGTTGCCTTCACCATAGCAACTTGATAGGATGATTTATTATGAGAGAATAAATATTATTAATATATTATGAGAATAATATAAAGAATAATAATATTGTTATTTGATTAATATAAGTCATAAATTAATTAGAATTAATTTGGTGACTTAAAGAGATTAATTAAATAACAGGGTATAAACTGTCAATTGTTTGATAGTTACACTTTGGGCTGTAAATCCTTCTTGGATACGGTTGGACGATTTCTAGGGCTTGGGATAAGCCATGAATCGTCCAAGGACTTATCATGGAAAGGATTTGGACTTCTTTGAGTAAAGATTATCCAACTAGGGTTTAAGGGTGAAACCCTAGGAGCCTTACAAGTATAAATAGACCCTTAGGGCAAGGGAAATCGGCACCTCTGCTGAAGCAAAGAAACCCTAGCCGATTTCTTCCCTCTCCTCTCTCTCAAATCATCCTCTTGCTAGTTGGTGTATGTAAGTCATTAGAGGAGTGACATTTGTGACTCTAAAGCTCCAAGAACAAGAAGATCAAACAAGTGTTTCAAGGTAAGCTTCTAACTCTGATTTTGTATTGTTCTTATACTCTATTAGCCATTAGAAGTCTTGGATGCAATGCATGTTTAATTAGAGAAACCTATATCCAAGGATTAGGGTTTGCATGTGTACATAGGAATGTTCATATGGTCAAAATCCATCAGTGGTATCAGAGCCTAGATTGGTTTCTATTAAATTGATGCTTGATTGTTTGTTTCTTGCTTGCAAAATTCGAATTTTGTGTTTCTATGTCATGAACTCGACGAGTCCCATGGTGGAATCGACGAGTTGGCCTGACTCGGCGAGTCCGAGCGTTAGGAAGGGCCAAATTCGGGATTTTTTTGATATTTATCTTATGGAAACTTGCCTTTATCATATTAGATCAACCCTAATCCGATTTTTTGATATATATGACTATAATCTTGATCTGTTTAAAGATATTTATCAATTAATAAAATATTTAATTTCCTTATGTGATAATTAATTAATTATTTTAATTAAATTGGTAAATTATTTTGCAAGAAATCATTAAATAAATCAAATATGGATAATTATGGAATTAATTGTTAATTAAGATTATTTGTTATTTGATCCTCCATGTTTTAAATGTTTAAAACTTGCCCTCAAGTTTTAAAATTTATGTTTTGTGATTAAAAGTTTAATTTAGACAATTTTAAATTTCAAACCCTAGAATTTTACAAGTTTAAAAAATTCAACCTTATACTAATATAATATTACAAGATTAATATGTATATATATGTATAACTAAAATGCTAGTCTTACCGTTAGTAGGCCTCATTCACGAAGCCGATCTATAAGGTGGGTATAAGGTTGCGGCCTATAAAATGGCGCTTAATGGGTGTACACTCACACCCACCGTTTGCTTGATCGGTGGAGGGTCGTTAGCCGAACGGGTAGGATAGGGCAACCTCATCCTCTCATTAAAAGTATAATATGAAATACAAAGTAACTACATGTTTTTTTCAAAAAATTTCCCAATCTTAGTTACTTTAGGAAAAGTGAATTGATGCAATCCCATGAAATTACACTTTGCACCCTTGCTAAGAAGTTAGTGGAGCGTGTGTGGTTTACCGGCACACTAATTGGTTCTAAGCAAAGGTGGCAAAGGGCGATTCATTGTTTGTCATAGTTCGATGGAGCGTGTGTGGTTTACCGGCACGTCGAATAGGTGATCGTTACAATGAAGGCACCATGTGAATTTGCATGGTAATTCACACCCGCTTTGTGATCCTCGGTATCCCAGTCACAAACAAGAGGGGCATATCGAGATTTAAACATGCCATTGAAATGTTTCAATGAATCTCATCTAAACCTAGGAATTCTCAAATACATTTAGAACTTAAAGTTAGGTTTTCATGGTGGAGAATTAGTGAATCGTCATTCACTTACCTTCAAATTGTTTGCATGTTAGATTACGGCATCCCTTTTCTAATATGTAAATATTGCTGTTGGATCCTAGCCCTAATTTTCTTATTGGGTGATAATTAGGGATTCATATTCTAATCTATCTTTGTCCTTTCTATTTGTAGATGTCGAACGCAAACAACGCTGCTGCTAGTTCATTCACATTGATGAGCCTTTTTCAAAAGGTCACTTTCGATGGGACGAACTTTAGCGAATGGATAAGATACATTCGCACTATTGCTCGCTATAAGGACAAGGAGTATGTCCTCGATGAGAAGCTCAAGAAAATCAACCCTGAAATCGCTACTCCGGCTGAAATGACCGCTTTTGAAACTCACGAGCGTGATGCAACGAAGGTACATTGCATCATGATAGCCACTATGAACTTCGAATTCCAAAAGTCCTATGAGGACATGTACCCATACGAGATGCACCAAGACTTGTTGGCGAGATACCACCAAAACGCGAGACAAGAGCGTTATGATATTTTCACTAACATGATTTCCGCTAAAATAGGTCATGGAGAGTCTCTTACCGTGCACCTGCAAAAGATGCAAAGGTATGTCGACCGTCTTCGCAAGTTGAATGTTGACTTTGGGGAAGACTTGGCGATCGACATGGTGCTTCACTCTTTGCCTCCAAGTTACAATCAATTTAGGATGACCTACCACATGAACAAAGAAGAGGTCACCCTAAGCAAGCTCCAAGGTCTCTTGAGGGTCGCTAAAAGCAATTTCAAGGACAAGTCAGTTGCACCAACTCCCAATCCACCCGCTGCTCCAGTTTTGGCTATTGGACAAGGAAGGGGAAAAAAGAGGAAGGCTTCGTCTAAGAACCATCGCAAGGTTAAGTCCCGAGATGGTGCCTCTTCTAGTGGGACCAAAGTTGATCCTGCTAAACCCTGCCCTAACCCAAAGGAGGCAGAGTGCCACCACTGCCACAAGATAGGACATTGGAAGAGAAGCTGCCCAGAGTACCTGCAAGCCATCAAGGAAGGAAAGATCAAGCCGTCTTTCACAGGTATATACACAATTAAATCTAACGATTCATCTCATTCTATTTCTTGGGTTCTTGATACCGGTTGTGGTTACCACATTTGTTCTAATGTGTAGGGACTAAGAAGAAATAGAGACGTGGAGCATGGAAGAATAAATCTAATCATGGGGAACAGAAGATCGTCGCCTGTGACCAAGATTGGAGTATATTCTTTAGTGCTTAGGAATGGTTTATCTTTAGATTTGAACAATTGTTGCTATTCGCCAGAAATGGCTAGAAGCATCATTTCATTTCATGGTTTGTTTAGACAAGGTTTTAGATTTTATTTTAATAATGAGAATGGTTCTATTTTGGCTTATCTAAATGGTGTCTTTTATTTTGAAGCTATACCATGTAATGGAATTTATGAAACTGTTATGATTGTTGATAACTTAGGAAATGATGTTTTGAACATAGATTCTTCCAATAGTATGGATAAAGCATCCTTGTGGCATTGTCGTCTTGGACATGTCAACAAGAAACGCATAGCCCAACTCCAAAAGGATGGAGTGTTGGAGTCATTCGACCTTAGGGAAGATGACACATGCGAGTCTTGTTTACTTGGAAAGATGACTAAGTCACCCTTCACAAGTACGTGTGAAAGGGGTGAGGGTCTATTGGACCTAATACATACCGATGTATGTCGATCATTTAGATCAACCACGAAGGATGGGAACCGCTTCTATGTGACTTTTACCGATGACTATAGTAGATATGGGTATATCTACTTAATCAAACAAAAGTCAGAAACTTTTGAAAAGTTCAAAGTGTTCGAGAATGAAGTGGAGAATCAATTGGGCAGGAAAATCAAGATGCTTCGATCCGATCGAGGAGGAGAGTATCTATGTCTTGAATTCCACGATTATCGCAAGGAGTGTGGAATAGTTTCACAATTGATGCCACCTAGGACACCACAATTGAATGGTGTGGCAGAAAGGCGTAATCGAACCTTGTTGGACATGGTTCGCTCTATGATGAGTCGTGCTTCACTATCAATCTCTTTTTGGGGGTATGCCTTAGAGACTGCCGGCCATATCCTTAACCGAGTCCCTACTAAGAAGGTTGCCAAAACACCTCACAAGATGTGGACAGGGAAAGATCCCTCGTTGGCACATATCAAGGTTTGGGGTTGCAAGGCTTTCGTAAGACGAGATACTCACGACAAGCTCGAACCTCATAGTGAGCGATGTATTTTCATCAGCTACCCGTAGAAATCCTTTGGATATCTCTTCTATAGACCGAAGGACAATGTTGTCTTCGTTACGAGGAGAGGAGTTTTCCGAGAGCGAGAACTCATAAGCCAAGGAGACAGTGGGAGGCAAATTGAGCTTGAAGAGATTCAAGAATCGATAGATGAAGGAACCTCTACCACTGGCACTTAACCCGAGGAGGAAACTCCGGTTGAACCAATTGACGAGTCCTTACCTCTTAGACATTCCAAGAGAGTTAGAGTTCAACCCCAGTTTTATGGTTTTCATATTACTACCGAAGGGGACACGTATATTAGTGATGGTACACTAATAAACCTTGATGAACCTAATAGCTATAAGGAAGCCATGGCAGGCCCAGAGTTTGCGAAATGGAATGAGGCAATGGATAGCGAGATCCAATCCATGTATGATAACCAAGTTTGGAATTTGGTTGATACTGTGCCCGGACGTAAGACCGTTGGGTGCAAATGGATCTTCAAGAAGAAGACCGATGTGGATGGAAACGTACACACATATAAAGCGCGATTGGTCGCGAAGGGCTTTACTCAAACTCCCGGAGTTGACTATGATGAGACCTTCTCACCAGTTGCGAAGATAAAATCTATTAGAGTGATGCTAGCGATTGCCGCATTTCATGATTATGAGATTTGGCAAATGGATGTCAAGACCGCTTTCCTTAACGTAAAGTTGGCTGAGGATGTTTACATGGCTCAGCTAGAGGGGTTTGTGGATCCAAAGCATCCGAATAGAGTGTGTAAGCTTGAGAAGTCCATTTATGGACTTAAGCAAGCATCTCGCAGATGGAATCTTTGCTTCGATGAGAAAGTCAAAGAGTTTGGATTTGTATGAAGCGAAGATGAATCATGTGTATATGTCAAAGCCGGTGGGAGCATAGTTAGCTTTCTCGTTTTGTATGTCGATGACATACTACTCATAGGAAACGACATCCCGACTCTGCAGGAGGTTAAGTCCTGGCTCGGGAAGTGCTTCGCTACGAAGGACCTCGGAGAGGCTTCCTATATTTTGGGAATAAGGATAGTGAGGGAAAGAAGTAAGAGACTAATAGGACTTAGTCAGAACACTTACTTAGAGAAGGTACTAAAACGTTTTAGTATGGAAAACTCGAAGAAGGGAGAATTACCAATACAAAGTAATGCAAAGTTGAGTAAGACTCAAAGCCCGAGTACCGAAGCTGAAATAGCATAAATGAGCCGAGTACCATACGCTTCCGCAGTTGGCTCAATCATGTATGCTATGACTTGTACTCGCCCTGTTGTAGCCTTTGCTTTGAGCATGGTTAGCAGATATCAAGGGAACCCTGGCAGAGCCCATTGGATTGCGGTTAAGAATATCCTTAAGTACCTTCAGAGGACGAAGCCATGGTTCTTAGTCCTCGGAGGGAGTGATGACTTGAAGGTGCGAGGGTATAGTGACGCCAGCTTTCAGACCGACAGGGACAACTACCGTTCGCAGTCGGGCTGGGTCTTTACCCTAAATGGAGGAGCAGTAACTTGGAAAAGTTCCAAGCAGGAAACCGTAGCTGATTCAACGTGCGAATCAGAGTACATTGCAGCGAGCGAAGCGTCGAAGGAGGTGGTATGGTTGAAGAACTTCATTGGTGATCTTGGAGTTGTACCCACCATAAAGGAGCCCATGGAGATTTTCTGTGATAATGAAGGAGCGGTTGCCTTGACCAAGGAACCGATAGATCATGGTAGATCTCGACATATCGACAGAAAATATCACTTTATTAGACATCGTGTAGAAGAAGGACAACTCGTAGTGAAGAGGATATCATCAGAAGATAACCCAGCAGATCCGCTTACGAAGGGACTGAGTAGGGTCAAGCACTTGCAACATGCTAGGAGTATTGGGCTGAAGGATGATATTAGCATAGATTAGATAGTAGCAGAAATGTGTAATAGATAAATGTAATTGACATTTGATGATTAAATAATAGAGTATTATTTATAAGTAAAGTTACTATCTTATGTTAATTATTTAACTATTGTTTCATTTTGCATGTTTTGACTTCCAGAATAATTGAATTTATTAAGAATAATCGAATTATTCAAATTGTCCACAGTCGTTCATATGTTGGAAGTAGATATGAATGAAGATTGTCATGAATCGGTGTGTAGATTGTCTAAATGGTATTAGACATAGAAAAGGGTTGCTACAACGTTCATGAGTGCTTATGAACTAGTTTTGAGCATTGGAACAAACCCGCGCTTGCTGGAATTACCTTATGGAATGTGATATAAAAGGGTGATCGCAAGACGATAATATCATATAGTCTTAAAACCTAGATGTATGGTTTTTTATTTGTTAATTGGTTGTACATTGATAATGCGAAAACGCATCAGTAACTCGGTGTTATAAAATGCATTGTTATGTATAGTTGATTAATGAATAAGTAAATGCATATAAGTCGAAGTTTATCTATTACTTTTATCCCAAGAGGGTAAAAGCGATATCTCGGCCGCTCGATGATTTGATTTGACTTATGTGCCGGGCCCGGTCAGAACTGAATTGATGTGTTCGATTAAGTTCTATGCCGAATGAATCGGAGATCGAGAAACCAAATGCTAGACAAATTATTCCATAGAAATGTCGGCATGATATCTAAAGGACGAGATTGATTAAATCATAGTTTGACAGCGTCTTTGAGAGCTACGATTGCAAATCGAATTGTACTTGGGCATATAGTTACTAGACTTATCCAAGTGGGAGACTGTTGGAATAGTGTCTAAGGCTGCAACTATATTAGGCAAGTATTTGACCCGATTGTGCATGGTCCTTTTGGGTTACCTTCACCATAGCAACTTGACAGGATGATTTATTATGAGAGAATAAATATTATTAATATATTATGAGAATAATATAAAGAATAATAATATTGTTATTTGATTAATATAAGTTATAAATTAATTAGAAATAATTTGGTGACTTAAAGAGATTAATTAAATAAGAGGGTATAAACTGTCAATTGTTTGATAGTTACACTTTGGGCTGTAAATCCTTCTTGGATACGGTTGGACGATTTCTAGGGATTGGGATAAGCCATAAATCGTCCAAGGACTTATCATGGAAAGGATTTGGATTGCTTTGAGTAAAGATTATCCAACTAGGGTTTAAGGGTGAAACCCTAGGAGCCTTACAAGTATAGATAGACCCTTAGGGCAAGGGAAATCGGCACCTCTGCTAAAGCAAAGAAACCCTGGCCGATTTCTTCCCTCTCCTCTCTCTCAAATCATCCTCTTGCTAGTTGGTGTTTGTAAGCCATTAGAGGAGTGACATTTGTGACTCTAAAGCTCCAAGAACAAGAAGATCAAACAAGTGTTTCAAGGTAAGCTTCTAACTCTGATTTTGTATTGTTCTTATACTCTATTAGCCATTAGAAGTCTTGGATGCAATGCATGTTTAATTAGAGAAACCTAGATCCAAGCATTAGGGTTTGCATGTGCACATAGGAATGTTCATATGGTCAAAACCCATCATTAAGTCCTTAAGGGGTTAAGTGTGGAACACTAACCCTAGTAATGATTTTATGTGGAAAACCCTAGAATTGTGGAGCTCTATTTTGGACAATGATCAGGCGCGTATTTGGGATATTGGTTGGATTATTATTACACTCGAGAATGACTAAGTCAAACCTTAATCATCCCGACCCTTAGGTGATTAAGTCCTTAATGAGTTAAGTGTTCTTACTTAACCCTAATCGTCATTTTATGTGGAAACCTAATCGTCATTTCAAGTAAAATAGTCATCGTTGCAATTGATTATGACATGTGATCGGGTATTGACTCTAGTATCTTCATGTAGGTGATTGGCAGTGAGTTGAAGAAGGTAGAGTTCTTCATTGCTATAATGGTCACCTATGCACATATCAAGGTGATTTTGCATCACTGTACCCATGGGTCGAAGGCACCAATGCCGACCCACTAGTTTTGGTTACCTGTTAGCAGAGGGATGCCTTAGGGACTATATATAGTCGTGTAGGATAGACTGAGGCTCTTGATCTAAGCTCTCTTACATGTTCCTTATTTGGTTGTGGTTGTTGAGTAGGATCACATGTTCCGGTGACTATCTTACCTCTGAGAATATACGGCCATGCATTTCTTGGATTTTTGACATTTAGTATGTTTTAGTGATCTGTTAGATCTGTGTTCTGGCATCGAGTATGTTGCTATGTTGTTGTGATCTGCTAGATCGGTGCCCTGGTATCGAGTATGTTGTTATGTTGTAGTGATATGTTAGATCTATCTCATGGTATTGAGTATGTTACTTTGATGTAATAATCTGTAGAACTGTGTGTTATTTATGCTTGTTGGTTGTCATCTATGGAATGCCCTTAGGGACTGTGTGTAGTCATGTAGGATAGCCTGAGAACTCTTGGTCAAGGCTCTCTTGCTTGTTCCTTGTTTGGTTGTGGTTGTAGAGTAGGATCATCTGTTTGGGTGGCTATCTCACCTATGGTTACTTATGGTTATGTATTCTATGGAGGTTAGATGGTAGAGGGACTTTATGTTGTGATAGGACTAGTAGGCGGTAGTGAGTTGTATGATTGTTGTTTGCTTGTATTGTATGCCTACTTGATCCTGATTTTTTATATGTTGACATGATGTGTTTGGTTTGGATTAAGGTAATCCTACTTTGTGTTGTAGACCAAGATACCCGGTGCGGGTTGGTTTTAAGCCTTAGGCATGGAGGCTCAATAAGTGCGGTAGGTGTCACACCCCCAAACCAGGACAGCGGAAACATCCGGGGGTGGATGACGTCATTGTATAGTATCATCACAATTGAATATAGATGGACATAGCAACCCACACAACATACATTAAGATATACCAACATACATTTTTTACATATTGTATTTGTTCATCAATTACACATAAGTGACGTAAAGTAAGAAATTCCAAAATGTTGTGAATCAAGTTCTTAGGTACCTGCTTATTGGTTCCCTGAGAATACAAGTCATTTTGAAAATCGTCAACATTGAATGTTGGTGAGTTCATAAGCATATTTGTATGAAAAGATTTGTAACATATTTAATTGTAATAATTTGTATGACTCCAGAAAATCCGATATTTTCTATGAACATTGTTTGTAAGTCTCGTTCCAAAACTGTGAATATATGAATGCATGTCCTTTGTTTTCTTTTGTTTGTAAATGTAAAGCGTATGTTCACAGAAAATCTAATATTTTTGTTGTATGTAAAACTGTGGTCTTAAACCCTAGACCAGTAGTGGAAACAATAGTGTACCGAGAGGAAAAATGCAGTTTCATTTTATAAAATCGGTAAAGTGTAAGCTTTCGGTAAATCAAGATAGTATTGTTAATCCCTAAGTGAGTTATTATAACCAGCTTGATGTCACTGTTATGCATGTACGACATTCTTCAGGCGTCGGAATAGGTAAGATATTTTTCACCCTAGACTGGCTCCATCTAGCTGTAGCGAACAGCTCAGGTGTGGGGGTGTGAATCCCCATATAGATTTATACACAACCATCTTGCTCTCCCTCCAGGAGACTCTAGTTATAATACAAGACTTAGAATGTACACTAGGGAGATACGGTGAAGATAGTGTCTTACTAGAGCCTTAACGTAGTTACGCGAACTTTGACTTCCATGTTGAATAATGAGATGGCATTACTAATGTGAATTTATGACTGAAGTTTTATGACACGCGTTTTACAGATTTTATGACATACAGTTTATTACTCATCCTTTTAAAGCTTTATGATAGGCAGATTATGACACGCGAATGTTTCTGTCATAAATTATGTTTTGTATACCATTTTGGTTAAATTATTTATAATACTTTTTATAAATAATCATTAGTGAACATGTCTAATTGTAACATATGTTGTGAAAATAGCATAATCTCTTAGGTTTTAAGCCATCAAAATAGTGACGACATAGTTACGACTATTTTACTAATAAAATTATTTTTAGCAAAATATCAAGCTTTGTAGTTTGTTTAATACACCATAACCGATTTGAAAGTTGTGTAACACAAAATATTCTATTTTTCCTTGACTCTAATAAGCCACAAGTTTTACAAAAACACATATAATAACCTTAAGATTTATTATATTCAAATATTTGTGTAAAGTATAAAAGTTGAAAATGCATATGTCCAAGAGTTAAACATGTTTGGGCATAACACTAGTATTTTCGCCATTTTTGAGTGTACAATCATGACCACGAAACTTCTATATCACAAAGATGTTATCAACATTCTCACAATTTTAACACATGTTAAGAACCTAAGAACTTGTTCCATTTTCAACCCATAACTATGATGCATGAAAATGCAATTATCAAAAGGATAAACGAGAGTTGACTTGTATTCCCCCCCTCCCCCCCCCCCCCCCCCAAAAAAAAAAGTATGAAAGACACAAAAAGATGCGGGGTATGAAGCTCACCTTGTTGATTTCGTGAGTTGTAGGAAGGAGAAGAAAGTAGTTTTCAAGCCAAGCTTGAGTCTTGGAGAGATTCTCGAAAAGGTTGATGTTTCTAAGAAGCTACACACGAAAGTGTTGTGTAAACATGGATTTTTAGCTTGAAGTGGTGCAAAAATACTTGAAGTTTACAAGAATACTTACCAATTTATGATGAGTTTTTGGAGAAAAACCCTTGAAGATGGCACACAAGAAATGAGAGAGAGAGAGAGAGAGAGAGAGAGAGAGAGAGAGATGGGTGGAATTCTTGAGAGTTAAGTGAGTGGGAAACTTTTTAGTGTATGTGAGGGTGTTTGCGGCCGAAGACACCTTAAATGGGGGGAATTGGTTGAATTTTTGTTATTTGGTGGGTAATTAACCTAGAAGTATGGTGGTCATTAGTATCGTTGCATGGATACATGATGGTTAATTACATTGAGGTTTGTGGGATATAAGTGAGGTATCACCCTTTTTGGTATTTCCTTTTCTCTTTTTTTGTCTTGGCTCCCAACCAAAATCCTAGGAGGTTTTCAGCCTTAGAGGCTTCTCAAAGGGTTTTCGGTTTTAGGGTGGCCAAAAACACCTTATATTCTCAATTGGGTTTTCGGTTTGGAGTGTGTATGAGCTTTTGGATTTAATTGGGCCCAGTAGGAGAGTTTTCGGTCCAATAAGGCCCAAAGGAAATGGGTTTTCGGCCTAGAGTTTTTGGGCTGAGAATTCTTGGGTCAAGGCCTAAAATTGATTGGGTTTAACTATTGGATCAAGTTTTGGTCTTGCATGAGGCTACTTCAGCTTGATTCTAAATGTAAGCTCATATGTATTTAAATAATAATGTAGTTTCAATTTCACTAATTTGATGTTGCATGGTTACATGGAGGAAATTGCTTTGTACATGAATCGCTATTTCAACCCTAAATTTGCTAGTTGTGACATCATCCCCCCGTTAGAAGGAATTTCGTCCCGAAATTCATTCTAAACTAGCCTTCAAGAACTAGGGAAAAGATAGGGGTACTTCTGCATCATTTGGTCTTCGCGTTCTCAGGTGTACTCCGGTCCTCACTTCGCACTCCATCGTACCTTCACAATGGGAATGCGGCTTTGCTTTGTTCGTTTCACTTCTCTATCCATAATTTCAACCGGTTCCTTAACGAAATGGAGATTTTTATTCACCTCAATTTCATCAAGCGGGACAATGAGAGTCTCGTCAGATAAGCATTTCTTCAGGTTTGACACATGAAATACAAAGTGTATATTGTTGAGTTCTGGTGAAAACTGTAGCTTGTAAGCCACCCGACCAATCCTGGCAAGGATTTTGAATGGTCCGATGTATCTTGGTTCAATTTTACACGATTATCAAAGCGTACCATCCCTTTCCAAGGAGAGACATTTAGCAATATACGATCACCCACTTGAAATTCCAAAGGCTTTCGTGTTTTATCCGCGTAGCTCTTTTGTCTGTCCTTGGACGCTTTTAGTCGTTCCTTAATCTAGACAATCTTCTTAGTTGTTTCTCTGATGATTTCAAGACCGGTTAGAGTGTTGTTGGCTACCAGTCCCTTTTCCAATTGTGTGTCTCCTACCTCCTCCCAACAGAGAGGTGATCTACATTTTTGTCCATATATGGTCTCGAAGGGAGCGACCTTGATGCTCGTGTGATAGATATTGTTGTACAAGAATTCAGTCAGTGGCAAGTGGACATCCCATGCCTTTACGAAGTTTATCACACAGGCCCTTATCATATCTTCTAAGGTTTGGATGATCCTCTCACTATGTCCATCTGTTTGGGGATGGTAGGCGATGCTCATATCGAGCTGGGTCCCCAATGACCTCTGAAGTGATTGCCAAAATCACAATGTAAATCTGCTATCTCTGTTAGAGATAATATATTTTGGCACGCCATGCAGTCGCACAACCTCCTTTATGTACATTCGGGTCATCTTTTCCATTTTATATGTTTCCTTTATTGGCAGGAAATGGGTGGATTTGGGCAACCGATCAACAATCTCCCAGATGGCATCTAGTCCGTCTGCCGTCTTGGGCAATTTGGTTATAAAATCCATTGTTATTCGCTCCCATTTCCACTCGGGTATCTCCGGTTGTTGTAGGAGACTCGAGGGTTTTGATACTCTACCTTAACCTTAGCACAAGTAAGGCACTTGCCCACGTAGGTAGGAATTTCGGCTTTCATATTCGGCCACCAATAATGTTGTTTGAGATCCAAATACATTTTGTCGAAACCCGGATGGACGGAGTACTTTGTCTTGTGTGCTTCATTCTTGACCACGTCTCTGAACCCACCAAATTTTGGGGTCCAAATCCGGTCCATGAGGTAGTAGGCTCCGTCCTCTTTGATCGTAAGATTCTTGTCCATCCCACACAATGCTTCGGTTGCAATTTTTTCAGCTTCAAGGCTTCCAGTTTAGCCTCCTTGATTTGTGAAGACAAGTGAGAGTGGACGGTCATTGATAGCGTTCTTACTCGACGACCCGAGTACTCTTTCTGGCTCAGGGCATCAGCCACCACATTGGCTTTTCCCGGATGGTACCGGATCTCGCACTCATAATCGTTCAGCAACTCGACCCATCGTCACTGTCTCATGTTTAGTTCCTTCTGGTTTAGGATATGTTGGAGGCTTTTGTGATCCGTGAAGATGGTGCACTTTGTACCGTAAAGGTAGTGACTCCAAATCTTTAGCGCAAACACGATTGCTCCCAACTCCAAGTCATGTGTGGTATAGTTCACCTCATGGGTCTTTAGTTTCCTTGACGCATAGGCTATAACCTTTCCGCACTGCATAAGTACACAGCCTAATCCTTGATTGGATGTGTCTCAATAAACCACGAAGTCTTCTGTCCCTTTTGGCAGAGACAAGATAGGGGGCTGCATAAATCTTGTTTCAAAGTTTGGAAAGCAACCTCTTGTTTCTTCTCCCAGGTAAAGGGTACACCCTTTTGGGTTAAAGCGGTGAGCGGCTTGGCGATTTTTGAGAAATTATGTATGAACGTCCTTTAGTAACCAGCGAGGCCTAAGAATTGTCAGATCTCTGTTGGGTTTCTTGGGGTTGCCCAACCTTCAATTGTTTTGATCTTGGAAGGGTGCACATGTATTCCCTCCCCACTGACTACGTGATCCATAAAATCTACCCTACGAATCCAAAACTTGCACTTGGAGAATTTCCCGTACAACTTCTCCGCTCTGAACGTTTCCAGAACCTACCACAGATGTTGACTGTGTTCTTCTTTACTTTGTGAATAGATGAGTATATCATCGATAAAAACGATCACAAAGTTGTTGAGGAAAGATCGGCAGACTTGGTTCATCAAGTCCATAAACGTCGTGAGTGCATTTGTCAGACCAAAGGGCATTACCACAAATTCATAATTCCCGTAACGAGTTCGGAAGGCAGTCTTTGGAATATCCTCCTCTCGAACCCGTAACTGGTGGTAACCAGACCTCAAATCTATCTTCAATAAGTAACTTGCTCCTTGCAGCTGGTCAAATAGATCATCGATCTGGGGAAGAGGTATCTGTTCTTGACGGTGTGCTTGTTGAGCTCACGGTAGTTGATACACATGCGAAACGACCCATCCTTATTTTTCACGAACAAGACCGGAGCTCCCTAAGGTGAGAAGCTTGTCCTTATGAACCCTTTGTCAAGTAGTTCACTTAATTGACTGGAAAGCTCTAGCATCTCTGCAGGAGCTAATCTATATGGCGACTTAGCGATTGGTGTAGCTCCGGGTATCAAGTCGATCCGAAATTCGACTTGCCGTTCGTGAGGTACTCACGGAAGGTCTTCAGGAAACACGTCGGGAAAATCACGCACTTCCGGGATGTCCTTGATGTTCCTTTCTTCTTTCTTTTTATCCACCACGTGGGCTAGGAAGGCATGGTTCTTTTTGTGTAAGCACTTTTGTGCCTTGATACACGAGATAAGACAGAGGTTTGCACCAAGTTTATCACCGTAGATAATCAGGGTTTCATCGTTGGGTAGGTGAAGGTGAACGGGCTTCTCATAACACATAATATTGGCATGGTAGGGGCTTAACCAATCCATACCGATGATCACATTAAAGCTTCTAATAGTAACCCACGTTAAGTTGATTTAAAATGAGTGATTATTTAATGTTAATGTGCACCCTATGAATACGTCGTTGGTTGTTTCTGTTTTTTCCATAAGCCATTTCCACCATGAAAGTTTCGTTCAATCTTTGGGGATTTTGACTGAGTAAGTGTTTAAATTTATGACTCACGAAACTTCTTTCTGCCCCGCTATCAAATAAAATGCATGCATAGATGTTGTTGAGGAGGAACGTACCAGTGACTACCGTCGGATCCTTTACAGCCTCTTCATGTCCTATCGCTAAAATCTGCTTATTCCCCCTGCATTTCGATTATTGGCCTTGCGATAGTTTCTTTTCAAGTGGCCAGTCTCTCCGCACCCATAACATGCTTGACTTGCCCCAACGTTGTTGGGTTGGTTGTTATGTTGTGTCGGTGACTTGCAGTATTGGGTAGTGTGCCCTTTCTTGTTGCATGTTGTGCATTGCATCTCCTTGCAGGCTCCGTGGTGGTGGAAGGGGCATTTGTCGCACTTTGGCAGATTACCGACATATTGCTTTGTGGGAACTGATGTGGCAGGAGTAGTAGCGGCGTGAACCGCCAATATTTGTTGCTTTTTGTAGGATTTATGAGTTGGTTGTCCTTTCTTCTTGCTCCCAAACTTCCTCTTGTTCTCATTTCCCTTCTTCGGTTCCGTTGCAGGGGTCATCGTGCCCTTCTGTACCCCATGGTCTATAAGTTTTTGGGAAAGGCGCTTGGCATTGTTGAACGTTATGGGGTTTGTAACAATCACATTCCCTTGAATCAAGGGAGATAGTTCCCAAATGAATCATTCTATCTTTTTGCCTTCCGATGTGATCATTCTGGGGCACAAGTTCGCCAGGTCGCTAAAACTGGCTATGTATGCTTCGATGTCGGAACCTTCCATAGTAAGATTCCAAAGTTCATGCTCTAACTTTTGGACTTCACCCCAGGGGTAGTACTCGCCGAGCATCAGAATCTTGAGGTCCTCCCAACTCATTGAATTTGCCACTGGGAGAGTCAGGGCCTTGACATGGTCGTTCCACCATGTAAGGGCCCTATCTACAAAGGTGCAAGCTGCAAATTTCACCTTGCTCTCTTCGGGGCAAGCACATATTTCGAACACCGATTCAATTTTCTCAAACCACCGCGTTAGGACGATAACTCCTCCGCTTCCGTTGAAAGGCTTAGGCTTGCAATTCGCAAAATCTTTGTATGTGCATTCTTTTGGTTGACCTCGGTTATCTCCCTGGTTGGAGCTACCTATATTATTCCATCTTTCGCCTCCATTTTCACCGCTATTGTTAATATGTGCCAGAGCCGCAGTGACTGCAGCTGAAATCGCAGCCTGGAATGCGGCCGAATCGATTTGTGGTGGTGGCGGCGGTAGCAGTGGTGTTTTCTCATTGTTCTTTCGGTGGTTCTACCTTCGGGGCGGCATTCTACTGCCACAAGTGGAATTTGGTAAGTTTTTAATAAGGCTGATGATGTGGATACTATTGTAATGAAACATCGTGTTTAGATATGCCAGGTATAGTGATTATCGGATGTTATTTTGTATATACAATTAAAATATTGTTTTACCAAATAAAAATGAATAGATAAGACATAGCAGATAACAACATCCATAATAAACACATGTTTGTTTCATTAACAACAAATTTTGGTACATATCTTTTTGGAAAATTTGACCTTTATAAGGTCTACAATACATCATGGTAATGATCTGACAACATAATGACCCACCGAATAGTGTAATCACTTAGACGTAGGGCCGGTCCTACATACAAAATAAAAGAAAAGGGGTAGAACTAACGCATACCCAAACATCTAGTCTACCAACTGGTGAGTAGGATAGATCCTACTCACATCGATTTGTCCCCTGTGGTGCATGGGATGATGTAGAGGCGCCCTACAACTCGGCCAAACGGCACTCGGCTACCCGCATCCTCTCCTCTAGGGCAACATGCCTCTCCTGATATTCCCTCACTTCAGCTCGTGCGATAGTAAGGTCCTCGACGAGCTGATCCATAGGGTAGTAATCCCTGTGTAGGTCTCGAGTGCGTACGACTGTGATCTCCATAGCAGCCCTCATCTCCATGACTAGGTGGGCTATCGTCCGAGCCTAGTCTCCGATGTCTGTAATCCTCTGGACCATGACAGGAAGGGCTTGGTCTGCGGGCCCTCCATGGCGAAGATCATAAAACCCTCGCTCCATCCCGAAAGGTGGATGCTGCCCCCGATGCGGTTCCACCTCTCAAGATCATATGCCCAGGGGGGTGGAGGGCCATTGTAAGCCCATTGATGCGCTGGTGCCCTCGCCATGTAGGGAGGGTCAATGACTTCGGTCTCCTCTTCTTCGAGCTTCTTCATGATGTCTTCCGGATCCTCCACTATCTATCCCCCGTTCCCCTGGTTTGGGGGAATAGGATCTCCTAGGTGGTGAAAGTTTGCCATGGTGTCAGCACAAGAATATATAAGTACGAGAAAATACATAGAGTGTCAAAATACCCCTATAGTATTTTATTTCTTTTAGTTTTGTTTCATAGACCCTTTTGGTTTTAAAGTTGGTAAGTTTTAGATTTGTTGTCCACCTTGACCACTCCTAAACACATGTTGGTCATATCTCGAATAAATATAGTTGATCAGGCTATATTTACCCTAGATATGATTACATAACTGTCTAAGTTTAGTCCCAGTGTCCAACTCCTCTAAACAATTTTTATTAGTTCCTTTGTAATGACACTATCCATATTATGCACGCATGTATGTTCACTTTTTATAAGATACTTATATATTTATAAAGTATACTTTTAGTCATAGTGTTTTAGTCCCATTGTATTTATAGTTGTATATCTTGTATGGTTAGATGTACTAGTTCACTATAAACAATGCTCTGATACCAATCTGTCACACCCCCGAACCAGGACAGCGGAAACTTCCGGGGGCGGATGACGTCATTGTATAGTATCATCACAATTTTGAATATAGATGGACATAGCAACCCACACAACATACATTAAGAGATACCAACATACATAGTTTACATATTGTATTTTTTCATCAATTACACAAAAGTGACATAAAGTAAGAAATTCCAAAATGCAGCAAATTCAGTTCTTAGGTACCTGCTTATTGGTTCCCTGATAATACAAGTCATTTTGAAAATCATCAACATTGAATGTTGGTGAGTTCATAAGCATATTTGTATGAAAAGATGTGTAACATATTTATTTGTAATAATTTGTATGACTCCATAAAATACGATATTTTCTATGAACATTGTTTGTAAGTCTCGTTCCAAAACTGTGAATATATGAATGCATGTCCTTTGTTTTCTTTTGTTTGTAAATGTAAAGCGTATGTTCCCAAAAAATCCAATATTTATTGTTGTATGAAAAACTATGGTCTTAAACCCTAGACCAGTAGTGGAAACAATAGTATACCGAGAGGAAAAATGCAGTTTCACTTTATAAAACCGGTAAATTGTAAGCTTTCCGTAAATCAAGATAGTATTGTTAATCCCTAAGTGAGTTATTATAACCAGCTTGATGTCACTGTTATGCATGTACGACATTCTTCAGGTGTCGGAATAGGTAAGATATTTGTTACCCTAGACTGGCTCCATCTAGCTGTAGCGAACAGCTCAGGTGTGGGGGTGTGAATCCCCATATAGATTTATACACAACCATCTCGCTCTCCCTCCAGGAGACTCTAGTTATAATACAAGACTTAGAATGTACACTAGGGAGATACGGTGAAGATAGTGTCTTACTAGAGCCTTAACGTAGTTACGCGAACTTTGACTTCCATGTTGAATAATGAGATGGCATTACTAATGTGAATTTATGACTGAAGTTTTATGACACGCGTTTTACAGATTTTATGACATACAGTTTATTACTCATACTTTTAAAGCTTTATGATAGGCAGATTATGACACGCGAATGTTTCTGTCATAAATTATGTTTTGTATACCATTTTGGTTAAATTATTTATAATACTTTTTATAAATAATCATTAGTGAACATGTCTAATTGTAACATATGTTGTGAAAATAACATAATGTCTTAGGTTTTAAGCCATCAAAATAGTGACAACATAGTTACAACTATTTTACTAATAAAATTATTTTTAGCAAAATATCAAGCTTTGTAGTTTGTTTAACACACCATAACCGGTTTGAAAGTTTTGTAACACAAAATATTCTATTTTTCCTTGACTCTAATAAGCCACAAGTTTTACAAAAACACATATAATAACCTTAAGATTTATTATATTCAAATATTTGTGTAAAGTATAAAAGTTGAAAATGCATATGTCCAAGAGTTAAACATGTTTGGGCATAACACTAATATTTTCGCCATTTTCGAGTGTACAATCATGACCACGAAGCTTCTATATCACAAAGATGTTATCAACATTCTCACAATTTTAACACATGTTAAGAACCTAAGAACTTGTTCCATTTTCAACCCATAACTATGATGCATGCAATTATCAAAAAGATAAACGAGACTTGACTTGTATTCCCCCCTCCCCCCCCCCCCCCAAAAAAAAAGTATGAAAGACACAAAAAGATGGGGGGTATGAAGCTCACCTTGTGAATTTCGTGAGTTGTAGGAAGGAGAAGAAATTAGTTTTCGAGCCAAGCTTGAGTCTTAGAGAGATTCTCGAAAAGGTTGATGTTTCTAAGAAGCTACACACGAAAGTGTTGTGTAAACATGGATTTTTAGCTTGAAGTGGTGCAAGAATACTTGAAGTTTACAAGAATACTTACCAAGTTATGATGAGTTTTTGGAGAAAAACCCTTGAAGATGGCACACAAGAAATGAGAGAGAGAGAGAGAGAGAGAGAGATTGAGAGAGAGAGAGAGATGGGTGGAATTCTTGAGAGTTAAGTGAGTGGGAAACTTTTGAGTGTGTGTGAGGGTGTTTGCGGCCGAACACACCTTAAATGGGGGGAATTGGTTGACTTTTTGTTATTTGGTAGTATTTAACCTAGAAGTATGGTGGTCATTAATATCGTTGCATGGATACATGATGGTTAATTACATTGAGGTTTGTGGGATATAAGTGAGGTGTCACCCTTTTTGGTATTTCCTTTTCTCTTTTTTTTTGTCTTGGCTCCCAACCAAAATCCTAGGAGGTTTTCGGCCTTAGAGGCTTCTCAAAGGGTTTTTGGTTTTAGGGTGGCCGAAAACACCTTATATTCTCAATTGGGTTTTCGGTTTGGAGTGTGTATGAGCTTTTGGACTTAATTAGGCCCAATAGGAGAGTTTTCGGTCCAGTAAGGCCCAAAGGAAATGGGTTTTCGGCCTAGAGTTTTTGGGCCGAGAATTCTTGGGTCAAGGCCCAAAATTGATTGGGTTTCACTATTGGATCAAGTTTTGGTCTTGCATGAGGCTACCTCAGCTTGATTCTAAATGTAAGCTCATATGTATTTAAATAACATTGTAGTTTGAATTTCACTAATTTGATGTTGAATGGTTACATGGAGGAAATTGCTTTGTACATGAATCGCCATTTCAACCCTAAATTTGCGAGTTGTGACAGTAGGTTTGAGGCGGTAGGCCAATAAACACTGGGTATTCCCACCTGATGGTTGATTGGACCCGTCATGTTTGATTGTATATGTTATTCGTTTGTGTGGTGGTATTTTGGGGGAAACACTCTAAGCTTTATGCTTATCTACTTGTTTATTGTTTCAGGTATCATCGGTGTCTGTGGGAAGACGAAGACGGGACTATACACACACATCAGTAGCAATGAGGATTCCACGTTTTCTATAAAACTCTGATTTTATATAAATGTAATTTGGAATAAATGGTTTTCTTAATAATGAAAATATAAATTGGAAAGTTTTACCTAAATAAAATGAAAAGTTTTGGTTGATAAAATGGGACGTTACAAGTTGGTATTAGAGCCCTGGTTTGAGCAAAATTGGAGGAACACTTGTGTGAATCCAGTCTCAAAGTAGGATCTGAGAGTTTTTGCAAAATATTCTTGAAAAACGAAATTATAATAAAAGATTTGTGTTAAGGACATGGGCTCAGTCTCTTGTCATGTTCCTGTTTGATTTTTGGCATGGGATCGGGAATGTGGACCTTGAGTTAACTTTGATTTTTCAGGAAGATGCGATGTGTACAGTCATCTAGAGCCCGAATAGGAGAGTGGTTCCCAAAATACCCATACTTCTTATATTTGCTGAGTTTTGATCTTGCTGATATATCATTTGTTAGAAAAGCATGCTAGTGATAGGCTAGGGATCTTCAGGAATTGAATGATAGAATTGCCTGATTATATGATACCTGATAGCCTAGGTTTTTCCCTATATGGAATTAACATCGTTACTGTAGTTTCTTAGTGTATACATCAAAATTATACATAAATAAGATTCTATAAACCGAGAATGTTTGGTTTAGCCTTATTTTCTGTTCTTTCTTGATGAAGGGCTTAGGGCAGAGTCAGGTATTCGACTGTCTACAGGGTCCAACGTTATTTATGATTAGCATACACGAGTGTTGCAGGGTTGGTGGAAGATTCATGGATGAGTTGTGTGGGGTCAGTCGGGCAGTGTGTAATGTATAACCTTCTTCTAGGAAGTAAGGATAAAGTGTATGTGTATTCTAGTGAGTATGGTTAGGGTTGTTGTGATGATCCTCTAAGAGAGATGTAAGTCGGTGTGGAAGGTATTATGGGCCCGTACTACTGGAAGCAGAGGACCCGTACGCATAGCAAGGAAGTCACGGCCCCTGAGGTTTTGTTGGGAATTGGTCCCCATGGTGTTATATGTGTGTTATATGATATCTCCCTAGTTTATTTTCAGTATGGAGGTTACGAGACGATTTAAGGTAGGATCCAGATCAAGATCAGAAGCGGGTGGCCAAGATAGGCCACCATTGACTGTGGACTGGGTTATGGAGATCATTCAGGAGGAGGTTGTTTCCCTCTTTCGGGCACAGTTACTGGAGATCTTTGGGTCTATTAAGGCCGTTATGGTGGAGTACTTTGATAATTGATACACTGCACTTTCTGATACTGTTGTTGCCGCAGCCACCGCAACCGTTGCTGTTGTTGGGTTTAGCGTTAGGAGAGCTTTCCAGTACCAGGACTTCAACAATACAAACCCCGAGTGTTTGACGGGGATCAGGATCGGATCATCTCCATGTGGTGGTTTTCATATGTTAAGGGATGTTTCTTTACTTGCTCTTGCCCAGCTAACCAGAATGTCAAATGCGCTCTGAACCTTCTTTGGTCTAGAGCAAAGGATTGTTGGAGGTTGGTTACTAGTTCATACACCCTAGAGAAGCCAGCTACAGTATCATGGGAGCGGTTCTATAAGAGGTTTCGTTCGAGATATGTCCCATTGGTAGAGCAGGATAGATTGGACCAGGAGTACCTTGATCTGAGACAGACTACCAAGTCAGTGATGGTGATCACCAAGACGTTCACTGAGAGGGATTTGTTCATTCCTGAGTTCGCTGCTTCGAAGTAGGCTCAGATGACTCGTTGGGCATGCTCAAGACGGATATTCGACACTTTGTGTCCATCCAACGATGCAGTTCTCTCGCTGAGCTTCAGGATGCTGCAAGGAGGCGAGAAATTGAGATAGTGACCCAGACAAGGGAGTGGTTTCAAGCCCTATATCAGTATCAACCTGCAGCAAAGCGGTTCAAGTCCGTTGGCCAGAGTTTGGGAGCAGCTGGGGCGAGGCACATATCTTTTGTTTGTCATAGGTGTGGCTAGGAGAATCATTTTGGAAGAGACTGTAGGCGAATTGCACGAGTTTGATTTCATTGCGGTCATGAAGGCCACATCAGAGCTCGTTGCCCTTTTCTCAGTGGGGTGTTGGATTTTACACCCTTAGCTTAGTAGTTACCCGACGGTCGTCATGGAACAATCAGGGTCCCGAGGACCGAAAGTTGAGTTGGCAGTTTTTCTATTTAGCAATTTTGGTGGTATTGGTATTCATCTGTAATTTTTGTTTATTATTCAAAGTTAAGTTGTAATTTTTGGATGATCAGATGGATTAAATTAATCATCTTTGTCCTCGATTATATGTGTATCGGAATGTATAAATGTTATATGGATTCAGATCCTTCTTTGTAACAGGATATCAGTGGTTGGAATTAAGTGGTGGGGTCCGAGTTAGTCTAGGTATCGAAGTACTATGAAGTTCTCAGTTTTGAAGCATATTTCAAGGGGGGAGAGTGGAACCTCGCAACAGGCAGACTTTGTGCCCGTATTCGGTTCTTAGTCAAATTTCTCTAAGTTACAGACTTCTACGCAACTGTTAGATCTTCTGGTTTTGCAACAAGATCATCATCAGTTGTTGGATTTACTCTTCAATTCGTATTAGTATTAGTTGTGGTAGCATCTGTAGGGCATGATTGTGCTTAGACCCTAGGGTGTTAGGAGCTCAGGTTGAGAGCTTACTTGTCTGTTATTGTTTAATTGGGGGTGGGCCCGAGTGTTGATATTGGATAGATTAGTTGGGTTGTCAGAGCCGAGCAGGAGTGTGGCCTCATTCAGTATGTGATCCTTTAGTTTTCATTATGGTGGTGCCCTTTTGTGCGGGGTTGTATGCCGGCGTTTGGCCGAGAAGCTCTGAAACCAATTAATTCCATGGATTTTCATACAATTTGTTTGTTGTGGGGGAGTGCATCATAAAGTAGAAGCGAGAGATGATTCCGAAGACAAAATCTAATTTA
The DNA here is from genome assembly GCF_002870075.4 of Lactuca sativa. NCBI lineage: Eukaryota > Viridiplantae > Streptophyta > Magnoliopsida > Asterales > Asteraceae > Lactuca > Lactuca sativa. The sequence goes on along the minus strand of NC_056625.2, from coordinate 118,770,858 downwards.
AGTGGAGGAGAATTGTAACAGCTCGTTTAAAATAAATAAATAATAAATCCTAAATCCCCGAGATGTATTTTATATTTTTATTTTATTTTAGCCCTAAATCCATAATAAATTATTAGAGTGTTAGCCATAAGGATCTAAATGTTATAATTTCTAGAATTCGGAGTCTATTTTATAACGATTGGACTTGAAATGTAAAGACTTTCGTAGAGCAGGGGTTGTTTGGTAAATTATGGATCTAACTTGAAAAAAAAATTAAGAAGGCGGGACAGAAGTGTAAAATGGACATAAGTTTTATGAAGGGGACGGGGCTAAAACCCGTCACCCCTCCTTGCCTTCTATTTTTTTCCTAAAAACCTATCCCTATTTTCTTAAAGAGCCAACCGCCACATCGTGTTCTCTAGCCTCCACCACCCCATTCTCTCGCTATTCCGATCAACCAAGACCACCGATGGACCTTTGTTGCCGGTGAGACCATGAAACAGCAAGCACCATCATTGTTGTTGTTTCCGTTGCCGAAGAAGACGAGATCTACGAGCCAACATCGTGGGTAGTCCAAGGATCGAAATATTGTGGCCATTGCTGCTCTTCTCTATGACAGACGCAACCACCGCCTCCCCGCCGCAAACACCCTCTTTCTCCCTCCACTTTCACTGAGACCCTATGCTAGTCGTCGCCACCGTCACTCAAACGACTCCTCCTTTTGTTGCTCTGATCGTCGTACACCACCCCGAAGGAGGCTGCTGTGGGCGCTCATGTGTGTGTGTTTTTTGGATGTATGTGTATGTTCCACTGTATAGCTACCTGTTGTGTGCGTCTTGTTGGCCAAAAAGCGAGAAGAACCACTATGGCAGCCAACCATGGTGGCTGTCGCCTTGCTACCATGTTCTGCCGCCACCAGCCACCGTGTGAGGTGGCTGTGTGTGTAATATTGTGTGAATGTGCGTGTTTTAATGGTGTGATGTCGTATGAACAGTGCCGATCCAAAGGCTTTGTATGCCCCGGGCGAAGAAAAATTATAATGCTCATTGGCCAATGCTTTTACAGTACAAGTTAAACAAGTTAATATGCCATATAAATTTGTAAATCAAAAAACTCAAGTGGAGTTTTTTGGAATTCATAGGAATTGGAATTGTATTCCACTAAAAATCATGTTCAGTTCAAAATAATTTAGGAATTTGAATTAGCTTTAAAATTCCTAAAAAAAACTTACCATCAAGTGAAATTAATTTTCCATCCACCAAGTAAGGGAATTGAATTCCATTACTTCTTTATTTATAAAATACTAAAATACCATTATAAACTCTAGATTTGTTTGAGTTTTTTTTATCTCTCCCAAGCTTTTTCACTCAACCGACTCCTTCTACAAGTTTTTAACCGGATGTTGTACTTCATCTCCTCGTCTGCAACTAACTATTTACTGTTTAGACAAATGAAACAAAAAAGATATGGATCAGTGATGGAATTCCCATTCCCTGCAGGGATTAAACAAAGCTTGACCATAGAAGAAAAAAACCTGAAAGCAGTTCCCATTTCCTTCTTGTTTGCTGATCAAAACTAGTTAACAACCAATCTTCAATAAGTTATCAGTTTCTTCTTGGTTCCTCATCCAAATTGTTGACTCAACAATAAACTCATGCCAATTACCTTTCTGAGTTCAAACCCATCATAAAGTGAGAAATATCAATATAACAACGCTTTATAACGAAATTTGATCATATGCAACAAACAACTCTAGTTAAAAAACAAACATTCTACAAATAAATACTAGGAGAGAGCCCTAACTGTTTATGATGTTCATATACAACAAAACAACATTTTTTTATAACTACAAGAAAATTAAGGAAAACTTAAATGCCTCTAATACTTTTATACCATGAACACATATGCAACAATATTTCAATGCCATTAACACATAAAGAATATAATAATATCAATACTTTTTTCAATTCCACTATAACTTTTATACATTGCTACCTACTAATGGAAAATGATCACTCAAAAGTCCAAATATCAAAGACCTAATGTTAGTATAATGAAATTTTGAGATTAAGAAGTGCATTGATCAAACTGATAAAAATACTAATATAGGGTTTCACTGAACCAACAATTCTAAAATCAAGTTGACAGCAATTAAAGTATAAGATTGAGAGAAAAAACAGTACGGGGGTGGTGAACAAGTCATATGGTGATTGAAAAAGAGTTGTATAGCTTCCCCCTTTCAGGCATGGCTTCACCTTTTAAGAGAATATCGATCCTTTTTATGCCTATTTTAATCGATAGGCATTCGGGTTGCCTAAGTGACATCATTCTGATTTCTACTTACGCTCATTCGTGTCCTTCGTCTTCAACTCTTTGGTAATAAGAAAACTAGGGAAAATTTGAGAAAAACGATGCCCCTATAACCAGAATTACTCAAATACCTCATTCTCTCAGCCTCCATGTAGTTCTTCGTCTCTTCGACTTCTTCATAAGGCGTGCGTTTTTTTGTTTGCCAATCCAAAACTGCCGCCATTTGAGATATACCTACAAGAGTTAAACATAATCTGATGCCCTGTGTTGTATTGCTGCCCTGGGCAACGGCCCGGGTCGCCCTACCCTTGATCCGGCTCTGCGTATGAACATTTCTTAGCCGGAAAATCGAAGAAAAACCACCACCACCACCATGAGGTGGTGGCTGCCACCTCCTGCCATCGTCTACCACAATCTCGGTGGTTGTTTCAACCAAATCAGTTACTTTTTGGTTAGTTAAATTACAAAACAACCCCCTTTTGGTTTAAATCGTTACTAAACAAACCCGGTGGTGTGTTTTCGCTTAAGAAAGTGTAAATCATGGTGTTCTCGAAGCGGCTTCCCAAAAATGAACACGGTCACATCAACAAGTGTAAACTACATTCACGCTTCAAGGGTAAGTGCTTACGAACCCCATTTTTAGTGTTTTTATTATTTTGGGGGAGAGTACTTATGAAACACGTTTACCGATTATGAAATACGTATGTGAAAAAATATTTATATCTAGTGATTATTGATATTTTATCAAAATAGTATATCATAAACCAGCTTTATCATGACATACACATGTTATAATGATTTAAAACATGTTACAACTAGACAAGAGTTCTTATCGTTTTACCATATGATATTATGATTTTATGTGACAAAATAACATGTCGTAAATTATATAAGATTATTATGATTTCAGATGATAATGCACGTGTCACAAATGTTTATCCACATTGCATCTTAAACCTACATCATGCATGTATTTATACATATATTAAATATGTTTGTATAAATATTAACACATATATCTTGGAGTCTATTCATACACTAGAGAAACTTACTACTTTTTTTAGCAAGTAATATATATACTTTTACGGATATATCAAAACTTACTCGACTTTTATAGTAAAACTCTATTCATCGTACAACATTTTGCCTAGTTACTTATCCATGTATAAGTTAGGGTTATTCACTATCGATCATTACGCCCCAGATAGGGCGAAGTTATTTGAATACAATAGTTAGTGGCTTTTATAGTGAGATATTATTCAATACCTAAGTTAAACACTTAGTATACCCATACCTCTATAACCGTTAATCCTCAGAGTGAGATACATATGTATAGATTTATATGGGTTGACACCCCCACCTGCGGTTGCTAGCTACAACCTTTACGGATCAATCAAAGCAGATGATAATTATTTTTTGTCATTTATCCACGACGTCTAATGAAGCATTGTAGGGGGTTATATCTAGTCACATAGCTCGACTATAGGAATCATTATAAGCATTAACCAGATCATTTATCTAGAAACCACGAATTCAGTTTCTCTCTTTATCAAACATTTTAAGTATATATTTACTTATGATTTCTCTCTTTATCAAACATTTTAAATATGGATTTACTTATGGTTTATTTCTTTATCAAACATTTTAAGTATGGAGTTACTTATGATTTATCTCTTTATTAAACATCTTAAGTATGGATTTACTTATGATTTATCTCTTTATCAAACATTTTAATTATGGAATTACTGATGATTTTTCTCTTGGTCAGACATTTCAAGTATGGACTTACTTATAGTTTATCTCTTTAATCTTTATCAAACATGGTTTTAACTACAAGGGAAATACTTTTCAGACTTTTTAAAAGTATTATTACTGCAGTTAACAGAAAACCTATAACTCCCACCAACCTTTGTGTTGACTCCCAAACTACATGTATTCTCGGGAGGTCATTAAACCGGTTTTTAGCTGAAGAAGTGTTCATGGATTTCAGGCAACCTAGTTTTATCTACTTTATGTTATATCATCCTATTTGTTAAGTCAAATTCATGAACTTATTATCATTTGTGTGAACCATGTATTCGAACTTTAAAGTGGAATATAATTGTTGTGTTGTTATTGTTGTAACTTGTGATGTATATTCAATATACTTGTGATCCACAAACTAAGTCGCAAATCCCGACATGTTCTGTTGCCTCGGTCGGGGGTGTGACAGATTGATATCAGAGTTAAATTGGATATAAAGATTTCGTATCCTTGAACGAGGAAATACAACTATAGCTATAGGCTCCTAATAAAATTATTATTAATAATTACACTACTTCTCGACTACTACGGGATACGTAACTGGTTTGAAGGGCTGCTTGGGTTGCTGGATTTTAAAACGGCTTAATTGTTGAAATGGTCCTACCCTCCAGTGTTTCCTGTCTGGACCTCATCCGTTCTTGGTAGTATTGGAGTACTAAACAAAAAATAATATTAATATAAATCGGACCTTAAATTATATATAACAGTTATATATACACGCTGAACCGCAATTAGAACACTTAATAAAATTCTAACATCTCTTCAAATAAAACTACCAACTCAACCCTTTAGGTCAAACGCCTCAACTATGGTTAGTATTGTACATAAGTAAACCTAGAACGCATACCTATGTTATTTATAGCTAGTTCAGTGCACAACCAACCTTGAGCGACGAGTTTGACAGACTACAATGGTTGAGAGTTTTAGAGATTGAAGGATGTTCTCAAGACTCGATGTAGATACCTAGTAACTTAGAATCATTATAAGACATACATTTTAAAAATCATAAAAATATTAAAAATCTGTTAACTCAAATTTACTTAAATGCAAAGAAGAACAAAGAACCAATAGCTCCGCTACCTTCATGGCAGAGAAACCCATAATTACCAGCTGGTCGTTCGGTAGTCTCTAAACTTCTCTCTCCCATATCTTCTAATGATGAAAAAGATCCTTCTGAAGACGAACTATCTAAAGAACCTACTGAATGGGAGGAATCATAAGAAGAGAAAAGAACGATCAAAGATAAGAAACCAATTAGAGAAAACATAGAAGGATAAGGACTAACAAATGAAGATTCCATCATACAAACGCCAGCAATGTACTACCTCAACCGATCAATTTCAGGTGGAACGCTATGCTTGGATACTCCTAAGGAAAGGATCCCACCTCATTCCTGATGTGATACTCCCTGCTAAAGGATGCAAATGTCATCACAAGAGTCGGGATGGTTCACAACTACTTTAGGAGAGAACTAATACTATCAAGGAACAAAAGTTGGTAAGTCATCCATGACTCCCTGAGTTCATTCCTCTTATTAGCAAGTCTATCGATAACGTTGGGCTTCTCCTAATTGAACAGAGTGTTCAAATTAAGCCAACAAATTAAATCCATGATAGACAAAATAGATGTAGTAGAATACGCCACTCACACTCTATTTCAGAGACGCTAAGAATGCAAGGAAGAACAACATGATGAAAATGGAACTGCCCATACACTATGGCATCATGTTAAATAACCAAAGAAAGGTTGATACCTATGGTCACAAAATCTATACACTAGAGTATAGAGTCCAACTGAACTAAAGTAGGTTGTGTATTAAACGATTGTAACAGATTAAAGGATGTGTGAAACTCATAACTAGCTCGAGTAGTTAGTCAATATACTATTCAGACACATAAAAACCTCTAACAAGGTTACCTAGGGCGATTTGTACCCTTAGGTTAAGGTTATGGATCATGGGAAAAGAGATTATAGGCAAACATTAATCCTTTCTATATATCCAGTGGACGAAGTTTTTCTATCACTAAACATATCCATGTTTGGAAACTGGGTGTAACAAGAGGTAACTTGTAACGTCTGGTTCCTGGTATGCACTTAATTTATTTATTTAATCATTTTGGAAGGGCTACTCGACGAGTTGGTGGCTTTAACTCATCGAGTAGAAGACAATATATGCGCGTGTTTTAAGTGAGCTACTCGACGAGTAGGATAGGCTGGATGAAACCCTAATCTTTCGGGTTTTCACCCTATTTAAGCATCATATCTGGCCTCCATCACCTCTAAACCCTAATCTTGAAACCCTAATCCACCTTGAGTGATCTCGAGCTATTTCTTGACATTTTGAGTGTTATTTGTGCCTTTTGAAGCTTGTGGAAGAAGAAGAAGATAGAAGGCTCAAGGGGAAGAAGTAGATCCAGGAACTACACTCCATTTGCTACATTTTCTGGTAATCAAGTCTCTAACTTGATCATTCTTCTCTTAGATCTATTTGTTTCCATTTTATGAAGGTTTTGGTTCAAGAACCTTGGTCATTGGGATTGGGACGTCCCAAGTGACTTATACCTCAGATCTAGGATCTAAGAAGGGTTCCATGGCATAAAAGTGCAAACTTTATGACCATGGAAGCCCCATGCAAACTCATAAGAAAGTTCATGGCCTTTTAAGCCCTAAAAGACCATGCATGGAAGGAAAGCTTGAGACTGATTGTGTCCAAGAGATGTTAAAAGCCTAGATCTAGTGTATTTTGCCTTGGTTTAGGGTGTTATGGCTTGTGGACCAAGATTCATGCCTTAAAGAAGTTAGGGTTTGGGTTAAACCCATTAAGAGGGACTAAGGACGGGTAAAGTTGGAAACTTTACCCTTAAGAGTGTATTTCCAGTACGTAGATGAATTTTGGAGTATAGATCTGAAAGGTAGGAACATAATCTATTGGGATGGCTCAATCAGACAGGGGAACTCGGTGAGTCCAGGAAAAGACTCAACGAGTTGAAGCGGGCTATGTCGATCTTTATGACAGGAAGAACTCGACGAGTCTGTTAAGTGACTCGACGAGTTGACTTAGTTGACCACGTGTCTGAGTTGTTCATGAACTCGCCGAGTTGGGAGATGACTCGACGAGTTGGGTTTGACTTGGAGTTGACCTTGACTTTGACTTTGACCAGGATGCTGACTTTGACCAGGGGTAAAATGGTCATTTTACCCTAAGAAGGATTATCAGATTTTGATTAAGTGTTGTTATGGAATCGATAGCTGGAGAGTTGCCAGAGCAACAGACAGGGATTCCTTACTCGAGTTTTCAGCAGTCAGTCTTGCAAGGTGAGTTCCCTTTCAGTAGGAACATGTCAAAGGCACCAAGGTCGGCCTGTGTGGGCGGGGTCCTGATTCTCCTAGCACTCAAGTGTGGGCGGGGCCCAAATATCATAGTATTATTTGAGTATACGTATGTGATTGCTTGATAGATATACTTGTTGTCTGTGTGATACTTATATGCATGTTAGTAGTAGAGTGTGGGCAGGGCCCGAATCTCCTAGACATTGGAGTGTGGGTGGGGCCCGAATCTCCATGAGAGTGGGCGGGGCCTGTATCTCCTAGTTGTATGTTATTTTTATGGTATGTGGTAGTTTGGGGGAGCTCACTAAGTTTCGTGATTATGGTTTCCCGTTTTGGTTTCAGGTACTTCCACTAGCAAAGGAAAGGGCTCGGGATGATCACATGGCACACACCACAGTCTTTAGCCTGGGATATTTACTCTGATATTTGATATAAGATTCTAATATGTTGACAAATATTATGATATTTTGAGACACATGGTTTATGATTTTATACTATGGCGATGATATTATTGATGTGTGTGAAATGCACTAGTTTTCATCCTACTAACTTAGACACAAAATAAACACACGAAAGGCAGTGTACCTATCGATTAGTAATATAGTTCAAGCAAGTAGGGTATCGAAAATAAGGAACGATAAACAATTAAAATAAATTCTAATATTATCTAAATAAAACAAGTAATAGAAATGGGGTTTTCTCTAGTTTTGCAAGACTAGAAACTTAACAATGAAATAAAGCTCAAACTAAGCAACTAACAACTAAAGCAAATAAACAATCACTAAATTCGATAATGGAGAAGACTTCTATTTAGGTTCGATTCATTTAGTCCTATGGTTGATTTTGTGGTAAGTACAATGGATTATTCGTTATTGGCTACTGATTATTGTGATTAGGTTACTAATCCTTAGAAAACAAATTAATTCAAACAGTGGTCAATTGGTTAAACTAATGAGTTTCCTAGATTATTGATTCGGGTTAAGTAAGACTTGTAGTGGCTAATCAAATTACTAATTCAATTAACCTCTTGTTGATGGTTCGTCACACAAGGCTCGCACATTAATTTACCTATTTTCTAGTTAACCCTAGTTTCACGTTCGCTATTCCTAGGCATATAACAATGTTTTCACACAAATCATATGAGATCGGCAATTAATAGATGTTTATGCAGCTTAATGTACTTGTTAATTAACAGAAAATAGTTGTTAACACATGAAGATCTTTAACAAGCTTAACAAAACAAACTCACCAATTTCAATTAATCCAACCATAAAAATCAACACATAGTCATAAATTCATCTACCCTAAACAGAAGATATGAGTCTTAGCTCATGATTACAGCAGCAAGTAGCGCAAAAAACAAATCTAATAGTTCACACATAGTTCAACAAAAGATTAAGTAAAGAGTAAACCTAACTTGCCTTTTATCTTCTCAAAATTGAAAGCTAGGGTTGTTCCATGAGTTCCAGGGCTTCCAGCTGCAACTTGGATCGCAGATTTATCCCCAAGGGTTCCAGATAGAAGTCCCAAATTCGTGAATCAAAGTCCCTTATATAGTTTATGAAAACAGGGGCTACTCGTCGAGTCCATAGACCAACTCGGCGAGTCCACCACTTAATCTCCGTATACGATAAGGACTATTGTTTGTTCGCGAATCTTCGAGCCTACTCGGCGAGTAGGCACTCAACTCGCCGAGTTCTTCAGGGTTTTTTCTTTCTTTTTTCTTTCTTTAATTCCCAAGCTTCCTATCTCTTTTTCTGCTTCCTTTTGCTTCTGATCTCATCTTTTAGGCTACAAATACATTTTAAACATATTTAAGTACCTTTTGTTCATAATTTGTAATAAAATAGCCAAAAAGTATTAAGATTTAACACAAAATATATGACAAATTATGCATATACCAAAATACCCCACACTTGACTTTTGCTCGCCCCCAAGCAAAACTGAATTTTAAACATACTAGTATCACATAAAACAATCATAATCAAACCCAGCCATTATGCCAAGACCGCAACGCATGCATTTGTGTCTAAAATTTTTCCTAAGGACCCCCCTCAATTCTAAATACTAACAATCCTCATAAACACTCGCCCACTTCTTTTGAACAATGCTCATTTTATGCATCCCTCCGAATCCATTCGCAAAAAACTTCTTAACCTCAAGGTGTTTTTGGTCAGGCAATCCAAGCATACATAATCTAGAAAATTACAACCTTTGTTTCGATACCACTATGGAGCTCTTCGAAATTCTTCACTTCTTTGATAATTTGATCTTTACTTCTTTGAATTCACCACTTTTTTGTTTGATTTTTGGTATCTTCAACTTTTGAATTTCTTTAGAATTTTGATCTTTTGATCTTCATACTTTGACTGCTCCAAAATTCTTACAACTTTTCGGTAATTCTCTCTCTTTTTTTTCTTTTCATGTATCTCACTTTCTTTTTTTTCACTCGATACCTACATGCTTAAGCAATGGCGCTCAACTTCAACCTTTATTGGTTAAAGATATTAGTTTTCCTGGATACATGTCAAGTACACGATGCTAAACATATTGCATCCCTCAAACTAAGCGAGGTTGTGTTTTTGTCCCATGATTTCACTTGAATGAAGGGGCCACAAATGCATTATAACATATATAGGCTCAACTAAACATTTGGGTTCTTCATAAAATCATCAAACATAATACTAGCATGATTCCTAATTGCTTTTACCAAAATTTCTAAAGTAGCCCTAGCAATTTTTATGCAAAATTTTCAAAATTAACTAAAATTTTCTAAATTTTGACTAAATGTAACTAACCCCCTACCCCACACTTAATTTATGCAATGTCCCAATTGCATGCTAAAACAATTAAAGAACATAAAATTAAAGAGAGAATTGGAACAAACTCCCCTGGGATAGTAGTTGCGAGGTTGATCTTCTTCTTTTTAAGCTCCATCTTCAGCTGACTTCGGTATGAGAACAGCACATCCATGCCTTGGGTGTCATTCGTCTCGTGCGGTACAACTCCAAATTTGCATGAAAAAACTCTCGAAAATGCTCAGAAAGTGATCTCCAAAGAAAAGAAACTAATGCCCGTATCAAGTGTGGTCAAATTCTGAACTTGACAATAGAATTAACGAGTGACTCGTCGAGTAGATATGCTAACTCGCCGAGTTGTAGCGTGACTCGCAGAAAAGTCGCAAAATTCCACATGGACTCGTCGAGTCCATAAGATGCACTCGGCGAGTAGACCGTTGTGTGAAAAAAAACTTATGTTCTGCCCAGATAAACTTCTTATGTATGAGGATAATATAAACCAATACTTTCCCTCATTTCTTCAGTAAATAAATACTCGACTCAAAACTTCGTTTTCTCCCTTGACTCGGTACCCTCACATGCAATCCTAAGCCTGAAATTGAAAAGATAAAAGCAACCATAAGTTCAAAATAAAACAATTAAAACAATTAAAAAGAAAGCAAACTCTAGATATCGGGTTGCCTCTCGAAAACGCTTCTTTTTTAGGAGTCGTTAGCTGGACTCCTTCCCACTCTACGTTGCAACGACTTCCTCCAAATATAGTTGTTCCTCAAGTCTTTCGTCTCTCGGCATTCCTTCTTCGTATCTCTTCACCTTATGCCCATTCAATTTAAAGCTTGACCCGTCTTTGCCCCATAGCTCAACTACTCCATAAGGATAGACATGTTTTATCGTAAAAGGCCTGGTCCACCGAGTGCGTAATTTTACCGGAAAGAGCTTTAGTCGTGAATTATACAATAGAACTTTTTGCCCTTCCTCAAACTCCTTATTACCCTTCAACCTTGCATCATGCCATTTTTTGGTCTTGTCCTTATAAATCAATGAGTTAGTATAAGACTCATTCCTCGATTCTTCCAACGCATTCATTTGCAAAAATCGATGTGTACGCATCTCATTTGGCTCAAAATTACATGTCTTCAAAGCCCAATAAGCTTTGTGTTCAAGTTCCACGAGTAAATGACAATTCTTACCATATACTAGCCTATAGGGTGTGGTTCCAATGGGTGTCTTGAATGCGGTCCTAAATGCCCAAAGCGCATCATCCAATTTATCCGTCCAATCTTTTCTATTATTCCCCACCGATTTCTCTAATATTCGTTTAAGTTCCCTATTTGTAATTTCAGCTTGCCCATTTGATTGTGGATGGTAGGGTGTTGAAAATCTATGGCGTACCCCATATTTTTGCAACATTCTTGCTAGTTGATCATTAGCAAAATGGGTTCCCCTATTACTAATTATCGCCTTACGTACTCCAAATCTTAAGAATATCTTCTTTAAAAATTTGACCATAACCCTTGCATCATTGGTTGGTAATGCTTGTGTTTCTGCCCATTTTGACACATAATCCACCGCCACTAGTATGTATTTGTTGCCTTTGGATGAAGGAAATGACCCCATGAAATCTACACCCCACACATCAAAGATTTCGCAGACTTGAATATTTATTTGGGGCATTTCATTCCTTGCCGATATATTACCCGTTCTCTAGCAAGCATCACATTCCCTTATGTAGGTAGCAGCATCTCGAAAGATAGTAGACCAATAAAACCCCGCATCAAATACTTTTTTAGCAGTGTATTGCACCCCATGATGTCCTCCTGCTGGTCCATTATGACAATGCTCCAAGATGTCCCAACTTTCCTTGCCAAACACGCATCTTCTGATGATTCCATCTGCACAACTCCTAAAAAGATATGGATCATCCCAAAATAATATTTAATTTCTGAAAAGAGCTTCTTCTTTTGTTGATGAGTAAGGACTTTTCGAAGGTAGCCGCTAGCCAAATAATTTGCAATGTATGCGTACCATGGTTCTTCATCCATGACCAACATCAAGTATTCTTCTGGGAAGCTATCTTCAATTCCCATATTATCTAACTCCTCCCTTTCTGGGTTTTGTAACCTAGAAAGGTGGTCAATAGCTACATTCTCCATTCCCTTTTTATCCTTGATCTCGATGTAAAATTATTGTAGTAAGAGTACCCATCAGATCAATCTCGGCTTTGCATCCTGCTTGGCAAACAAGTACTTAATAGCAGAGTGGTCAGTGAAAACAATAGTTTTTGATAAAATAAGATAAAGGCGAAATTTGTCAAAAGCATACACCACATCTAATAATTCCTTTTTGGTTGTGGTGTAATTTTCTTGGGTGGGATTTAATGTCTTGCTTGCATAATATATGGGTCAAAAGTGCTTATCAACCCTTTGGCCAAGCACGGTTCCTAAAGCAAAGTCGCTCGCATCACACATTATCAGGATTTCTTGTTTGTTTTTTTGCCAAGCCCCTTCGCATAGTTGAGTTGGGTGATGTATCATAGGAAGGCCATGCACCATATTCTTTATTGCCATTGACTTGAGAGCTCCAAAATTCACGTGACCAAGACGAGCATGCCATAACCATGCAGCCTCATCCATCTTGGCCATTAAACACACAGGCTCACATTCTTCTAGAGTCACTTTGTATAACTTGTTCGGGGATTGACATGTCTTTATTAGAAGCTTCCAATGCCTATTAAATACCCAAAATATTTCCCCATCCATGAAAACCTTATTGTCGCCTTCTACAAGTTGACCCAAACTTATGATGTTATTGCATAAGTTTGGTATGAAATACACATCTCGCAACAACCTTTGTTCGCCATTTTTACATTGGAATATAATTGAACGATTGCCCTCGATACGAACCATAGAATCATCACCAAACGTCACTCGACCCTTGATGCTTGTATCCAGATCTCTAAACTTTTATCTTTTATCTTTGACATATTTATCTTCTTGTGGCCGGAGCTTTGGGTTCACATACTTTTCATGTAGCAAAACTACATCAGAAACCTCTTCCATGAAAGTTGCAATGATAAGAGCGGGTTCATCTTCATGAGTATGTGCCAAGAGTGCTTCCTGTATCTTTCTCTCACACCGAGGCTTAGGACACTCTGATGCGAAATGCCCAATATCATCACAGTTGTAGCATCTAAGTGTGCTACGGTCACGACTCCCACCAGCACCTCATCCTTGTTCACAATTCTGTTGATGTGAACTGTTATGTTCACGATTTTGCTGATGTGAACCGTTATGTCGGCCACCTCTTCCGCTACTTGTTCTTCATCAGCCCCTACCTCGTCCTCTGTTAAAGTTCCTATTTTGTTGTTGATGGTAGGATTTACCACCCGAAGACGACTCTCCTTCTTCCATTTTCTTACTTCTTGATTTCCATTCCTCTTGAGTCAGGAGTAGTTGGGTAGAGACGTTATTAACTTGCCCGCGAATACACTACTCATGAGCTTTAAGTCTTCCTACAACCTCTTCGACCAACATCGTGTCGAGATCACCAAATTGCTCAATAGTAGAAGCTATGTGTAAGAACTTCACAGGGATTGCTCTTAGGAATTTCTTAACCACATATGACTCTTCTATTGTTTCTCCGAAGGCTCTAATGTTGTTTAAAATGTTGTTAAACTTCATTGCAAAATCATCAATACACTCTGTCTCCTTCATCATTAGACACTTGAATTTTTCCTTCAATGTATGAATCTTAGCATTCTTCACACGGTCAGCACCCAAGTACATAGTTCTCAATGTCTCCCATGTCTCCTTTGCCGATTGCTTTTCCGTCAATGATAACAACATCTCTTCCGGGATACCTTGATAAATGGCAATCGTTGCCATCTCATCCTTCCTCTCCTCCAAAGCCGCTTTTGGATCTGAGGCCTCTATCTCGTCCCAAACTCATTGGGATTGCATGAAGACCTTCATTTTTATGGCCCATGCGGTATAGTTGTTCTTGGCTAACATCGGGTAATGAAGATTAATTTGACCATCTTGCTTCTTTCCATCCATAGGGGTATTACGAGGCATGTATTTTGTCATATACCAGATTCAAACTGGAGAGCAACCTGGTTAGCTCTGATACCACGTGAAAGCAAACCATGTGCTGTGATTTTTGTGAAGAAGAAAAACTGGAATAAAGTACAACAGGGATCAGCTGCAAGGATACTTTGGGCCAAATTTTTTGCTGTATTTCTTGACTTGAAAAAACAGAATACAAGAGCAAATAAAATACTAAAAAACTCCATAAAACTAGGACCATTATCTACCACTTTGTAGCAACTAACCACTACTTATTTTGACTCCTAAAAATACTGAAAACACATTCAAATAGATCCAAGAAAACAGGAAAGATAAAATGACCAAGTCTTAGCTGCAACTTTGGATTAACTTCCAACAAATAACAACCATGCCACCTCTTTTGATCGCTTCAATTTTTTCCCTTCCTGATCCGACGAAGAAGATGACCCAATCGAAGATGAAGGCCCACTAGAGATCGCTACCCTCATGTTTCTTTCTCTGCCTTCGATCTTTTCCCTTCTCTGGCCAAGCTAAGCACCGACGATGTTTCTTCGATCCACCACTACAACATCGTTTCTTTTTACATTCGTGTTTCTATTTTGATGAGTCCAAAAGTCAAGGGGAACTCAAACTTCGATTTAAATTAATCAAAATCAACCCTTCTTAGATAAAACATTATGAAATCACTTCCAATCCCCAAACATTGATTCTATTTATTCAAAACAAGCCCTCCCTTGGTATTTATTAATAAAATCAGTCCCCTCCTCAAAACCTTGATTTAATTTTAACACAACATCCCCTCCATTTGTCTATATTAACCAAATCACTCACTTTTTGGTTAGTTAAATTACCAAACAACCCCCTTTTGGTTTAAATCATTACTAAACAAACCTGGTGGTGTGTTTTGGCTCAAGAAAGTGTAAATCATATTTTTCTTGAAGATGCTTCCCAGAAATAGACACGGTCACATCAACAAGTCTAAACTACATTCACGCTTCAAGGGTGAGTGCTTACGGCCCCCTTTTTAGTGCATTTATTATTTTGGGGGTGAATACTTATGAAACACATTTATAGATTATGAAATACACATGCAAAAAAACTTATACCCAATGATTATTAATATTTTATCAAAATAATATATCACAAACTAGCTTTATCATGACATACACATGTGTTGGGCTGTAAATAGTTTTAATTATGTTGCGTCTTTTGGGCTCGTAGATTAGCCTTGTATTCTCCGGTTTGGGCCTGTCCAACCGAGAGCCTTTTATGTATAGTATTTAAGTTAATGCTTGCATGCATATTAGGTTAAGATTCTAGAGATTATCGATATAGCGATTTATCAAGAGAACAATATTTTCCAGTAATCGTTCTTGTAATCTTCCAATCCTTTACAGTTGATGTTCTTAATCGAGCTCTTCTAAGGATTTTATTTAATCATTCGAAACGTTTGATTCAAGCTGTTCGTTCTTATTTTTGTGTTCTGCCTTGTTATTAATATTGTGTTCTTGCTGTTTCATATTCATATACTTGTTCAAGATCTAATCGATCTTCATAGATTAAAAGTTTGTTTTAATCCCATCAATTGGTATCAGAGCAGGAGGCTGTGTAATCGATACACATCTTTTCTGTGAAAAAGATTTCCATTAGGGTTTTCCGCAATCATCGATATTTATTGAGCCGTCATCTTAATTGACGTATCTTAGTATTTATTGTTTTGCCCTAATCTGCTTTATTACAAGTCTGATCTTTGAACAGGTTATTACGATCATTATGGACGCAACGCAATCAAACCCTATTAATATTTCCAACAGCATCGGTTCGACGACAAAGATTCCAATCTTGTACACCCATGACTATGAAGTATGGGCACATCATTTTGAAGACTATGTGATTGGATCAGAAGACAATGGTTTTCTCATATGGGAAGCTATCATCAACGGACCGTTTTCTCATTCCGCGACATCCAGAGTTATTAAGACGCAAAAAGAGTACAACGATCTGCTTAAGGACGTGACGAATATTGCGCAAGATGAAAAAGACAAATTCCAGTGCAATATTAAGGCACTAAGGTTGATCAGATTCGCCCTTCAGTCTGACACATTCAGACTGGTCAGCTCATGCACTACGGCGAAGGAAGTGTGGGATAGGCTTCGCGAACTGTATTCCACAGACGAAGATCTTGAACATTCCATCCAAACCCTGCTTCTATCTGAATTTGGTGAATTCAGGCAAGGGGCCGAAGAAACTGTGACCCAGACGTTTGATCGCTTCAATCATCTTCTCAGCAAGATGATCAAACACGACATTGAAAGGAAGCTCATCGAACAAAAGGTTACTTTCTTGAACGGACTGCGATCTGAATGGAGAGCAGTTGTTTCCACAGTCAAAGCCCATGAACAGTTTAAATCATATTCTTTGGCGAAACTGGTGGGCATTCTAAAGTCCCAAGAGAA
The DNA here is from genome assembly GCF_002870075.4 of Lactuca sativa. Lineage (NCBI taxonomy): Eukaryota > Viridiplantae > Streptophyta > Magnoliopsida > Asterales > Asteraceae > Lactuca > Lactuca sativa. The sequence goes on along the minus strand of NC_056625.2, from coordinate 118,754,118 downwards.
GATTGTGGTTCAAGAGAAGAATGTTGTCTCCAGTCTTGGTTCGTTGGCCCTCCTATCTAAAAGTAAAGCTGTGGTGGAGGATGAAGAGCTCAACTTGGAAGAATATGACCTCACAACTGAGGATTATGCCATGATGGTATCCAATCCTAAGAGGTTCATAAAGAAGAGATTCCCCAGCAACAAAAACAGAAACTGGCAGGGGAGTTACAGCTCAGAAAAAGCAAACAATGAACCGAAAGCTGAGGAGCCCAAAAAGGAACCGAAAGCAGATGGCGATTCCGGAGTAAGCTGTTTCTATTGTGGTGGCAAGAACCACTACGCTAAGGACTGTGTTCTTAAGAAGATGGCTGAAAAGGACAATGGAAATGATGAGGAAGCTGTGCTGCAGAGGAGATTGGATGAGTTGAGAAAGAAGAAGTCTATCGCTAACCCTTCTATAAATGCTCTTATTGTGCAGGGTTCGGTCAATGACGATGAGTTCGGTAGCACCGAAGTTTGGTCTACTGACTCAGAAGACGAAGAAGTGAGGAAGCCTACTCATGGAAAGGCATATGTGGCTAAGGAGGAAAGCAGTGGTGGAAAATGCTTCATGGTGACTGAAGTGTCTCAAATGAGGGGATACAACACCGATGGAGGAAGCAATGGACCGAAGGTGCAGGAGGATATGTGCTTTACGGCCAAACCACTCAGCCAACAGTTCAATGAGCTCGATGAACTGATAAAGAAGGTACAATCTGTTTTTATTTCATCTAAAGTACCATCATCCTCATATGAGAAAGAACTAAAAAATGTTAATACAAGAATTTCTCATTTAGATAGTAGCTTAACTCAAACTCGAGTCACCAATTCTAACCTGATTGATCAATTAAGCAGGGTGGCGTCGAAGAGTGAGGAGCGGCGAATGTGGATTGAGTTAAAAGAGTCGGAATTAATTAAAGTTAAAGACGAAAACATTTATTTGCAGAGAGACAATTTGAAATTGTTAAAACAACGAAATGTTTTTTGTTTAATAGCTAAACGTTTATATTCCAATATTACTCAACTTCACTTGGATTGTGAGATAGGCCAAAAGATCCATCGCATGATTTTGCCCTTCCTAGAATTTAAGGAGGATGAAATCGATGCCGAAGCTTACAATTGTGAGAGTGTGATATCGTCTGATGATGTCAACCCAACTTATAAAATTGGACTGAACAAAATTGAGTCCATCATTAAGTCCAAAGACCACAAGGACATGCTCAAAAATCTTTTGGATGAAAACGACAGACTTAAACTGAGAACCGAAACCATACAAAAGTTTGACTCTCTTAACGCCAGAGTAAGCTCAGAAAATAAAATCGATGTTGAAAATGCATCTGAGCTTAACGAGGACGAAAACATGAGTGAAATTTCTGTAGAGGATACGGTTGACTGCTCAGAATTTGTTAAAAGCGAAACTGAAAACCACAAAAATCTTATTTCTGAAAATTCTGTGGAATTCGCTAGATTGTCCCAACAAAAGTCCCCGAAATTAGTAGAAAAGGCTGTTGTGTATCAAAAGGTCAGGACCACTCCAAATCAAGTATACAAGGTGACTGGAGTAACCGAACATCAAACAGCTGAACTCACAGCTATTGTTAACGAAGACAATGCTGATGGCTGTGATGAGTATTTCTGGGAAGCTCCTATTGATAATGGTAACGAAACCGTCGGCCTGTCTGAAAGAACCTCCTGGATGAAGAAAGGGAGATACATACCTGAACCCTTGAACAAGCCTGATAATTTCAGTGAACCAAGCACAAGTGGTACAAAAGATACTCCTCTAGAGGTTGATCGTTCAGCAAAAGAAGACATTCCTTCAACGCCAACAGCTCGAAGTGAAATTTCATCAGATACTCCTTCCACTTCCTCAGGGGAAACTGAACCTTCTTCAGATATTCCCTCTGCTCCCTCGGCTCAAAGAAAAACTCCTAAAGTTCAAAAGGAACCAGCCAAGGTGACATCAAAAGCGAAAGCGAACGTTCATCTTCAACCTAAACAGATGAGGGATAAAAAGATAGAGAGGAACCTAAGATACAGGAAAAACCTTTCTGAAAGGAAACAATTCTGGCACTCCCAGAATGCATACTATTCACACAAGGACAAGAATCTGAAGTATGAAAATAATCCCGTAAGAAAGCCTGATAATTCCAACAACCGAAAGCCAAGGTTCGGTTCGCAAGAAAACAACAACCGAAAGCCAAGGTTCGGTTCGCATGAAAATACCAACCGAAAGCAAAGGTTCGGTTCTGAAAAGGATTTCAACCGAAACCAAAGGTTCGGTTCCAAGAACAACTCCAACCGAACTCAGAGGTTCGGCTCTGAAGTCAGACGAGAACAAGACTCAAAGGTTAACACCACCAACGATCAAAAGCAAAAGGGTCACCTAGAGTCATCAGCAAGGAAGACATCTCCATCCAAATCCAAATCCTCTCTTCCTAATTCTTCTCGTTCATCTCCATCTTGCTCTAACGCTAATTCCGTTGGTTCTCAAAAACCTCGTCCATCTGCTGAACAGAAGGGAAAGCAGAAGGTCGATGAATCCAAACCTGAGTCCAAAGCGAACAAATCCAATCCTAACAAAATAAAAGTCTTCACCATTAAAAAGAAAGATGAAACAACTCTAATAAAACGAACATATCTAGTTGACATCTCTCTTACTATTCCTGTTCCCATGAAAAACTCACATGGACCCAAGAAACTTTGGGTTCCTAAATCTGCTTAATTTTTGCAGGTTATAAGTGACGAGCAGTTTGACGAAGAATGGTACATCGACAGTGGCTGCTCACGTCACATGACTGGGAGGAAAGAGGAGCTTAGGGAATACAGATCTCTTGCAAATGGTGGCAATGTTAAGTTTGGAAATAACTCTTTCGGCACCATAAAGGGATATGGGATGATCACGAATGGTGATTTTACCATAAGGAAGGTGGCCTATGTGGAAGGACTTCAACACAACATCATCAGTGTATCTCAGCTTGTTGGAGGTACAGGTCTCAAAGTTTCATTCGATGATGAAGGTTCTGAAATCATAGAGAAAAAGACAAAGAAAGTGATTCTGAAGTCAGAGCGAAAAGGTGAAATGTTTCCTCTGAACATGAAACCCATCAAAGGAAACCCAGCCATATGTCTGCTATCAAAAGCTCAATCCGACGAAAGCTGGTTGTGGCACCGAAGACTCTCTCATCTCAATTTCAAAGATATCAACCGACTTGTCACTGGAGGTCATGTTAGGGGTCTTCCATTGCTCAAGTTTGACAGAGAGCATTTGTGTGCTGCATGCGAAATGGGAAAGCAGAGTCGTCAAAGTCACCCATCCATAATTAACACAAAAGTTGTTGAACCACTCGAATTGCTTCATATCGATTTGTGTGGTCCTTCATCTATTGAAAGCATCGGTGGTAGCAAGTACATTCTTGTTATCGTTGATGACTTCTCTCGATTTACATGGGTGTTCTTTCTAAAGCTCAAATCTGAAGCGACTCAAAAGCTGAAAGTGTTTATCAAGCAAATTGAAGTCCAGCTCAAGAAGGTCGTTCGCAACATAAGGAGCGACAATGGTCTCGAATTCAAGAACAAAGAGTTTGAAGAGTTTCTTGCAGAAAAGGGAATCAGTCATAATTTCTCAGCTCCCTACACACCACAACAGAACGGAATAGTCGAAAGACGAAATCGATCGTTGTGTGAAGCTGCCCGAACTATGTTAAGTTTCGCTTCCTTACCTCTTTATTTTTGGGCTGACGCTATTTCTGCTGCTTGTTATACACAAAACAGGTCCTATCTCAACAAGCGATTCACGCTCACACCATATGAGATAATAAATAACAGAAAACCCAACGTGAAATTTTTCCACGTGTTTGGCTCAAGGTGTTTCATCTTTAACTCTAAAGAACACCGCAACAAGTTTGATGTCAAAGTTGACGAGGGAATCTTTCTGGGTTACTCACTCACTTCAAAGGCGTACAGGGTCCTAAACAAACGATCAAGAAGGATTGAAGAGACATACTATGTGACCTTCGATGATAGCTATGTCAAGAAGCTACAGGCCATAGATGACACTGCCAGGGAAATCTTTCCTCAAACTGGTCAAGTCACAGTCTCAATCGCCAATATGTACGAGAACTTTCTGGATCTCTTTGACGAGCCGGAAAAAGCTTCTCTCTCAGAAACAGGGGCAGCCGACAACAAAATAGATCATATGAAGCAGATGGTCGAAGATGCTGCAAGAAGAATGCATGAAGGAAAATCGCCCACTGATGAATCTCCAACCAACAATGCATCAGTCGAGGGGGAGCCAAGTACTCAAGTCCAGGGGGAGCCAAGCTCACAAGTCCAGGGGGAGCCAAGCTCTACTACTTCAACCGAAGGTCCTTCAACAACTGAAGGTACCTCTCCTACCGAAGATCCCTCTCCAAGCGAAGGTGCGTCAACGCCTGAAAATCCAACACCACAAGAAACCCCTGAACCTCATGTTTCTCAAGACTCATCAATTGAGGGGGAGCATGATGATATGACGCTTGATTTCGATAGCCAATCTGAGCCAGAAGAGATGATCAACGCCGAACTAGATCCAACCTTCGATCCAAATTACCCTCCTCTTACCAAATGGACCAGAGATCATCCCATCTCTCAAATAGTTGGTGATGTATCTGAAAAGGTTCTGACCCGATCTCAACTGAAGGCAAAACAGACATCCTTATTTTCAAAGGTTGAGTTTTGTATGTTTAACTCATTCGTATCAAAAGTTGAACCGAAGACAGTGAATACTGCCCTCGATCACTCTGATTGGGTTCAAGCAATGCAAGACGAACTGAACGAGTTTGAAAGGAACAAAGTCTGGCGTCTCATTCCAACGCCTCCAGATGCTTCGGTTGTTGGTCTTAAATGGGTTTTCAGAAATAAAATGGACAAGGAAGGTAATGTCATAAGGAACAAGGCTCGTCTGGTGGTCAAGGGATACTGTCAGGAGGAAGGAATAGATTACGAAGAGACGTTCGCTCCAGTAGCTAGGCTAGAATCTGTTAGAATATTTCTGGCTTATGCTGCTCACAAAAACTTTGAGGTTTTCCAAATGGACGTCAAATGTGCGTTTCTCAATGGAGAACTTGAAGAAACTGTGTATGTGGAGCAACCTCCTGGGTTCGTGAATGAAAAGCATCCAAATCATTGCTACATTCTGGATAAAGCTGTGTACGGCCTCAAACAAGCTCCGAGAGCCTGGTATGAAACGCTTACAAAATTTTTAAAGATGTCCAAATTCAAACAAGGTTCGGTTGACCCAACCTTCTTTCGCAAAAAGGAAGGTAACCACCTTATGATAGTTCAAATTTATGTCGATGACATCATCTTTGGCTCCACGAATCCCAGCTTAACAGCTGAATTCAGAAAGTTGATGGAGACTAAGTTTGAAATGAGCTCAATGGGTCCTATTAACTTTTTCCTTGGTTTAAACATAAGACAGGGACCCGAAGGCATCTTTATCAATCAGGAAGCTTACACAAAGACTCTCCTAGCGAAGTTTGGAATGATGGGAGACTCAAAAGTCAAAGTCCCAATGGCATTCGGCACCAAGCTGACCCCTTCACTAGATAAACCGGCTGTTGACATCACGCTCTATCGTCAAATGATAGGCTCATTGATGTATCTAACTGCTAGCAGGCCTGATATCATGTTTTCTGTGTGTTATTGTGCTCGATTTCAGGCTAACCCACGCGAACCTCACATGCTGGCAGTGAAGAACATCCTACGCTATCTCAAGCGAACCGCCTCCTTAGGTCTATGGTATCCATCCAATTCAGGCTTCTTCGTTCAAGCCTATTCTGATGCTGACCTTGGAGGATGTGGACTCGACCGTAAAAGCACAACTGGTGGCTGTCAATTTCTTGATGGGAAGTTGGTCAGCTGGCAATCCAAGAAACAAACATGTGTGTCGCTGTCTACTGCTGAAGCGGAATACATTGCTGCTGCATCCTGCACATCACAAGTGATTTGGATCCAGAGTCAACTTCGAGACTATGGACTCAATATGAAGAAGATCCCACTATATTGTGACTCTGAAAGTGCAATTAGGATCTGTCATAACCCAGTGCAACACTCTAAAACCAAACATATAGCACTGAGGTATCACTTCATCAAAGATCATGTGGAAGATGGAAATGTCGAAGTTCACTTCGTAAGAACCACTGATCAACTGGCTGATGTCTTTACCAAAGCTCTTCCTGAAGCATCATTCAATAAAATTTTGCAAGGGCTAGGTATGATGGAATCAGAGTCAGTACCTCATACTACCTCTCAAACTCAACCGTAAGAAGCGAAACCAACCGAACGTTCGGGTTCGGTTCAATCATCTGACTCGCTCATCACCTCAAAGGTAGTCTTTCTATGTTGTATATTTCTTGTACCATTTTGGTTTTCTATGTTAAAAGTATCTATTTCTTTTGTATCTAAATTTCTTAGTTTCTCAAAATTTTCCAAAACCGGAACCAACCGAAGGTTCGGGTTCGGTTTTTCAAAATTTTGTGAAACCGAAACCAACCGAAGGTTCGGGTTCGGTTTTTCAAAATTTTATGGAACCGAAACCAAACGAAGGTTCGGGTTCGGTTTTTCAACATTTTGTAGAACCGAAACCAACCGAAGGTTCGGGTTCGGTTTTTCAAAATTTTCCTGAACCGAAACCAACCGAACGCTCGGGTTCGTTTTTTTTTTTCAATCTTTTTCCAAGTTTTTTTATTTTTTACTCTTTTATAATTTTTTTTAGGTCTTATTTTTAATTTTTGTTATTATTTATTTTTATTATTTTTTTTATATAAATTTCAAAAACTCCAAAAATATTTTCTTTCATTTTTCTTTTTGTGTTCGTTTGTTCATGAGGATATATTTGATAAATTACTTAAGTGTCCCTAGAAGCATGCTGCTGTATGTGTCCCAAGCCTCATAAGATTTTGAATAATTGCCTTCACGACCTGGTATACACAAACCTTGTCTTCCTAATAAGGCTAACTTATTTATTCTAATCGTGAGCTACCTCACACTCTTCTCACATGAGTTAAGAGTCTCCTGCTTGGTCCTTTTGTTCGCAGCAGAGGTACTATGTTTTCTTTCACCATCCCCACTACACTTCTCCATTACATTCGTTTCATCCCTGTAACCCCTGAGACTCTCAGAATCTACTACTGAGGTTTATGGTTACACAACATCTGTGTTTATGATCTTCGTTTCGTGCCACTACGAGTTAAGTGAAACCCAAAATTCAACACCAAAGAATTGACGGTGACAAATTAATTTGATCAAGTTTTCACCAATGAATTGACGAATGTACCTTCATGAAATCTCAAATTTTCTTTTGCGTGATCCCAATGAAATTGTTACACACCATAACATTTCTTCCCATGGGATCCAGTTCTAATTTTTTTTATCTGAGATTTTATATTTATCCAAGCCACTTAAAAATCAACTCTATCCTACTTGTTCAATAGACTACACCGGTCTCACAAGTACTTTTTTCACATTCGTTCTTATATCAAGAATTGAATTGTTGAATCAAAGCAAAACCACCCTTAATTAGCCTTATTAAAAGAAGCCTTTCAACATTTATTAATAAATGTTTGATCGTAATTCAACGGGATTCCACACTAACACTTTGAGGTCTCTCTTGATCTTGAAGGAAGAGATTCGTGCCCGGGATCATCAGTTTCGTGTCATAATTGACATCACAGATTATCCCAAAAAGAGTTGCTTTATTTCTTTATCTTTTACACTCTTTGCACGAAAATCCTAGATTTTCAAAATTCCGTTACTAATTATTTTACAGGCTGGTTTATTACTGAGGGGCTACTAATGAGGTTGTGGCCAAAAATTAGCCACGTGGGTCCTAAATTGAATACAGCTGATTAAAAAGGGGAAAAGACAAAAAGTTGCTGACGCGGCGGAAGTTCAAAGGATAGAAATTCAAACGACGGTACAAAAGGAGGGCGCGTGAATTTGAAGCGGCAGCGCTTTTTCTGACACTTTTGGACGCGTGTGCAGTATTGAAGCGTCATCCATCTGGCATTAATGGCGCGTGTGGAAATGGAAACGGTTCCTCTCTCTGAACCGGCGCTTATTGGGCGGCGTGATCCTAGGAATCTGACACTCTCTCTCCTACGTTATCATCGCACGTCCCAACTGTCACCAATCAGTCTCTCAAAAACCCTTCCGTATTTCCACAAGAGATTTGAATCGATCTTTCTCTCTCCTATCACCTACTATAAAAACCCATTCACACCACCTTTTACCTCTTTACTGCCCCATAATTTCCAAAGCAAAAATACTTCCAAACTCTCTCCCGGTTATCTTCTTCTCCAACCTGCAACAATGGCTGAATCCTCTTCCGTCCATGCTACTTCTCAGATTCTTCCAATCCGTCCTCAGCAATGCCTCGTGATTGATCTGAACCCACTGGCCTATGATCCCTACATGTCGCCGGTCATCGAATGTCTCAAATACTCCCAGCTTGCTCCGGCATTGTCACGGATTGAAACGGTGCCAATGGTGGCCCTATCTCAGGTCTACGCAACGGCTTACTACGACAAGGCCGTCGACCGGGTCTTTTTCGAAGTGGCGGAACACAAGACGTCGATTTCTCGTCCCCGCTTCTGCACAATGCTTGGGTTTGCTGCTGACCCATCGCGTGTTCACCCGGAGACGATTCCGGTTGGTATGCTCTACAACATCTTCTACAACATGGGCTACACGGAAGTTCTTACCTCCGTCGCCAGGTTCAAGAAGTCATGCCTACCGCCCCAGTGGAATGGGTTATTTACAGTTCTCTTCAAGGGACTGTCAGAACGGAGCTCAGGATCGGACGGGGCCAGTCGTCTTTTCCTGTCGATTATGTATGCGGTGTACAACGGGATCAATCTGGACTATGGATTTGTCCTTTGGCAACAACTGACTCAGAGCCTCTCTTCCGCTTCCCGACACTCCGAGGTGTCGCTAGCCCGGTTCTGGATCTTGATTTCAAGATGGGCTATGGACAGGTTTGATGTCCCAACTGCTGACGGTGCACCGATGTCTTCTATTGGTACGTTCCATACCAAGAAGATCATCGTCTCGGATGCATCAAAAATTTCCTTCATTGGCTCCATCCCGGAGACTATGTATGGAAGTGTGCCTTCAGAAAGCAGTATGATCAAGGCGATCAAGGAGTTAGGGCCATCTGGTCCGAGGGAACTGACACCGGACATGTTGCGATCGATTCATGATGCAGACAAACCGGTGGCCAGGGGTAAGAAGGCAGACAAGGGGAAGAAACCATCCAAAGCCCCAAAACCTACTCCCAAGAAGCGCAAACAACCGAAGGCTGCTTTTTCCCCACAACCGAAAAGGAGGAAGACCCAACCAAAGCGAAAGCTCGTCCTTCCCTCCTCCTCCAGTGAATCCGAAGGTGGGAGTTCGGACTCTGAGGGATCCCAAGGAGACGAATCTCCTCAGCGAGGTAACACACCCCCTCGCTCACCAACCCCGGAGATGGAACTTCACCAATCCCCAGTTCCTTCCCCTCCACCCACAATACCTATTTCCATTCCCACCATAAACCCCACAATTCCCCCAACCTCTATCCCTATACCTCCACCCATATTCACCACATCAACCGAAACCCCTCCCATAACCGAACCTCCACAAACCGAAACCCATACACAACCACCACCCGAAACTAACCCCCCACCCACTCAACCTGAACCAACCAAACCCATAACACCCCCAGCTTCACCACCACCTCAATCTCCAGAAGACGCCTCCGATGGCGATGATCAATATCTTGGTGGTGATCACCTGAACTTTGATTCGGTCTACTATAGTCCGTTTCAAGTTCAGAGTGATGAGGAGGATGATGCTCCAGTCACAAAGAAGCATCTCCGCGAGCTGAACGAGAAGGTTGATCAACTTCTCGCCTCCTCTTCCAACCAGCAGTCATCCTTATCTGAAGCTGCCCTTCATAGGATAGTTGATGCCTTCTCCAGGGCTCAACATGACTCAGTGGCCTCAGCCACTGCTGCGATAGACGCCTCCACCCGAGCCTGTGAGGCAGCGACCGAAAAAGTCGAAAAACTATTCTCCGACGCTTCTGACCTGCTAAAGGCTCTGAAGGAAAGCGCCAATGCCACAAAGACAACTCTGGAACCGATTGTTCAACAATTGGCCAAGTTCGTCTCGACGGAGTTGACCTCGTTTGCCACCCTCCGACAAAACCTCAGCGACGACAACTCGGCACTCCGTGCCTCCATCGATGCCCGTCTGGCAAAACTACAAGAGGATCTTGCGGCAGAGAACTCTCTGATGGACGTTCTGGCGAGTAAGACAACTGCCCTAAGGGTCAAGAGCACACAGCTTTCCAACTCTCAAGAACAATTGGAAGCTCTTCGATCCGAGAGGGAAGTCATAAAGACGTGTGTTTCGGATGTCCACGCCGCTCTCTCCAACATCCTGGAAGCACACGACCCCATCCTTAATCATTCGGTGAGGCGCACCCTCGCTGAAAAGCTCTCCCCGGCCATGGACCTTCTAAGCAAGATTGAAGGCCTGCCGAGTTTCGTGTCCATTCCGAAACAAGGGGGAGAAGAGAAGAAAGGATCGAAACCACCTCCGTCCTCCAAAGCTACTCACACCACCGAACCAACCCCAACTGGTCATGCCTCGGGTTCGGGTGTGAAGAACAAGGGTAAACACATAGCAGAGGATGAAGATGAAGATGAAGACAAGGAGACTATTGCGGACATGTTAAAGAGAAAGAACAGTCGCAATACTGATGACGATGTCAGTCGTGTGGCACGTGAAGCTGAAGAAGCCGAACGTAAACAAAAAGAAGCCAACGATCTCCTTGAGAGCCGAAAGCTGCTCTTCCCTGCCTGGACCAGGGATCGTTTGATAAAAGAGGCCATAGAGACTCCAAGCATACTATGGCTCGAGCCGGTGATATCGTTCGACTGCAACAACACCATCGATTCGCAGTTCGATATGCCACTGACTCGAAAGGCGTTCATCTTCCACGCCTTCTCCAACATCTTTGAAGTCCCGCATCCGAACGATGAGCTTGACAGGGAGCTCATTGACTTCTACCTGGAGGCCGCTCGCCCTCAATACCTTACATGGAGCGCCCAGAAGATTGTCAATGTTCGGGTGTTGAAGCCTTTTGCCGTGGGGAGATTCACAAACGTCAAGTTCAAGCTTATCCGTGGATCTGCAAGAACTGCTCACATGATCTCTCTGGCGGATTTGCCCAATCTGAACCCTCATGATTGGATAGTCTTGTACAATATCCTGCTGACAAACGAAGCCGAATATGGTCCCCTCTTAGACCATGTCAAAAGGATGCTGGCATGCTATATCATGGAGGTGGCCCTAATGGATCAGGAGGTTGCCACAGTATTTAAGAAGAAACCGAAAGTCAAACCTGTGGGATTGGCCAGTGATCTGAATCAAATGCAAATGGGCAAGATAGATTCGAGGCGAAACTCTGTGATGTTCACTAGAGCCGAAGGACAGAAATGTCTCTTCGCTTTAGCTGACAAACATCTTTACACCACAACTTGCTTGGAGCACGTCCTATCAATCGTCAAGCGGTGTAAAGACAATTCGGCTGATGATATCAAGTACTTCGATGATATGATCAATTGGTACATCCGGTTTAGACAGACCATCCTTTCCATAACCAAGTGTCTGTTTAGTACCGTGAAGAAGAAGGTACCAGCTTCAGCCGCCGGCCCAAGCAAGAAGTGAAGGTCTCGCTCCAAATTGACGCAAAGGGGGAGATTGTTGGGCTATAAATAGTTTTAATTATGTTGCGTCTTTTGGGCTCGTAGATTAGCCTTGTATTCTCCGGTTTGGGCCTGTCCAACCGAGAGCCTTTTATGTATAGTATTTAAGTTAATGCTTGCATGCATATTAGGTTAAGATTCTAGAGATTATCGATATAGCGATTTATCAAGAGAACAATATTTTCCAGTAATCGTTCTTGTAATCTTCCAATCCTTTACAGTTGATGTTCTTAATCGAGCTCTTCTAAGGATTTTATTTAATCATTCGACACGTTTGATTCAAGCTGTTCGTTCTTATTTTTGTGTTCTGCCTTGTTATTAATATTGTGTTCTTGCTGTTTCATATTCATATACTTGTTCAAGATCTAATCGATCTTCATAGATTAAAAGTTTGTTTTAATCCCATCAACATGTTATAATGATTATAAACATGTTACAACTAGACAACAATACTTATCGTTTTACCATATAATATTATGATTTTATGTGACGAATAGCATGTCATAAATTTTATAAGATTATTATGATTTCATGTGATAATGCATGTGTCACAAATGTTTATCTGTATTGTCTCTCAAACCTATATCATGCATGTAATATTATATATATATATATATATATATATATATATATATATATATATTAAATATATATGTATAAGTATTAACACATATATCTTGGAATCTATTCATACACTAGAGAAACTTACTACTTTTTTAGCAAGTAATATATATATATATATATATATATATATATATATATATTACGAATATATCAAAACTTACTTGACTTTTATAGTAAAACTTTATTCATCGTACAACATTTCGCCTAGTGACTTATCCATGTATAAGTTAGGGTTATTCACTTTCGATCATTACGCCCCGAATAGGGCATGTATTATTTGACTACATTAGTTAGGGGCTTTTATTGTGAGACACTATTCATTACCTAAGTTAAACACTTAGTATACCCATACCTCTATAACCGTTAATCCTTAGAGCGAGATACATATGTATAGATCTATATGGGTTGACACCCCCACCTGCGGTTGCTAGCTACAACCTTTACGGATCAATCGAAGCGAGTGATAATTATCTTTTGTCATTTATCCACGGCGTCCAATGAAGCGGCGTAAGGGGGTTATATCTAGTCACATAGCTCGGTTATAGGACTCATAATAAACATTAACTGGATCATTTATCTAGAAACCATAGATTCAGTTTCTCTATTTATCAAACATTTTGAGTATAAATTTACTTATGATTTCTCTCTTTATCAAACATTTTAAGTATGGATTTACTTATAATTTATCTCTTTATCATACATTTTAAGTATGGAGTTACTTATGATTTATCACTTTATTAATCATCTTAGGTATGGATTTACTTATGATTTATCTCTTTATCAAACATTTTAAGTAGGGAATTATTTATTATTTTTCGCTTGGTCAAACATTTCAAGTATGGACTTATAATTTATCTCTTTATCAAACATGGTTTTAACTACAAGGGAAATACTTTTCAGACTTTTTAAAAGTATTATTACCGCTAGACCTGGCAATGGGGCGGGTTTGGAGCGAATCAACCTTGATCCAAACCCTATTAAAAAATTTCAAAATCTGATCCAAACCCGCTCCGTAACCCATAGGGTTTTGAATAATCAAATTCATACCCTTATCCACCGAATCAACGAATATCCAATCCCGCCCCGTAACCCATAGGCTTTTTGAATTATTAAAAACATTTTACTTAATTCAAAAATAATATTTCTTAAATAAAACAAATGTTGATTTAGAAAACACATTACGTACTCGAGGACTTCCGATTGAAATTAAAAAATCACTATTGTAGTAACTTTTGATTTATTTTTTACTGTCAATTGTAGTGATAAAAAATAGCAATGACAAATTTTCTTTCAGTCGATGAATGAATTTATTGATTTATGAATGAAACGAGGTTTTATGGCCGCGCGTTGCGGCGGTACTTTAAGCAATGAAGTTTAAGTTTCACACTGTTTAATAAAATTTATTTAAATTTTTTGATGAAAAGTGTATGAATTATGTATTTTGGTATGTTAAATTTGTTAAATGGTTAAGCAAAAAGATATAACACTTATAATATAAATAAAAGCTGAATAAACAACTTTACATAGTTGTAGACATATTTAGAAGGGACATTGATATTCAACATATTTTAAGTAATGGCAACAGTAGCAGTTCTTCAAAAGGGGCAAAAGTAGCAGTTCTTCAAAAGGTTTGAACAAAATACACGGTAGTAACAACCCATGATGTAACAAAATATCGCAGTGACAACTGTCCCAAACGTTTTTACATAGCACGCCAGCTCTCCAAAGTTTTTGTAGAAAATATGCCAGAGCCTCAAAAGTTAATCATATTTCCTGTGACATTGTTCAAAAAGCATAAATAAATATTGAATATAGGAAATACTAAATAATTGATAGACAATCCATGATATTACATATATACCTTACTAAACTGCATGACATGGAGCACAACTACTTGTCTTTTCCTCATGAACCAACACAGGTTTTGTTGTTCACGTTTGCTACATCAACACATTTTTTTGCTTCTTAACCGACTTACCATCTGTTTGGTCAAGTGAATCTGCAAAAAACCTTCAATATTATTTTCCAAATAATAAAAAAATGTTATATATATATATTCCTAAAATAGATTCTAGAAGAAACGATTAGTAAGATTTATGTACCTTCAGATGATGTTTGGAAAAGTTGTTTCTGGACAGATTTCATTTGGTGATGTTTAGTTTCAGCAGAAGCGGGTGTGATGGGTGATGTTGTGAGACGCTCTTTGTCACACCCCAAAACCAAGAACGGTGGAAACGTTCTGGGGCGGAGGACGTCATGTACAGTATCACAACAATGAAAAGTAGTAAACAAGAAACAACATCATCCATTGCATTAATAATATAATTTTAATACAAGTGTTCTGAAAAATTATGATAAACACTAAAGTATAATCAAAATGAAAGATGAGTCTTGAACGAGCTCATTCTCTAAACCTTGCATCAGTACCTGTCTATTGATGACCTGAGGATACAAGTATTTTGAAAGCGAGTATCAGCTTTAAAGCTGGTGAGATCATAAGTATTTTAGTGTCTAAATTTGTATGTAAGAAATTGTTTGTATATGAACTGTAAGTATTAAAAATTTATATCAACTATAAGTATAAAAATGTTTGTAAAACAACTGTAAACGTTTGAAAAACCCTAGAAATCCCTATGATTCCTACTATTATATAAGGGTGTCTTCTACCAAGACCTAACTGTTCTAAAGGTAGTCTTCTACCAAGACTTAACTGTTCTAAATGTTCGTTTATTGTAAAAGTGTGTAATTTTCCCAAGTGTAACTATCATTAACAAAATATAGTTTGTACATTTAATGTTTAAGTGAAATGATCACTAAATATATGTAAAGGGGAAATTAATGTAGTATTGTAGTGTTGTATTATAGGAACTACTGTTGTACTAACTACCTTAAACCGGATTTATATTAAGGTATCATGTGATTAATTGTACCATACTATCGACTAGGTAACAACGACAAATGTAGGTCGTAAAAAGGTATGACGTTTGGCACCCGCAGACCTGCAGGTCCGGCTGTAGCTAGCAGCAAGGTGTAGGATAGTCAATCCAGTATAGATCTATACGCAAACTCACGCTCTCCCTCCAAGAGACTCTGGCTACAACTCGGGCCATGACATTGAAGGCATGCTCCGATACAGTGGATCACAATTTTGTTAACGTATTCATGTATATGTACTTATGTAAGCGTAATCATGTAAAAGTATATGAACGTATGCCTTTGCTACCCAAAGGTACTGAACTGACTGAAAGGAACTATTATGTCCATATATGTATACATGATATATAACTAATGTTTAAACGACCTTCGGACGGGTACCCGATATCCCACCAGACCACATCTCAAGCGCGAAAAGGAAATAGGGTGGATAGCCTTCCAAAGTCCTTTAAACATTTCTTATATAACTATACATATATAGGCATGCTTATAACAGGATCTTTATGTAAACGTATCAATGTAAATGTAAAGTAATGTACTGTAATGTTCTGCGTGTGCTAGCTGTAATGTGTGTTCTTTCTCTATCTAGCAAGTATTGACTCATGAATGAACTGACTCATTGTATGATATCGCGTTCTAGTAATGGTTCTAATATCTTCCTAAACTACCCATATGGTAGCTTACTAGTAATGTAATTGGTATGTATGAACATGGATGTATACCCTTGCTACCCAAGGGCATTGGCTGAACTGGAAGGACCTTTATGACTATATATGTACACATGATATATACAACTATATTTTTAACGACCTTCAGACGGGTACCCGATATCCCACCAGACCACATCCAAATCGAGGAAAAGGAAATAGGGTGGATAGCCTTCCTAAGTCTTTTAAACATTCCTCATATAACTATCCATATATAGGCATGCAATTTATAATATAAAAGCATAAAGCAAGTTTTGTAAAACTTGTGAACATAATTATTATCTAAGAAAAGATCGACTTGATGTCAATCTATAAAACAGTTTGAAGGCATGGGTTTGATAAAACAGTTTAGTATAAAGAAACATTTGTTTAAAACACAATTGTAATAAGTTTGAAATGTAACATACAGAGTAAAATGAATAGTTTAATAAGGAGTTTTAAACATATAAAACGTTTATGAAAAACATTTGAAGGAAATTGTTTGGTAAAACGGCTAATGAGTAGCAAATCATTTGAATGTTGTTTATTAATCACATGTGATTGATATAATAACTAGCATGATTCTACTTGTATCCCCCCCCCCCCATAAAACATTTAAAAACAGTTAAAACATTGATTAAGGGGTATGAACTCACCTGTTGTGGGTGATACGAATGAACTGAAGAGGTAGGATGGCTAGGTGTCAAGTGAAGTCTTGAACACACTCTATGATCCTAGTTAACATATAATATCACATATATGTAACAAATTAGTCTATAAACAACTAATAAACAAGTCAAGACACCCTAGGACATGCTAAACACCTTTATCAAGTGTTATTAGCCTCTAGGATTTCATCTAAGTGTTTGTAGGGAAATATTTTGTGTGTAGGGCTCAAGGAAAACTCCATAGGGGAGTTCACGACCCTAAAGACACTACTAAATGATTTTACGGTTGTAAACTCATGAGTTTATAGTCGTGAGCTCATACTTATGTGTCCATTTGATGTTTGATGCTCTATAAGGTCCTAAGAAGCATTTCTACTTAATGGCTTGGTCCTTGGAAGAGTTTAGGGCATAATATAACTCCTTTTAGGAGTTTACGGCCCTAGGACCATATCCCTTGGAGATTACGGCCATAATCTCCCTTGGGAGGATTTTTTGGTGTTTTCAAGTCCCTAAATTAACTAGGAACTAAACTAGGCTATTATACAAGGCTTTAGAAGAGTTTATAGCACCATTTGGCACTATTGTATGGAGTTCACGGCCCTAGAACTTCTTGGGCCGTGAACACCTTACTCTTGGTGTTCTAAGGGTGTTTTCTAGTCCTAAACTCATTAGGGTACATGTCTAAACTAGTCTCTTGGCTTAAGGAAGGCTTTTAGGGTGTTTTGGCACCTAAAAATGGAGTTCACGACCCAAGAACATCCTTGGCCGTGAACTCACTTTCAACCCTTGATTCTTAATGTTTTGGATGTCTAAACAAGCTATGGGTAGTCTCAAGGTTCATTTCCAAGGTTTGGAGGGACATTGGGCACACTTTGGCCCTTAAAGAAGAGTTTACACTCCAAGTGTTCTTGGGCGGTAAACTCTCAAATCTTGGGGTTTTGATCCGATTTTGATGTTATTAAGCACAATTTAAGCTATATAATACAACTAGATGGAAGTACTCACGATTTGGGATGAAAACCCGAAGATCCGTGAGAGAGAATTCGGCTTTTCTCTAGTTGGAAATGTAACTAATGAATGAATATGGTTCAGATTTCTATATATAGTCCTGGGATTTTTGGCAGAAAATATTTTATTCTCGGAATGAACTCTAATATCATAGAGTTTTGGAATAACAGTGTTGCACAAAACCCTAGTGCATCCACTCTCCTGATATCTCCTTAAGTGCAATTTCTGAAATACTCAAACTTATACCCAAAGTCTGGAATTTCACTGTAATTGTTCTACTTCTATTGGCTGGATATGGTTTGTACAGAATGGAAATTTCGGGTTGTCACACTCTTGAAAGGCTTTTGTTGGAGTAACAGAAGCAGTAGATGGAGGATCAGTTGATGTAGTGGGTGTTTTTTTTTATGATGCTGAGGCAGTTGGTTGGTTGATAATGTCTGTTTCTGTGTGACTTTCTTTTTCTGGAGAAACTATATCTTCAAAAACAGCATCTGCTACAAAGTCTTTAGCACCCGGCCTACAGAATCTTGCGAATCGGAATTGAATTATTTTTGGCTGGCCTATGAGAATGATGAGCGGTGCAGGCAATGTGTACGGATCAATGTATCCATGATGATCAATGAGTGTGTTGCAATCTGTTTGGAACAACATTCTAGTTGCAGCATCAAAAAATACTATCTTTGCTTGAGCGGTCTCATCTGCGATGTATGCTGTGATAAAAAACCTGTTGACACGATTATTAGACATATGTATGTTAAGATGATTATACTTAAGTAGTTGACATAAAAAACATAGTACTTACAAATTGTTTGGTTTAGCAACTTGATCATGATCTTCGCATGCAAGTGTGTTTCCTCTTTTTTGAAGTTTTTTACGACATTCATGACATGCTTTATAAAACCAACCCTTGCTTGCATCTATGCTAACCAGAGATGCTTTGCAAGTGAACTGAGCTCCCTGTAATATTATATATATTAAATTTAAAACTATAAAATTTGTATATATATTTTAAGATAAGAGAAGGTTTGATGGCTTACTGCATAACGATTTGGGTTTTGAGATAGCAAGTCTACCAATGGAAACCTGTTTCTTTTCTTTTCGACTTCTACATCTTTACTTTTTGGTATTGTATCTTGAGTACAGGGTTTTGATTATGTCGTTCGAGAAACCTAAAAGAGAAAATGAACTATAAGATATGTCACAAAGTTATATAAATATGAATAAAGAACTTACTCAGCAGCCACTACAACAGCCTTGGGAATAGTGGGGTTGATGTAAATATATGAGGCTGGAGTTGCGGTCAGTTGCAAATTTCCTATTAAAGAAACCAACATAACAATGCTGTTAATTACAAAATAAAAGAAAAATAAGCAAAAATAATAAGGTTGGGGCAGTTTCTATAAATGTTGCTTAATGCAAGAAATGGGAATGTACTTTAATCTGACTTTCTAATATAGCATAATACTTTAAACTTTATTTCTCTATTTCTTTTTAAATAAGTGTCTTTCATTATTAAGCATTGTACTTTGAAAGCAAAATGCTTCAATACAATAAAATGAGAAAAATGTACCTAGACAGTGTGTGACCTTCATTGAAGTAATAGCAACAATAACAGGAGAAGGCAATGTTTCGATAGCTTCTTTATCAAATAAGTTAGCCGCCTCATCCAAGAAAGTTGTCTCAATCATTGTTCCATTAAACATACATATTTCAGATATTAAATATGATATGTTGTGGTCTTTGTTAGATATATGAGATAGAAAATACCTCAAATTTTCTAGTTTGAGTTTCAAAATTGCATTTCCTTGAGTTCTGACTACTTCATACACATTTTCAACTCTTCCGATATAATCTTAACACAAATATAACAATTTTATGATTTTAATATATATATATATATATATATATATATATATATATGTGTGTGTGTGTGTGTGTGTGTGTGTAAGTATTACATACATGTGAGTGTCTTATGGTTATCAAGCCTTGCACCTAATTAACCATATGCAAGAAAATTGAAGTAGTACACAGGAAATCCATCATCACGTATTTCTTCAAATTTTGCTGCCCTGCCTAGCTTGATTTTGGTTTTGTGTGGAACAGTAACAAAGAAAGTATTTGCATTGTCACACATGTAGTTGCTTACAGAGTAACAACCATCCATCCTGATTATCGAATCAAAGTAGCCTTTATCTCCCAGGAAACCACATGCTTCTATTGCATCTCCCTGCCAAAAATGAATGGTTTTATATGTATATGTATAAGTATCTAACATAGAATTGATTATAATTGACAATTTCATGTAATATTATGGTGAATGCACTCACACTTTTATCAAGGAATATGTAGCAACATTCAACTTTTTTCCCATATGATAACAATTTCCAAATGACTTTTATTTCTATTGGCTTGTCTCCATCACCAGGGTTTAAGTTTGCTACCATACTTGTATCCATTTTTGTAGAATCTGTGAAGTTCAAATTAAAATGAAAAATCAACAATTAATTTTTTCCCCATAAAAGATTGGAATTTTTTCTATTACAGGGATCCTTTCTGTAAGTTTATTATTACAGGTACTCTTTTATACACAAATGATGTTGAATAATTAATGACTAAAAGTTCACTATTAGATGGAACCTTTCTGTAACTTTACTACTACACATGAACTATTTATGTAACTTTGTTTCAGATTATTTGTATAATTCAGTTAAAATATAAATGCAGAAAAATGCAAGAAATTTTAAACTAAATTTTAAAAAATAAGCAACAATTGACAACATACTTTTAAACTTTGGACTGTAAAATCATGTTACCTGGATAGTGTTTAAAAGTTGGTTTAAAATTTCTTGCAGTTCCAAAAATAAGCATTAAAAAATCGGTTTAAGCTTTTAAAAGTTTTCTTTATAAGTACCTATACGTATAAAAAGACAATGTTTATGTAGTTGTGGATATATATTTCATTATCACATTAGAATTAATAATTCAGAGACTTAGACCCTAAAAAAAATTAAAAAAAACTTGTAGACTAATATATTGATATGATAATTAGGCATGAATATATTGGAAAGATAGATTCAACAAAATTAATTAACGAAGAGAACTAACCTGGAAGACAGGAAGCCGATATGTGGAAAAAGTGAAATCGCATGAAGTGTTTTATCTGGTAATAAGGAGTGGCTGGTGGAAAAATCACGAAATCTATGAATGAGATCGAAGCGAACCGTACCTAGAAGATTGCGTGAGGAAAAGAGGGGTAAGGCTGACTGGTTCTATCGTACCTGGAAGGTTGCATTAGGGAAAGAGGAAACAGTGAGGGAAGCTTGGGCATTGTACTGGGCCTGATGCTATATGCGAGAACCTTTTTTTTATAAATTGAATTTTTGATTTTAGGGATAATAAATTGAATTTTTGATTTTAGGGATAAGGCTTGAACGTAATTTAGTTGTTTTTTCATCTAATTTATATTTTTAAATTTTCTGTTATCTAATTTAAGTTATAAGGTTTATCATTTAGTTATTAATTTTTTGTAATAAGGTTTAAAATAGAAGATAGAAAAAAAAATGTGATTAAGATTTCTTTTATTTTTTGTATAGTTATCAAGCCTAAAGTCTTCATAGCCTGATAAATCTTTTATCAGAACAGAAGAAAACATAGACCCCTGCTCTATTATCATAACAACTTTAAAAAACATGATTTATAGAAGAAACCAATTTTTTTTTCCTTTTTTGGTCCCTATTTAACTGTTTTATAATATTTTTTGGTCTATTTACCCCTTTCATGTGCCTTACACAGGTATTTTTTATTATAAAGAAGGAAAAGACCAAAGAGCCCATGTGTGCAGGTGCGAGCCACGTCAATGAGGTGAATTAAATCGAACAGTAAAAAGGGAAAGCGACCATTTTTTGGACCAAAACCAAAAAAGACTCAAAAGGCAAAAAAGAAAAGTAAATGACACAAATCGGTTACCTGATTTTGATAATTCTGACTTGTGTTCTTGTAGTACATTAAAAGTAGAACACCAAAAAAGCAAAAACTGCCAAGAAAAAATAAAAAAAAAAAAGTTCTCTTGGTTGTATAAACCTGTGGAAGAGTGCAACATCATTAACACTAAAAAAACCAAAAAAGCAATAAGAGGGGTTTATAAGTCTGTCCATTTATTTTCCTTTTACTTATATAATTTCAAAACATAACTCATTAAGATATTTTAGTTACATTTTTTCTCTATTACTTATATTATACAAAATCATGTAACATAATTACCTTGCAACTGTTTGATTCCTTCCACCTCTACCTTCAAACATCAATATTACCAACATCATCGGTGCTACTGCTGTGGAAGGTGATTTTTTTTTAAGTCAATGAAGAAGAAGCTCCATATCTACAGCCTAAAATAGGAAGGACTTCAAATAAGGAAATTTTTTCCCAAAAAATGAAAATTCGGTTACATGTTATTTTTGAGTGAAGTAACTCTAATACTAAGTACCAAACAACGGTCATTACGTAAATTTTTTCATTAAGTTTTTACATTTTAAGCAATAAATCACAAAAGTGTTTAACTACCAACCTGTGCAGATTCTAATTTTGCTAAAAAATTTGAGAAGACAATATTTTTTGTACAATTAGATGGCTGGTCCTCTTGTCTTTTAATCAGTATTTTGAGACCAGCTGCTGATGTAGCCCTAGATAGTGCAACGTACAATTGCCCGTGACTGAAAATTGGATGAGGAAGATAAATTCCTATCTTGTTTAAAGACTGGCCTTGGCTCTTGTTTATCGTCATGGCATAACAAACTCTAACTGGGAATTGCTTTCTTTTGAAAACGAATGGTAATTCTTTATCAGTATGATTTAAAGTGATTCGAGGTATATAAACTTTGTGGCCTATCTGAACTCCAGTGATGACTTCTGCCTGAATAAGTCTTGGTAGAAGCTGTGTGATAATCATCCTAGTTCCATTGCAGAGCCCTTCCATCTGATTCATGTTGCGGAGTAACATGATTGGAATACCAACTTTTAGTTGAAGACGGTGAGTAGGGAAACCACTGAAGTTAAGCAGGTTCAAATATTCAGACGGATAAAGAACCTTTGTATCCCCTCTATCATTCGTATGTGGAATAATTGAGTCGAAACTTAGATAAATAATAGGTTTCCCTGGCAGATTACACAATATGAGGTTGTTAATTTCATCTGCAGTTTCGTTTTTAGGGTAAACAATGGCTTTGTCACAGAACATGGTTGCTGTTGGATTATGAAAAATGTCTTCGTCATATATAAAGCGAACTAAATCCTTAAGAGCATCTTCATGATCTGGTATGAGATATTTTTCTAGTATCTCTACCCATTTGGTGTCAGTAGGATCATCTTCATCATCTACACCAACACGTCCATCTCCTATCTGCAACAACCATGATGAAAAAGCAGCAATTTCTTCTTTTTCTTTGGTACTTAGATTAGGTTGAAGAAGCCTCATATTTTTTGATAATTTACATACTTTGAAATGGCTCCATACTGACGATTCAACTATAGATGACTCTATGATGTCTCTCTTGCTCGCTTTAGGTTTTACAGGTAAAGTTTGTCTGAAATCCCCACCCAGCAGCACTGATTTTCCACCAAAAGACTGCGTTGGCTCATTAAGTATATCTTTAAGTGTCTTATCTAATGCCTCAAAGCATCTTCGATCTATCATTGGTGCCGCGTCCCAAATAATCAGTGCAGTTTCACTAAGCAAACGAGCAAGTTGTGTGTTTTTACTTATGCTACAGATGGAGTTATTTGTAAGGTCCAATGGAATCTTGAATCAAGAATGTGTTGTTCTTCCCGAGGGCAGCAAAAGAGATGCAATACCAGAAGATGCAA
This sequence comes from Lactuca sativa, assembly GCF_002870075.4. Classification (NCBI taxonomy): domain Eukaryota; kingdom Viridiplantae; phylum Streptophyta; class Magnoliopsida; order Asterales; family Asteraceae; genus Lactuca; species Lactuca sativa. The sequence continues at coordinate 118,730,526 of NC_056625.2, read as the reverse complement.
CTGCTAAAACAATTCTCCCACCAGACCTGAGCGCAGAAATGATTGTGGTCCAAAGGAATGTTTTACCGGTACCACCATGTCCATAAACAAACATAAGCAGTTGATGGTTTTTCAAAGAAGCTTTCATAATAGTCTCATAAATAATATGTTGCTTGGAATTAAGCGCAGACACCATAACTTCCTTTTTTTGGCTCATAGAAACTCTATCATAATTTCTCTCTTCCATGAACAATTTATTTTTTAATTCTGCAAGCAAGTGTGGTGGAGGCATAGGCAAACCATAATCACAAAGCAAGGAATAACTGTTATTAGAATTTAGCAAGATCTCTAACTCATATACGACATACTGTTGCAAGTCAACTTCATTAACATGTAAGTTCACAACATGTGAATCTGCAGCTGCTCTTTGGACTATATCATCACTCATTCGCCACCATTGTTTTGTCCATAGAGCAAGAGAATCTGCAACATCACAAAATATAAGCATGTGAGCAAACAGGGATCTGAGTTCTTCAGCAGTTGCCCAGCTAGAAGCGTCATCGAATGCATATGTCCATTCTTTGTCATCACCAAGCAGCCCCAATTGTTCACATGCAACACGATAGGTTGGAAATATGACATCGCCTACTGTCTTGATATCATTAAATGTCTGACATCCAACCTGGTGACTGAGAAGTCCTTAGATAAAAGAGCTCACCCCATGTTGGATGAATATAGATTAATCTTCCAATAGGAGGCGTCTTTTTTGACTTTCTACGACACCAGTCCTTCCCTCGAGCAATCCATTTATATTTTGATAGATAATCAAGATAAGTAAGATGATGACCACTGTCATCAATCTGATTGTTTTTTAGCCATTGTGTAAGAGTTGTTTTCTTTATCATTGGATCATCAACAACATCTTGTAACAGTTGTTTGTCCTTAAACGTAATTGTTTGCATGTTTTCCAAATGAACTGCAAGCACTTGCACGGCAGGATTTCGATGATGGATGTGAAAGTTGAATATCCTCCAAGCTGCCTCATGAGGGCAAATGAATCTAGCATCTACAAAGTTTTGTATCTCATTGATGTTGCTCGTTTTTTTTATCAACTTTATCAGAAGGATCGCCTAGAGATTTAGTAATTTTGGCTCTAATACGGTCAGCTCCTTTGGAAATGTATTTGAATAAGTATTTAATCATCATACTCCAACCACAATATTCAACATTGATATGAGCTTGAAAAACCAAAGAAAGATTTTTGTTGTATGGGACAACATATCCATTATCTAGGTTGATTCCATATTTCACTGCAAAGCACCCATCATTTCTTCTCTTATAATGAACATACCCATCCTTATCAAACCGTGTGACATCTTCATATTTTTTGGAAAATGCTTTGAACAGACCCCATCAAACATGCATGGTGCTTTCATCTTTGCAAGACCGCATGGTCCATGCATCATAAGCTCGGTGACAATCTTGTAGAGTTGAGGATCAACGACTGGATCAGGGATTTCAGCAGAAATAAACTGATCAAGATGTTCTGGGGTATGAATTTTATATGAAGGTGACACCCACAGGAGAGTATGGCAATGGGGCAGGCCTCTTTTTTGGAATTATATAGTATACAGCTCTGCATGCATAAGAAAAAAAACATAAGCTAAGGATATAATATTTTGAGACAATATATTGTAATGGATGAACAATATGCCAGTTAATAATGACATTACCTGCTACAACTTGTCCGAAAGGTTTTTCATTTTTCAAATAGTGAATAAAATCCTTAACCTTCATCTCGAATATTCTAGCAATAATATCAGCCCTGACCTTAGCCTTCATTCCAGGATATTGTGCTAGATATCTTGAAATCTCTGGCCATTTAACATTGCAAGTGTATGTTATAAAATATTGAGGATTTCCATGTACTCTACATATAGCAAGGGCATCCTGATAATGCTTGTACATATATCTAGAACCGCCAGTAAAAGACGCGGGAAATATTGTCCTTTTCCCGACTTCATGGCCATCAGAATCACCTTTCAATAACGCATCATGAACGCCCTGAAGGTACTCGGTCCTAAAAACATCTTGCATTGATTCAATGTAATCCAATCTATTTTGCTCAATAGATATATATGCATTAACTAAAAACTGTTGGAACAGCCTGCCTCCTCTAGGTAACAATGCATATATGTTGAACCGATCATGTAGTTGAAAGCTGTAAAACATATTCATCGTCAGTTGCTTATCACCTATACATCCATCATTTACTTGCTTAAGCTCGATCGACCAACCATGCTCACCAAAAACAAACAGTAACGGGAACTGCAATGCCATATACAAAGGATGCAACTTATTTATTCTTCGAGGCCGCCCATCTCACATGCGGATTATTATGTCAAAATCATTTTTACATGTAGTCCTACTGTAATAAATAATTCCGCCTAGCACACCCAGAGTAGGAGCATTATAACGCATTTGGTTTCCACTATTATATAACCTGACCATGAACTCTTGAGGTTGTTCGTGAAGACATATATCTCTAGCTGTTTTGAATAGCTTGACTAAATCATTGATTTTGTCGAAAATGTCAATCAAAGCCTTGACAATTTATGGTTTTAGATCGCCACATTCAGAGCCACTAAAATGACGAAGTCTGTTGCAAACTTCATTATTAGTATCATAGATATACATTTGCAAGAACCTTGGATTACCATCAGTTGGTGGACACAAAGATCCCATCCAATGAGAAATCTGCCATTCTACCTTGAATACATAAGGCCCTGACCCATTATTAACTGAATCATCCACTTTTTCCCCGAACGAAGTCATGGAGAACATCATGTTATAAGCACGGATGTTTTCCATAAAGTGCTTATCTTTAAAGAGTTCTTTAATTATCTATGGAGGCTGCCTTGGTAGCGGCAACATTACCCGACCGCCTTTGCAACAACGACTATATTTAGGTCTTTGATTTTCGGGAAGACCTTTCTGTCATTCAACATACCAGAAGCATGCATAGCAATGCTCGCAGATTTGGTCACAATCACCCAAATCCAAATATGCAGTAGATGGACCTGGAAAACATGACAAACAACATAGTTAATAACATCTGACTCATGCTTAAGCAGGTGGCGAACATATCATGTATACACATGAGAAACCCCATCAAGAAGAATGGCAGACGGATTTTTTTTAGACATACCATTAATTATGTTACTGTGACTATCACATGAACCAAAAGATTGAGAATTATGAGGTTGTTGGACATGAGGTGTTGAAATATGAGAGTCTTTGAATACCAAAAGTTTTGTACGCATAAGCCTTTTTGACACACGATTTTTTGTAGATTTAGAACTCGATGGGCTATCAGAAAAAGCATGTGGGCTGGATTGTGGAGAAGAAACATAATTTTCAAGTGGATGTTCATCATTATGATTAAGCTTTTTCTTTTTTCGTTGCATATTGTTGTGAAACGAATCGGTGAAAGAAATAAGTTGGCTTTTAATATAATGGAAAATCATAGCAATATAAGACAGATGCATCAAGATATAGCAAAAACAAATCAGTTAGTAAAGAAAAAAGGACAAGCCAAATAAGCGATGAAAACAACACATTATACATAACACGACTTAGAGGGTACCTTTTTGAAATCCAAAGGTAGGAAATAGTACTAAAGCAACAGATAACAATATAAGGAACCTGAAACAATCATTTAATGGCTAAGAATGTAGACATGGGCATTAAATCATTTACATGTAACATAATAAAAATCAAATTTAACAATTGTTCAAGCTTTGATGCTAATATTTCTTTTTGTTTACCAAAGGAAAAATGCATTATGGCAGCAAGCAAAGAAACAAAACTGGTATTTTTGTTTATTAAAGGAAAAATTGATTATATAAGTACACTTTCAATATGTTATTCAGGGAGAAAGAGAAATTAAGGCATTTAATTAATAATCGGGAACCGGGATTAATGAATCTGTGAAGAATAAGCTAAAATGAGGAATTTTTACCTTTGTCTTGTTGTCTTGGGAGCTCCATTCAGACCACTGTCCTGCTTGCTTCTCTTATGACCCCTGAAGTCAAAAGTCGATTGCAAGAATGGAACTATGAAGATGAACAGATTGTGGTGATTGAAGGCCACAATATTTTTTTTTACTAAATTTGTTTATTGTTGGTCTACTTTTACTTAAGCCCTAATTTATAGAATCAACATAATACCATGGGAACTTTAGCCCTAATTTCTGCTCATGGTTTTCTATCATACGAACATAGAATTCTGATACGGACTCAATAGAATAGCATGGAAACTTTAGCCCTAATTTATTCCCATGTTTTTTTCTGTCATATGAGCACAGAATTTTGACATGGGAACATAGAAGGAAAGGAAAATGACCCAAAAAATCTTTGAAGATGCTCAAAAGATGTCAAAGAAGAAAATACCTTATGATGGGTGAGGTGTGGCTGACAGCTATGAGGTTATAGAAATAGAGAGAAGAGATAGAGCAACCAGTGCAGAGAACAGTTCCAGCAAGTGGCGCGCAGGTGGAGGTAGATGTGACGATGGTGGTAATTGGCCTGAGATGTAGAAATTAAGAGAAGAGATTGAGCTACTCGTGCAGAGAACGGATCGAGCAAGTGGTGTGCAGGTAGAGGTAGGAGTTGCGGTATGATGATGGTGGTAATTGGTTTGAGATCGTGAATTGTATGAAGCAGCGTTTGACTCTTTGAAGCACAGTGTAATAACACTGTAGGTTGATGTGCTCTTACCTACGGTGTAATAACATTTGGAACATGTTAATGTTTACAATATGATGATTGGTTGATGAAATATAAATGCAATATCATCATAATTCTTAGTAGAAGACTGGAAGTCTAAAAGTCGAATCCTCGATTCTTATGTATAAATAGTTTGGAATTTGGCATTTTCCCTTTGGACTTTCGATTGGAATTAAAATTAAACTTTAAGAAATATACAATATAAATCAATAATTCAAAATTTATACGGGGCGGGTTATAAACAGAGCGGATCAGTGATGATCCATACCCGACCCATTTAATATAAGGGTTAGCGGGTATGGGTCATTAACGGGTAAACGAATCAAAAACTATGCTCCAAACCCATATAATTCTTAAGGGTTTGGATCGGATCAGGATCAAAACCCGCTCCATTGCCAGCCCTAATTACCGCAGTTAGCAGAAAACATGTAACTCTCACCAATCTTTGTGCTGACTCTCAAACTACATGTATTCTTAGGAGATCATTGAACCAGCTTTTAGCAAAAGAAATGTTCATGGATTTCAAGCAACCTAGTTTTATCTAGTTTATGTTATATCATCCTATTTTTTAAGGCAAATTCATGAACTTATTATCATTTGTATGAACCATGTATTCGAACTTTAAAGTGGAATATAACTGTTGTGTTGTTATTGTTGTAACTTGTGATGTATATTTAATTTGCCTATGATCCATGAGCTAATTCGCACAACCCTACATGTTCCGCCACCTCGGTCGGGGGTGTGACAAAAGGGGCTTGAGGTGGTACCATATCATGCATTCATGGGGTTGCATGTTCTTTTTTGTCCATTATGTTAACTGAACCTTTTTGACCCTCTTTTTTAGTTAAAAATTTCATTGACTTTGGCATGTGGTCCCGTCTTGCAAGTACAAATATGTAGGGACTTTGTTATGGATAATTTTTTTTGTTTGTTTACAGATATCATGCACAAAAAAGCTTATAACAAAAATGGTACAGTTTAACATAAACAATTCCCTTTTTCTTGAAGGTTTGTTTCTTACACTACCATTAACTTACATACATAATATGATATACAAACTAAAACATTACTAGATCTTATCAGTAAACGTCATCCACCACCAAAAGGACCACCAAGACAACGACCAAAATAACCACCAACATAACTACACTTTAGATCACCAAAACTACAAACCCAAGAATGAAATCATCTAACCTAAAGTTCTACCATCAGTGGAAGAACTTGTAGGTTCCAACCCTGATCCCAACCACAAACAGAAAACCCAACAAACATTTTAGCTTCTTCATGTCGTTCTTTTTTACCAACATCTTCACATAGCCTTCTTGAAGATAGTAGAAATGGTTCTTTAGATTAACAACCATCTTGGACAAGTCGATTTTCCCATCCCTAACATCGTCCGCCTCGTGGTTTAGAGCGGCCATTTCTCTTCTCACCCTCTCGTGAAACTGGATCTAGTCAACATTAACTTCCTTACAAATCAATTAGATCTCCAACTATGTTTGGAGTAAAGTGACAGCCATATCTTATTCCTGGATGATAGCTTCATTTTATTACTTCTTTTCATAGTTTATTTTTAGTTAAAACCATCTCATTTTAGTTAATCTTCATGCATATTTTCTCTTTTTGTTATTTTTCTCCTTTATCGGGTGCTTTCCAGTTTTTTTAGCTTAATTGCAGGATTTACCGAAGACTATTTGTCATTTGAGGTATGGAAGGAGTGCGGGACTTTTGGAGGCTTGTTGTTTGCTTGTGGACTTGAAGTGGTGTGATTGGGCTTGTTGTCAACATAATCAAAGAAGCAATTTGGTTTTAATTTTAGATGAAGAATGATGACGAGGTGAAGAGAACTCAAGTTATGGAAGATTAAAGGAGCATTGGAGCATCTTTGAAGACTTTGGAAGGCATAATTGGGCTCTCTGGAGTTTGTGCATATGGGTTGAAACATTAATGAGAAGATTGGGTTGGTGTGATAATGAAATGGGCCAAAAAGCCCATTAAGCAGAATCCATGCAGTCCGCGTGGATTTACAAATGGTCCGTGTGGATTGCACTATGAAGAATCCGGATTTTAGCCTTTTGCCTCTATTTGGGGAAAGTTGGTGGAATACTTTTGGGCAACTTTTAGATCCGATTTTGACCACTTTTACTAGAGTTTTGAAGCAAGAAGGAAGGTAAACTCATCAACACCTTGAAGAACAACTCTACTTTGCTCTCTAGAAGGCTTGGGAAGATTTTGAAGATTGGTGTCATTTCATTTCATCTTACACTTTGAATCATGTTTGGTATCTCTAAACTATATTGTATTTCTTTTACTTTGGCCATGCTTGGCTAGATTTTCATTTGGTTGATTAGGGTTTAATCCATGGATGATTAGTTGTTTTGAAGACTTATTATCATCTTGTGTTTGAAGTTTATGGAGATGTTTTCTAGTTAAACATCCGTTGTGTTTATTTATCTTTGATCATGAGCTTAGATGAATAAATGCTTATTTTTGTTGACTAATTTCTCGGTTAAGTAATGGGCCCTCAAATTAGTAAGCAACAAATGGTTTATATGTTTATTTTCATTTCATTTAGACCATGGGAATGTTTCCTCCATAATGATAATGTAAGCGTTTGATTATCTTTAGGACTTGGTAACTCTTAGAACTTAAAGCTAATTGATTTTCACAAGATTATACGCTTCATTGATTTTGTGACTTTAATTAAGGAAATGTGTTAAGAGCTCCTCTAGCCATTTTAATAACAATGAAGATTTGAGGTAGTTTGTGCTTATAGATTGCTATAGCCAAGTTAAAATTAATTCACAAGTCTTATTCCATTTAGTCTAATGATAAGTCAACCATGTCATCCATGTGGTGTACCCAAAATCAACCAATTTCACTTCATTGAATTTAATCAAATATTTTACTTATTTACTTGTCATATTTACATTTTAGCTAGTTTTAATTTTTTCAAACAATAAAAAAGAATTAAACCACCTATTTTTACTTTTACTTTTGTTTTACAAGTACTTGAACAAGTGATTTACATAGAGATTTAAATTGAACCAATCTCCGTGGATAAGATCCCTTTACTATTATACACTATTTTAGTGTGTAATATTTAGGGTATTAATTTTGTTGGCCTCGACAACCACCAAATTTTGGCGCTGTTGGCGGGGATTGGTTTATATTTAATCAACTTGTTTCTCTATGCCTAGATCTCATTGTGTAGGTACTGTAGTTTAAAACTCAAAAATTGAAAAAAAAAGTGTGGTTCGAAAATGAATACTCCTTGCATTGAAGATAAACTTTCTGAGCTAGCGCGGTTAGTTACGATGATTGAAAGTGGCCAAAGTGTGCAACCCATGCCTCTTATTTGTGATTTTTGCGCCCAAAATGGACATCATTCCGAAATGTTTCCATATTTACAAGGAAGATGGCAAGAAGTATAAGAAAAAGGAAGCTACTACTGGTTAAACCAATGGAGTTATGATCAACCTCAACATGATCAATGGTGGGACAACAACCAATCTTGGGGATACAACTAATACCAAAGCCCATACGAAGCTTGGAGAAGTGACCAATACCAGCCAACTCCACAATTCCAACATCCATATCCTCCACCTCCTCAACAACCTGAAACGCTAAGCATGTCCTTAGAGGAGATTGTGAAGAGCATTTCCATTTCTACCTAACATTTCCAGGAAACAACGCAAGCTAGCCTCAAAAGCTTGGAGCAACAAATAACACAAATTTCTTAAACATTAAGTATAATGGAAGCTCAAGACAAACTACCATATGAAGAGAGCCACGACATAGCACATGTTTCATTCCTTTAAAAGATGAGAAAAGTTTTGATGGCCTAAGATTGTTATATGAAGAAGAGGAAGAAGAAGTAGAAGTGGAAGAAGTTGTCAAAGAGGAAGAAAAAATTGAGAAAGTTATCAATGAAACTATATAGGAAGTGTTGGGGTTAACAAAAGAGAGATCGAGCCACCCACTACCATTGAGAAACTAACTCCAATAGTAGAGCAACCACAAGATCCAGAAACGATAAATTTGTTGGACCCTTCAAATGATACGTGTCTCGAGAAAGAAGACGCCCAACCGGTCACCTACTCAACCACCATGTCAAAGAGGGAAGAGTTGTTCAACATATTGAACAAGTACAAGATAAAATGTATTTGGATGATTGCTATCATCAAAGGTCTAAGTTCGATATAGTTCTCCTATAAAAAGAAAGTCAAATACAAGAAAAGAGTCCTAATGGAGGTGTGGAAATTAAAAAAATTTCGACACGGGGAAAGTTTTCAAGGTTAATGGATATCAATTGAAGCCGTTCTATGAAGGTTTTGATTCAAATGTCCAAGATGTCATCCATTTGGATGCCCCGATATACTGAAATCGAGAGGGAAGGACGCCTCACCAAAGACGTTAAAGAAAGGCATTTTTGGAAAGCATTATGTTTTCATCCTTTCTAATTCCGAATAAATGTTTTAGCTAAAATCCTTTTGCATTTCAAATTTCTTCTTCCTTTTTGCAGTGAAAGAGTGTTGAATTTTGAGGCTCCGGTGTTCGTTTTTGTCAAGCATGAAGGTTTGGGATTTTTCACGGGTTCACAAACAGTCCGCGTGTACTCAAAGAACCGTCCGCGTGGGTTATAAAAACGAACCGCGTGTGGTCCCCAAAGTCGTCCGCGTCATTCTTTCAATTTAGCATCTTTACAAAACTTCTCACGTGGTCCGCGTGTACCCGATGCCTTGTCCGCGTGTACTGCAAATGGTCCGTGTGTACTCCAGAAACTGTCCGCGTGGATTCGTTGACCAACTTTGACCAGCTTTGACTTCCATTGACTTTTTGACTAAATAATTTAAGTGACATGCAACCCTTCTTCTTCATTAGCACGTCAATTGTTTCCCTCTCTCACTCTCTATGCATTCTTTCTCCCTCAAGAAACCATTAATCCAAACCCTCCTCCCATTCATCCTTATCCCTCTCCACCTTACCCTTATCCTTACCCTCAATACCCATATCCTCTTCCCGATCCCCCTATTTAGGTACTTTCGCCTCGCTCAAGCATTGAGGACAATGCTTATTTCTAAGCTTAGGGTGATTTTTTGGGGGTATTTCCTTTTCTTTTTGCTTTCTCATGCATTTTAGTTAGGTTGCATAACATTTTAGCCTTAATTTGCATTCATTTTATTATTATTTTATAAAATTCCAAAAAAAAAAGATTTTATTTTCTTCTTTTTCACTTTTTATTTTTACATGACATTTAGCTTAGGGCATTAGCATTCATGTATTTTTGTTATTTGTTTATTCTCATCCCCCATTTGGATGCCATGGAACAGGTTCACAATTATTGTATCATTATTGGTCCAGGATCTTGTTGCTATCTCACCCATCGAACCGGGACCACTAGCTGCAGTTTTGGACTTCATACTTGGGATTAGATGCTGGAAGCTTAAAGGGGTAAGTGATCATGGCCAAGTAGTTTCATGAAGAATTATGCATGCAATACTAACAACTGTAGGATATACTATAGCAATTGATGTTCTTAGCCTTGCGGTCCATACCGTCGTGAGGATCATACTTGATCATGTTTGAACCGTTAGGATGAAGCACTGGTGCTTGTCCCCGAGTAGAATCCATATCCGGTCTCTTTACATCACCATATTCTTTTTGCGATTTACTTAGGATTTTAGAGAGTCTTTTAGCCCACATTTGAGCATTTTCTTTATTTTTGAAAAATCACAAGTTTGAAAAGGAGCTTGCATATTTACGCTCCACACATGGTCATTTTCACACTTAAACCATTCAGATTATTATCGTTACTCCCTAAGTTCCACTTACATAATTTTGGGAACCAAATTTTGAGTAAAAAAGTTTTCTTGATAAAAGCAAAAATTCAATATGTTAGTGTATTGCATTAAAAAAAGGCTGCAATGACCAGTTCAATATTTGAACAAATTTTCCTACATTTTGGTCACCCGACGTTTGATATTCATTTATTTAGGTTTGTCTTATTGTATATAGATCGAGTTGTTTCTTTTCGCAAATTGGTGATGTTAGAGAGACTGTTGAGTCGAATACTACGGGAGGTGTGACAACCCAAGTTGTTCCGTTACATTTCCCCGTTACCGTTAACGGAATATTCCAGTTTATAAAAGTTCCGTTAATTAGAGGTCGTCAATTAAATAAACATTTCAGTTGTTTATGTTTAATATGCCGTTAAGTCGTGATAAAAGGAAATAAAAACACATAATACATATTTCCATTTAATTGGAAAAGTTAGTTTTTATTATTACGACCACTAAATCGGGTGCGACCAAAAGTCCCGTATAACGGTAGTATTGGGTAGAATTCCACTGAGCTCCAACTCCCACCCATATATAAAGGGGAGTAAACTCCATTTGGAGCTTTTCCACCCTCTCTCTCTATACTCTCTCTCTAGACTCGTTTTCGCCCCGAATCCGCAACCAAACGCTTCCAAATCGTAAGTCCACTTACCCTAGCTTACTCTAAACATTATGATTTGTGTTTATAGCTTAGAATTGGACCATTTAAGCTGTTGAAAAGGAGTTCACGGCCTAAGCTCCTCCTTAGGCCGTAAACACCTTAAATGAGGCCAAAAAGACCCTAAATTGTCCCTAAAAGCTTGGAAATAAATTGAGGATTTAGCCTAGGAGTGTTTGATCAATTAAAACAATCAATTTAGGGCATAAAAGAGAGTTTACGGCCCAAGCACATGCTTAGGCCGTAAACCCCTCTAAACCATGTCAAAATGCCCCAAAAACACTCCCAAACCACCCTTAGGCTTAAGACATAATTAAGGGACTTGCTAATTCGGGTTTAGATCATTTAAACTCAATAAAATGAAGGGGTAAAGGGAGTTTACGACCCAGACATGTGTCAAGGTCGTAAACACCCCTAAACATGCCAAAAAGGTAGTTTTAAATCCCCCAAATGGCCTCACACTTCATTATAAATTACTAGCAAGGTATTAGGGGCTTGAAACTTCAATAAACTCAAATAATGAGAGTTTACGGCCGTAAACTCCCTTAGGAGTTGTCCTTGGGCCGTAAACTCCCTAATGAAGCCCTTAAAGACCTTAAACTCACTCATGCCTTTTGGATTTGGACTTAGAAAAATTCCACTAACAAGATAGAGCCTTAAAACATCAAAAGAAAGTGGGTATAGGAGCTTACGGCCGTAAGCTCCCTTGCTTAGGGCCGTAAACTCCTCAAAGGGGCCATTTAATGCTTTAAACCCATTCACACATTTGATATTTGAGCCTAGCATAAATCTACAATTGATATGAGACACTTTAGCACACTAGAACCCTTCACCATGAGTTTACGGCCGTAAACTCATGGTGAGATGTCCCTGGGCCGTAAACTAAGCTTTAAGAGTTTACTCTCGGAGAGTAAACTCCATTCCTAAGCCATACACACCTTTAGACGCTACCCGGGACACCCCAAACACTTAACCAAAGTGTTTTATGCTCCTTTGAGTGCGTATACGTGTTTAATTAGTATTAAATATACTAATTGTATGTGAACATATGTTATCATATGTTAAATAGGTCATTGAGTGTGTTCGAGTCCTTACGTGACACCGAACGCCCAAACGGCACCTTCGTTGGACCTACTTACACCAGGTGAGTTCATACCCCTGAATGAACCTTTTAATGTTTTTACATGTTTTATAGGGGGGATACAAGTTAAACATGTCAGTTATCATATCAATCATATGTGATTGATAACCCGTATGCACAAGATTTTACGACACTGTACACTGTTTTACCGAGTAGGACACTATAATGGTTTTCTAAAAGGTTTTCAGTTGTTTCAAAACTCTTACTTATACTGTTTTATCTAAATTCATTTTAAACTGGTTTATGAAAGATTTCCAAAGGTTTTCAAACATATTTTACAAAAGAATACAAATTATGATTTTTCCCCGAGTATAAAGGCCTTTCCTCAAAGTTCCTTTTTACGACGTATATTCTTACTTGTTAGTTGCTACTCCTTCGCTTTCATGTATTTTAAACTCCTACTTGATAATGCTTTCTCTTCGTGATACGCTTATACTTGTTATTGCCTCTATTTCACTTATACTTGTAGTCGCTTATACCTGATAGACGGCTCTTACTTCACTTATTGTTGTCTCTACTTCGTGATACGCTTATACTTGTTCGACACTCCTACTTCACTTGCGACCGCTCCTACTTCACTTGTTAGACACTCCTACTTCACAAGAATCACTTCTACTTGATACCCACTCAGTCGTAGTTAGATGTATGTCTGTGCTTATATAGGTACATATAAGTAATAATTGAAAGACTTAGGAAGGCTCGTCCGCCCTATTTCCTTTTCTTCGTTGAGATGTGGTCTGGTGGGATCGGATGGCCGTTCGAAGGTCATTTGATTCATTAGTTATATATTATGTATAGGAGTATGGACATACAGGATTTCTCTAGTCAGTTCAGTTAAGAGTCTCTACCTCTAGTCTACACTTACATTAGAAACACACTACCCACTATTTGGAAGTCTCTACCTCTAGTTCAGCACTTATACACTACCCACTATTTGGAAGTCTCTACCCACTATTTGGGATGCACCTTCAGGACACGGCCTTCTCCGTCGTCTAGTTGGTAACCAGAATCTTCTGTAGGGAGAGCGGACATTGTGTGTATAGATCTATACTAGATTGACACCCCTGCACCCAAACTGCTAGCTACAGTCCCTACCTACCAAGCCAACGGGTGACAAATGTCATATTTTAGACGCTTGTAGGGTGTCTGGTACTCTAGTCAGTATGGTTACGAGTATCCCGGGTTACCTTATAATTCATTGGCTTTAAGGTAACGGTATTTCACCGACAATTTACACTGTATGCTGGTAATTCATTTTCAGAGTCACACTGTTTTGACCTTACAAGACGTATCTTTCATTTGATACTGTCTGGGGTCTGTTTTCTCTGTTTTGACCTTACAAGACGTATCTTTCATTTGATACTGTCTGGGGTCTGTTTTTCACTGTTTTAGACCTTACCAGCTGTACCTTTCATTTGGTATCTTCTGGGGTCTGAGTCTCTATTTGTTAGACTGAACCAGGCGTGTCGTTTGTTCGATACTCTCCTGGAGTCTATGATTCCTTGCCTTAGTCAGCAGTCCTCACTGCTGAGGCATATGTTATTCCCTGATGTCGTTTGCTTTCCTCAATAATCAAATTCAATATTTTGATAATGATAGCAATTTAGGGAAAATGACTTTTTACCACATAACACTGACCAGTCTTGGTAGAAGGCTGCTTTATTAAAGAAAATATAGGATTTTCTGGAAAGAACTCTAATACACAGTAAACACTTAAACTACTACTTTATAAAGTTATTTGGATAAATGTCACTAAATACTTATGAACTCACCAACATTTGTAAAAATGCTGATACTCGCTTTTCAAATAACTTGTATTCTTAGGTTAGCATTAGACAGGTACATCTCCGGAGCTGTTGATGAAGATAGCTTAGTACCACGCTGTATTTATTCTATTACTTGTATTACTTTGATGTATTGTAAAGTAACCATGTAAAATTATTACTATTAATGCAATGTTTTGTTGTACTTTGATTACTATAATGCATGTGTTGTGATACTTGACATGACGTCATCCACCCCAGAACGTTTCCGCCGTTCCGGTTTTGGGGTGTGACAGGAGGTTTAGGTCAACATTAAGTGAGTTGATTCCTACAACGGTGCCCGAACGATAAAACCCAATCACACTTGAGAGTGGCCGACAAACATGAGATCACGCAACTTTTGTGATAAGAGTGTGCACTTAAAAAAAGAAGAGCTCCACACGAGCCTGTCTATTTGCTTTCTCCTTACCACAGATGTTTTTCATTGTTTGCATGTTCCATTGGGGCTGCGACTGACCATCTCTCCTTACTCACCTGGAAGAGTTGTCCTAGCTGTGGTTTATGCTCATATTGTCATCGGATGAAAAAGTAATGAGATAATAGCAAAATCAATTCTGACCATGTGGACTAACGGTGATAAGGTTCCGCGGTTCTATCCATTCTTTTTATTTTCTTAGGATAGTTCATCCCGAGTTCATTTTAGTCTTGTCTTACTTGAGGACAAGTAAGGTTCAAACTTGGGGTGACTGGACTCCATTGGAACCGTTCTTTTCTATGTGACGGTGGTCATTGAACGACCAACTGTTGGCGGGGGATGGAACTGTCGGCATCTTGAAAGCGATTAGGGTAGGAAATCTTGTTCGAAGAAAGAGTAACAATGTTTGGAGTTTTGTTATTTTAGGGCACCAATGTGTGTATATATACAGAGGCGGGTAATGAAAGGTCAAAACTTGGAGCCTACGATTCATATGCAATGCGATGTCATTCATGAAGGGTGTAACAATTCGTCAGTTCCATGCCAATGCTATGTCATGGCTGATGTCGCAGTTGTTATCTATGTGGCACTCAAACCAGTTAAACCAAGTCTAGGGGACTAAACATACAGGTTTCCCACGAGTCTGTTCCCTCATAAAGCCACATAAATAGTTTAAGTACTAAATGGACCAATCCTAGAAAGTTCGTAAGACATTTGTATCATTTCCCTTTTTATTTTTACATATTTTTATAAAATTTAGCTTTTAATATAATATTTTTAAGAATTTTTTTACAACTTGTTTTATAATTTCTTCGCAGTGTCCGGTGATGAATCCAAGATTCAAAGTAACATGTGTCCAACTCTAATAAGATGATAATATAACTTAGTCAATTTTTTTTTTAATTATCGGGTCGGGTTGTCAATATTATCATTCAAATGCAAACGTAATATTAATTTTAACATCAAAGATCAAATAATTAAAAAACTAATAAATATCATATGATGAATTCTCATATTTTGAAAAGAATATATAACACATCTACTAATTTAAATTAAATTGTCGATGCGGGAGTAGATGCTTTGCTTTTTAAATTGGAGGTATTAAGTTCTAATTTAGATGTTGACGATTTTATGATATTAACTCTTAACCACTGACCTATTGTTCTTAAAAGAAAAAAAAATAAAAATAAATTCTTAACGACTATTTAGAATTCTTTGATTAAAAATACATTAAGTAAATAAATAACCAATCAAATAAAAAGAAGTAAAAAAATTAGAGGTGTGATAACGTCATGCACACCTTTCACACTAAAGTAGATTCGCCTTTGCAAATGTCCTCTTGTATATTCAGTTTTATTTCTTTATTTTATTTTACTTTTGCTTTTATATAAAGAATAAATTATTGAAATCGTTCCTATGGTTTGGTCAAAATTACACGTTTGGTCCCTAACTTTTTTCTTGCATTTAGATCGTCCCTATGGTTTGATTTTGTTGCGTTTTTCGTCCCTATGGTTTGGTAAAAATTGCATGTTTGGTCCCTAACTTTATGTATGTATGGGACGAAAAATGCAACAAAATCAAACCACAGGGGCGATCCGAGTGCAAAAAAAATTAGAAACCAAACGTGTAATTTTAACCAAACCATAGAGACGATTTCAATACTTTACTCGTTGTAATTTTGGAATTCTTTTACATTCATTTTAATAAATATGAATATGTAAACCCATAGTGGCCCATTTAAAACAAACCCGAAATGGCCCACTTAATCAATTTGTAGGAAACCAAACCCAAAGTGACCCATTTAAAACAAAAACCACAAAGGCCCATTTAAAAAAAAAAAAAAAAAAATCGGAAAATCCAACAAGTCGAATCCGAACCTCAACTCAAACCTGTTTATCCCCAAACCATATGGAGAAAAAGCCCTAGTTGGCTCAATCTTCCGGGTCGATTCTCCTCTTTCGGAGAAATTTCACCTTGCTCTCTTAGGTACGTATTATAGTTTTGTTTTACGTTAGTATTTGTTGGAATTGTTCAAGTTAAATGCTTGAAATTTGACGTAGCTTCAATGTACGTTTTGGAAATTTTTTATGATTACCGAATTTTGTTTATGTATATCATGGTTTTAGTGAAGGAATGATGGGGTTTGAGCTTGATAAAGCAGTTTGCACTGTGATATATACTATATAGCATTATGTATTATAGGATTTAGTGATATATGGTTGTGTATTGGCTGATCTTAAGGATTTGGAGAACTAAAAACACGTAATTGTAGTTGGTTGAAAGAGATACGAAGTTGAACTGGTTAATAGAAACATAAATCGATGCCTTTTAGTTTGTTTCTAGACATTTGGATTTCTTGATTTAGATCATGGAAACCACAAAATATGCAGTTTGTATTTTTTTTTTTCTTGAAGCAAGATGCAATTTGATACAAGAGATAATATAATTGGATACTTTGTGGAGCTTATCATTTTGAGGGAAGAATAAGAAAAAGAGAAGTATTTGTTTGATTTTGAGCTGATGTTATTTCTATGATTTCTTTGTGCATAAAGCAAAAGAATAAGAAGTTGGCTTTAACTAATGGGAGTTTGCTATACTCTAGATTAAGGAACTAGAAGATCAATGCCTCTTATTTATATCACTATAACCGACACAAGGAAAAGACTAAAGTACCCTCTAGTAATCAGTTTCATTGCAAGATCAAACAAAGTCAAACCAAAAAGTCAACTTCTTATTCATCTATTTCTGTAATAGGTCACTTATTCATCTAGCTCTAAGCTTGTAACCCTTTGTAGGTGATTATGGTAGTATTTGATTTTTATTTTGTTTAATCATTTAATGTTAACATCTGAATTTCATCTGTTTCATCTTTGTTCAACAGTGGATTTTAAGCAATATGGAAGATAACATTCGCCCATTCAAAAGACCCCATAACCCCATTTTTGAGAATAGTATCAATAAAAGAGGCAAATTTAGTGATGAATTTTCAGAAACCTCTAATTCTTCAGAAACACTCTACCGAATACTATGCCACTCTAGAAAAATCGGTAGTGTAATTGGAAAAGGTGGAGTGATAATCAAGGCCTTACGTGAAAAAACTCAAGCTAAAATCACAATTGACGATTCTATCCCTGGATCAGAAGAAAGAGTAGTCATAATCTACAGTCCCTCAACAAAAAAGCCAGTAACACATAATGATATGAATCTCCAGTGTGCTGCACAAGATGCTTTGTTAAAAGTTCATGATAAGATTCTTGAAGAAGATATAAATAATAATGAAAAGTTGGTCACTACACGAATTCTTGTTCCAAATAATATGGTGGGGTGTCTTTTGGGAAAAAAAGGAGATGTTATTCAGAGATTGAGAAGTGAAACTCGTGCAAATATACGTATTTTGCCTTCAGATCAGCTTCCTGTTTGTGCTTTGAGTACTGATGAATTGGTTCAGGTAATGATTTGTGTTCTTATACTAAAATTACCAAAATACCCTTGTGGAGTTTTATGTGGTTTAACCATTAATACTTTTATCTTTTTTGTTCAAACCATATAAGTTTCAGACATTTTTCTATATTAATACTTCCTGTTTGTGCTTTGAGTAGTGATGAATTCGTTCAGGTAATGATTTGTGTTCTTATGCTAAAATTACCAAAATACCCTTATGGACATTTTTCTATATTAACCATTTTGATCTGTTAGTTATATCATGTCAAAATGGTTAAATTGGAAAATGTCTAAAACTTTTATGGTTTGATTGAAAAAAAATTAAGTATAAGTGGTTAAGCTGCAAATATTTTCTTACACTTGTTACCAATTTTTATTTAGCAGTTAAGACAAAGGTTAATTGGTAAAAACACTTTGTTGATAGTCAATTTCACAAATGATGGATTTTTTTATAGTCAAATTTGTTTAATTTTATCTGTCTATTGAATAAATATTTACTTCACAAAAACTGTTACAGAAATTTAGAACTCAGTTTCTTTGAAATCCATGCAATTAATTCAAACAAATGATTAATTTGGTAATTAAATAATTATATTTACTTTTTCATGTAAAATATATTTGATATATACATACTGTTTCAATATATAATCACAGATATCAGCTAAACCAGCTATTGTAAAAAGGGCTCTCTATGAAATTTCTACCTTGTTACATCATCATCCACGCAAGGACAACTTCATTCCTTCCGGGCCCCACGGATTTCATCCACCTGGACCTCAAATTACAAATCTACCCCCGCCTGCCAGGTGGCGGGGGGATTATGGCAGTGACCACTCACGATTTGGTGATACTCCTTCTGAGTTTTCAATGAAAATTCTTTGTTCCACAGCAAAAATCGGAGGGGTGATTGGTAAAGGTGGCTCAAATGTCAGACAAATTCAACAAGAAACTGGAACCGATATACATGTTGATGATGTGGCAGCTGACTCAGATGAGCGTGTGATTTGTGTGTCATCGTTTGAGGTGAGTGGTTTTTGTAAAGAGACCATTTTGGCTCTTGTAGTATATGGTTCTTTTTAGTTTTGGTCAAAGGGTAAAATGGTCATTTGAAAAAGAGCAAGTTACATTTTGGTTCCTAAGTTTTTTTTAAAAAGTTATAGTTTTGGTCCTAAATAGTTTTCTCTTGCTGTTTTGGTTCCTATTTTTAAATTTTGTAACAAACTGCTACCCGAGTTTTTTTTTTTTTAAAAAAAAATTGTATCTTTGATAGTTTCCTCTTGCAGTTTTGGTGACTATAGGGACCAAAGTTGCAAGAGAAAACTATTTAGGACCAAAACTGAAAATTGTGAACAAATTCAGGGACCAAAAATGTGAATTACTCTAAAAGGTTTACGAGTATAGCTAGATATAACTACCAGGGACCAAAATTGAAATTTTTGAACAAATCGGGGACCAAAATGTAAATTACTCTAAAATGTTAAAAAGTAAGTAGCTAGATATAATGACCAGGGATCAAAACTGAAAATTTTGAACAAACTCGGGGACCAAAATGTAAATTACTCTAAAAGGTTAAAAAATGAGTAGTTAGATATAACGACCAGGGACCAAAACTGAAATTTTTGAACAAACTTGGGGACCAAAATGTAAATTACTTTAGAAAAATTTAACAAGTGAGTAGTTAGATTTAAAGACCAGGGACCAAAAATGTAAATTACTCTTATATAGTCAACAAGTGAGTAGTTAGATTTAACAACCATGGACCAAAATCGTTATGAAACATCAAAATAACAACAAAATTTGTAAAACCGATTCCATTAGGGACCAAAAAAGAAAAGAATTTAAAGACCAAAAATGTAATTTATATAATTGTGAAATGTTGGTGTGGATTTTGTTAAAATGGATTTAGGATTTGAGGAATCCGAGGTCAAGAACGATCGATGCAATTCTTTTTTTACAAGAGAAAGCGAGTGATTATTCCGAGAAAGGAATTGTTAGTACAAGATTACTTTTGCCATCTAGTAAAGTCGGTTGCATTCTTGGGCAAGGTGGACATGTGATTAATGAAATGAGAAGGAGAACAAAAGCAGATATTCGTGTTTACTCTAAACAAGAAAAACCTAAGTGTGCTAGTAAAGACGAAGAGCTTGTAAAGGTGACGTATTATGTTGTTTTCACTTTATGGTGGTGTTTGTATGATGGAATGTAATCACTCATTCCATTCCCTTGCTTATTCCATTCCATTCAGGTGTCTGGAATTTATGGTACGGTTAAAGATGCGGTAGCTGAGATTGCATCAAGATATCGAGAAAGATGTCTTCGTGATGCAAAACCTGAAGCGGAATCATCTCCTCATGGTGGTCGCTTAGCTGGCTATGGACCTTTTACAGTTAGTCAAACTAGTCAAACTATTACGAGTTTTGTTTATTTTTATTTTTATTTTTGTGATTGTTATTTTGTTATTGTGTTATAGGGTAGTGGAAGGGTGTATGATGAACCACGTAGCTATCCACCTCCTACAAGGGACTATGAACTTTATAGTCACTTGGCTCCACATAGGGACTATGAGCCTTATAGTCATCAAGCTCTTGTAAGGGATTATGAAGGTGGTGGATATAGGGCTCCTATTAGGGAGTATGAATCTAATGACTATGTTGCCCCTCGTGTGGGTTACCCTTCACCTCTAAGGGACTATGAGTATGAACCTCAGGGTTACCAAAGGTAATATACTATACTATGACATTACTCATGAGAACATTATCTTTTGGTATTTTTTGTCTTTATTTATATGTTGATGTATATTTTGTTCTATGTTCTACATTAGATTCTTACGTGGTGTGGATATGAAGATGTCGAGTAGCAGTAGAGGTTTTTCTATTGGGAATGCTAGTGAGGTTAGTACTTTGACTTTTCAATTTGTTTTCTCTAAAGTTGGACTAATAATTGTGAGAGTGGAATGGAATGATACTATTTAAAATGATTGTATTAACTTAATTGTTAAAATTATTAAAACTAACCTCTAAAACTAAAAAAAGATATTATATAGGAAAGATACTTGATTTGATTCCGAAAGGATATCTCTACTTTAGGTGATAATTCCTAACCAAAAGAACATCCTAAATGAATTGCTAATTAAGGAATAAATCATAGTTAATAATCTAAACAATTTTTTATTATCTTAGAAAAGGAAACTAGAATGGATCAACATGTTATTGACTTTCAAGTATTGATGGATCCAATGGAGTTTCAATATCTTCTAATTTAGTTTTAACA
Source organism: Lactuca sativa (assembly GCF_002870075.4). NCBI lineage: Eukaryota > Viridiplantae > Streptophyta > Magnoliopsida > Asterales > Asteraceae > Lactuca > Lactuca sativa. Next base: position 118,709,172 of record NC_056625.2, on the reverse strand, counting down.
TTAGACTGCTCGGACAATGAATGACAAACGACCTTTTATGAAATGGAAGCGCAAGGAGCGTCAAAATCGCATATGGAAATAATCAAAACGTTGATCCACCACAAGGTCCACAACATCAATCATTTGACAACCCTTTTGATGTGTCTATTTCATTCTCATCAGCCTATGGGGTCTTGTGGATGTTAGGTCAACCTCTTTAAGTTTGTAGCTATATGAACTTTAGCTTCACTAAGAGGGTGTTTAGGATTGCTTTTCAAAATAGCTTTTTGACTTATTGGTTTTTTTTGGGTATTACATAAGTACTATTCAAAATGGCTTTTTGGCATGTTTTAAAAAGGAGGTCTCCAAAAGTAAGAGAATCTTGACTTTTCAAGTGTTTTTGGCTTTTTAAACTGAAAATGACAATACTACCCTTAATGAATAATTTCACTCTCCTTTTCTTCTCTCCTTTCTTTCCATGTCCTTTTTTTGTCATTCTACAAGTATAATGATTTTTTCCACCCCAAAAAGCTAATCCAAATATATATTTTTTTAAATTCCTTTTCCTACTGCAATAAGTCGATAAACACTTTTGCCCAAAAACACTTTTGAAGTTCAAAAAGCAAATCCCGAACACCCCTTTTTTAATTATCATATAGAGTTTAAATACACTATGATTCTATACATGAGATTCATTTGAGAGTGCATCGATTCCTTTTTTAATTATCATATAGAGTTTAAATACACTATGATTCTATACATGAGATTCATTTGAGAGTGCATCGATTGCGGTCTGCAAATTGAAAAAGGTATCCATTTAATCACAGAAAGATCTGCTACGTTCGCACCTTCGTGGTGGAGTGTCATCTTCAAAAATTGTTAAATTTATAGGGTTTCATTGCTTTTTATGTGACGTTTACCTCCCTCACCACATAATTGGAAAAGTTTTTCTTCATTTTAGCCATGGGTGATAAAACATTATTTGCAATTGAAGATCATTTAACCCTAAATGCACTGCTAAACATGCTTGAAGAGGCTATGATGGAGATGGTGCCGCAACATAAATTCTCTCAAGAATCTTTAAATGAAGAACGACATTCATAGTGTTCTTCATACTAGTGTCTTGCAGGGGATTATAATGGTTAATACTACGATAACCTTATCGATATCAATAGTCGCTCTCGGTTTAGATTCGGTCTCTTTTGGTGGTAATGATGTATGGGATAATAAAGACAATGTGGCATCATTAAAAGCAGTCTGGCTCAACACGGTAAGCCCATAACTTACTAGGCCGTCTCTCCTTATCGAATGCAAACCAACTATGCAAACCGGGAAACAATAAATTATGGCAAGAAAATCACCCGTACAAATCTTTATGCAACATCTCAGGAAACATGAAAAAGGTAATACTATTATATTGGAGGGTACTACCCTTGCAACGTATTGACAACTACATAACCCAGTTAAAAAAGCAAAAAAAGCAAGAACCCAAGAACCCAGACATATGAACATCGATACACATTGGTAAGGGCCATAACTTTGGCTAATGGAAGATGCACATTAAGGATTATGTGTATCGGACAAAAGTACATGAACCATTGTTAGGGAGGAGGAAGTCATTCCCTCCCAACCCACGCAATCCACTGCAACATCAGTTTTTCTTTTTTATTTTTCTTCATCTTTTTCAACCCATAACACACGGAAACCATATCTTTTTCAACCCTCTCAACCCATTCAATTAAAAAAAATACAAAACAATCAAGGTAAAATCTTAGTTAGCAATAGAGTTACTGTCGGTACTGCTCCCTTTTCTTCGGATTGTTTATTTGGTTTCACTAACCCACTTTATCCTCTCTCTCTCTCTCTCTCTCTCTACTTTCTCTCTCAATTTCTCTTGTACCATGTGTTTTAAGATTTGTACATTAGTTGTTTTGTATTTTTTTAATTGAGTGGGTTGAGAAAGATAGGATTTCCGTGTGTTGTGGGTTGGGAAAGATAGGGATGAGCAAAAACCGAACCGAAAACAAAAAAAAACCGACATAACCGAAACCGAAAAACCGAAACCAAAGCAATAACCGGCGGTTTAGATTTGAATTTTACAAAAACCGAAAAATAATGGTTTGGTTCGATTTTGACGTATAAAACTGCCCATGAAAACCGAACCGACCCACATATATATTATTTATTATGTTTTAAATTTTTAGTTTTAGACTTTAGACTTTATCCCTTTAGTGCTTTATGTTTATTTTCAACAGACTGTTAATGTTATTAAAATTTGATCTTTTGAACACTTTTATGCTTTTAGAATACTAGAATCAGTATTCTTTATTTAGTATATTTGAAATAGATATAATATTATTTATCGCAATGTACTTTCACTGGTTTTGAGCCCAAAAACTAGAAAAAAAAGCAGGAGCTCATAAACCCACAGTTTAAAACCGAAAACCCATAAACCCAACCCGGAAAACCGAAAAACCAAACCATGCAAAAACCGAACCTATATGGATTTAAAAACCGAAAAACCAACTTTCTATGGTTTGGTTTGGTTTTAGACAAAAACCGACCGATACTCATCCCTAGGGAAAGATGAAGAAAAAAAGAGAAAAACTGATATGACAGTGGGTTCAGTGGGTTGGGAGGGAATGACTCCGTCCTCCCTTAGAGCATAAATTTGAAAAGATGATGGGAAGGATAAGCTCAAGCCAAAAAGCCAATAAGTATGTGCTTATTGGCTATCGTTTAGATTGGATCCACAAAAGATCAAGACCTCTAGTTAGATACTCTATCAACCACTTATTTGCTATTGATAGATTATCCTAAAGTGTTAGAATCAAAGAAATCTTATGGTGGAAGCATATGTTATGAAGGAAGATATGAGTTTATTTGAAAAGAACCAAGAACTTTTGTCTCACGGGAAAAAACATTATAAAAAAGTGGGGTGTTCAAGAATAACAAGATGGCACCGAGAGGTGTAAGGCAACAATGGTGGTTAAGGGTTTTCAATTGTAAAGTGGAAGCATATGCTATGAAAAGAGAAGTTGATTATAACAAGATCTTCTCTCTGGTAGTGAAAATGACCACAATCAACCTTGAGTATTTTGGTTGCGGAAGATTTGTATATGGAACAATGAAATGTCAAGAAAACATTCCTGCATGCACTCCAAGAAGACATCTAGCCGTTGCCACCGCCACAAGCAATAAGAAAAGTTGGGGTGTAAACCGATGAAAAATGTGTATGTGTTAAAGCAGGCACATGTGCAACAAGAGTTGAAGTTTGAAAGCTTTATGTAGGGGAATGGGACAATATGTACAAGAATTGTGGAATAGGTCACTTTTGTTCTCTTTACGTTGATGATATATGTTAAGAATGTTGCATAAAGAAATTCAATTCCTTTTATGTTGATGATATGTTGTTACCTAAAGAAATTCAATCCCTCTTATATTATAATGTTGTCATCTTTTGGTGATGTGTTTGGTAGCAAGATCAAACATGCCGTTAGAAGATTCAAAGATGAAAAGTTTGAAGCTTTTAAAGAAACAATCACCGTAGACAAATGAAGATTATGAATAGATGAGTAAAGTTCCTTATGCATCAATAATATGTAGTTTGATGTATGTTATGGTATATACACGAGGCAAGATATTGCTCATGCAATGAAAGTTGCTTGTAGGTTCATTTCAAATGTTGAATCCTAAAAAAAGAGCATTGAGATGTAGTCAAGTGGTTGCTATGCTACTTGGAAGGCACTTCTAAGATTGCTCAATGTTTTACACAAATATGTTATCTTTGTCAGTTTTGCAATGCAAATTTTGCCAGTTCTTTAGATTTGGGCATAAGCACTACAAAAGAGTGTTGCTCTCTAAACAATAGAAGTTGTTTATATGGCTATTGTAGAAACAAGCAAAGAGCTTATATGGTTAAAAAAATTTCTATTAAAGCTATACATGGAACATGAACACAATGTTCTTAATTTGCTCAACCGGGACATTACATGTAGTTCATCTTGCAAAGATGTAGTGTTTCTAAGTATGACGGAACACCACCAAATAAGATATCACATTATTAATGAATTAATAACCGATGGTATATTGTCATTAAGAAAGATTAGGCTTACTAAAGTGGTGATAACATAAAATCGGTCTTTTTGATGTTTGATGAGAAGACGTTTGACTTAACTTAAGAGAGGAAGACGAGGCTACATGCTTTTTTTTAGAACAACAAATCTACACTACTCCCAATACCACCTATGTCTAAAATTCAAAGTTCAAGGGTTAATTATGTAATGTTTGAAAACTGATTTGTTAAACATATTGGAAGAGAGTTTACTAGAAGAAAAGAGGAAGACGAGGCTACATGCTTTAGGTTTACTAGAAGAGGTTTCATGTCTTTGAAGACAATTGGATTTGCCGATGAACCTCCAACTGTGAGATTGTTGAGTTGTGGAGTCTGATGATGATGCCAAAGGGATTTATTGTAATCTCTCTCCCTTTATATGGATCTCATGGAATTATAAACCATAGTTGCTTATCATAAATCCCTATGGTTTACGGGATATTACGGATTGCGTCCATGTACATAGTTTTTAACATTCTCTATCTCCGGTGCTTTACATTTTTTATGCATTTCATCCCTCGCCTATGTAAAATGACTAATTTGTCCTCATATGATTAGGGTAAATCAATCACTTTACATAGGCCAGGGATGAAATGCGTTAAAATTAAAAAAAACCATAGGGGACCGAGAATGTAATGTTTAGTTAACAACATCGAAGATTTATGTAATTCACTCAAAATCTAAACAAAATCTTTAATTAAAAAAATAACAATAATTCGTTAGAAATTTGGAAACCTTCTTTTCATCTATGTATGCTACCAATCATTTTTCTTTTAAAACTTTTGCTATTCTATGCATATGTTCAAATTTCTTTCATATTTTTCTCTATGAATTACAATAAATTTATTTTTGTTGTGAACATTTAGATAACGGGAACAAGACCATATGGCGGGGCTTCAGAATCCTCCACTGCTGACATCCATGATCCATCACAACATTTAAATTCCACCCATGAATCCTACCAAATCTACAATTTACCAAAACACCCTTCACACACCAATACTAATCCCACTTCACACACACCATACAATCATTACTCACAAAAGTCTTACCACATCTAACCACAAATACAAATCCCACCATTGTTGTTGACCATATCAAGATTTTGTACCTTATTTAAAATGTTTTTTTTTTTATTATAAGGTAAAAGGTAAATTTAAAGTCCAAGATGTAGAAGCATCAAGCACTTGTGTTTTTGCACACGTGCATAATGCACATATAGCTGTTATTGTCGACAAATCTTATCTACATCGCCTATGAAATGTCAACCTTAAATAGTTGATAAATGCATGTCAAGTATTATCCACTAACCCTTGTTTTATGGTACAAAGTGAAGTACTAGTAATCTTTGCATGTTGGACTACAACCACAATGACACTCAATTACGTGATGTGATTTTCCCACTTAACCAATTTGTGTTTTTTTTTAGCCACAAACCCCTATACTTTGATTGATATTTCGTCTTTTTATAAAAAATTCAACGTCACTTTATTTGGGTTCTCACCATTTTTGGTTTGGATACGTAATACGATAATGAAGATTAAATTGTGGGTTTCATTTTTATTTTTCGTTACATCACTTCAAACGAGATTAAATGAGTTTTTATGAAAATGAAGTTGTCGAGTCATTGGAAGTGGCGCAAATTCATCCATGATTTTCTTTTTTTATTACATGAAAATCTATGGACACCAATTTGGTGGAAGTAGGACAAAGAACACTAATGTAAATCATTGGAGCAAATGTCGTGTCTTCTAAAAAATTCATTTCGAAAGAAGCCAATCCTTTGGTCCAATGTTTTTTTTTTCCTCATAATTATGACATGATTTTATTATGGGAAAAAAGAGAATGAAGCCTGAGGGTTGGTTATTGCAGCAGAACAGATCATGTTTTTTAAATTTGTTAACTGGATGGATAAATGATGTTTCGTTTCAAACAAGTTTGTTGATAGGTCTAATAACATTTATGGCCATTGGCTTTTAGAGGAGAACCATTAAATTCAATACCATCTTCATTTTCTATGTGTTGCCCTACTAAATTTCACCCTTTATTTAAAAATCCGAAACGCCAATTTATAATACCTTATGAAGAGCGAATAAACTTCCAAATTTTAGATTCAATTCCTCTTTAGATGCCAACATCTTACTCCATTTACACAAGAAACACAAGTATCATTTAACTCTTACAAAACATATGATTCATGGATTCCTAAAATTGGTGTTTTTGGTTTTGAAAAATGATGAATTATAGGTTTTCATGCTTTTTTTTAAAAAAAAAAATTAAATTTTCACAACTCAAGCCCTATATATATATATATATATATATATATATATATATATATATATATATATATATATATATATATATATATATATATATATATATATATAAGAGAACCGTTTTAAAAAAAAAATACACATTCTTGATAGAATACGTTTTCATTATTATAAGAATATGAATTTTTTTGGGGTAATACATTCTTAAAAGAACATCAAGCGGAAATAAATAAATAAAAACATACATATTTCTGATAAGAATTACATCAAAAACAAAAAAGTTCCTACTAAAATCTAAAATCATTGTTTAAAACTCATATATTTTTGAAAGAATTACATAAAAACATGTTCTTTCAATAATATAGTGTTATTCTACAAATAATACAAATTTTCTTCATCTTGTGGTGGCCGGTTGCGTTGGTTATAAGAATCAATCTACTATCTGAACTGATGCACCGATGCAGGTGCTTCTTCCTTGATGAATTTCTGATTTTACTAGTCATTCTTCAAGAATCTGTCATATTTTTGGATAAGTTTATACAAAAACGATTCTAACGTTCATGAGCATATGATATTTCTTCAACAAAAGTTATATGAACGTATGAGGACACGAAAAAGAAGATGCATGTGATCATCCAATGATCATGTAGACCGAAAGTTAAATAAAAATCGAATTCCAGTAATAATGTTATCCATGAGAATTACAAGCAAAAAGAATGACTAACATGTTCAAGACCTGAAAAAAGAATAATAAGAGAATTAATTGGTCTTAAATCAAAATCATCAATGTGTTAATGTAAGAAACTCAATTGATTCATCTAAAAGATGATCAAGTTATGAATATAGTTTTAAAATTAAAGCATCAAAATTGGGTGTCAAAAAGGTAATTCAAAAATCAAACCATGACCATATCATAAAAGAAAACCATGACCATATCTTAAAAGAAATAAATTGATGATTCTTTATTGGACATTAAAATATTAGAAGTTTTTGATTTATGCATAATCAAATAATCATACCCATATCTACAAAAATCATCAGTAAAAGTCACATAGTAGTGATTATCATCTCTTGTGGTAGATATGAATGGTCCACGCACATCAGTGTTAATCAAGTCCAACAATCCATCACCTCTTTCATAAGTACCTGCAAAAGGTGAATTAGTCATTGTTGAACCCAGAAATAAACATCCACCAAAGATCAATACATAGCTGCTGACCGAAGGGTGTCATAAACAAAGGCATGAGAGATCTGGAAGGTGTACGATTCTGAAGAAGATGTGAAGTTTAGAAGAAGTTGACTTATGTTTTGTATTTTAGTTATGGTAGTTAATATTTGTTGGTTAATGACTAGATCAGTTACTCATTTCATTATCTTTTGTCAGAATCTGTTTACCCGTTTGCCACCATGTGTCTATAAAGGGTAATTAGGTTGTGGTTCTCCTAACCCCTTTCAAGCAATCTTGCTAGACAATCTTAATAAATGATTGTTCTTTGTTCATTTACCATGTTCATTTACTTACACTTCTAGTCTTTCATCATTGTTCTTTATACTAGTTGTTAAATTCTAACTTCCACAATTATCTTTTAGTCATTAAACAAAGAGCATTTTCCTAGTTTTAACAATCATCTTTCTTAATAAACAAGATTCTCATTCCTCATCTTTCCTTAAGTCAAATGATTCCAACACTCTATCCTTTTGGAGTTGTGCGATGCGTTTCTTGTTTATATACCCAAGATGACAATGCCACAAGCACTCTTTGTCTAAACTATTAGAAAAATCAATATTATATACATCATTTCCCATACAATAGTTTCATACACACCATTACAAGGATAAGATTTGAAAATAAAGAAACCATTCTTATAAACCAAAATTTCACCATTATCATTATCAAATGTATAATAAAATACTTGTCTAAATAAAATATGAAATGAAATTATGTTTCTTTTCATATCATACGACAACATCAGTTAACTAAATTTACTCTAACACCGCTATCAAACATAAGCTCATAAAGCTTGATCCTTGTAATAGGCACAATACGTCTATTTCCCATGATCAAGTTCAACTTTCCATGGCCGACTTTCTCACTTTCCCTTAGTCCATGCATATCAGAACAAATTTGAAAACCACATCTTGTATCAAGGAACCAAGAATTAGAAATTTGCATGTTATTGATTTCGATTGTATGTATACCTGATGAAGAACCATATATACTTTTCCTTTTCCTTCTTTCACCTCTTATAGGTATCTCAAGCATCTTCTCTTCCAATGCCCCTTTTGGCCACAGTGAAAGAAATGTCCTCCTTCAGATCATTGATAGGAGAAACTTCATAGTCGGCTTTCCCCATTTGACCCGCCACTCAACTCTCCAGCGTGGGCTCTCCCTTTTCACTTGGGTTAGGCGATAACCTTCCTTTTCTTCCCTTTGCCTTGATGAATGACCATGACAGGAGCAATATCAAAATTAGTGGGACGAGACTTCTTCATTCCCGCTTCCAAAGTTTGCAACAAATTATGGAGTTGCATTAATGTCATTTTAGTGTTGTTCGAATGATAAGTCAAGATAAATTGGTCATAACAACTAGACAAAGAATTAAGAACCATATCAATAGCTAACTCTTTTTTCGAAATTCACATTGAGCTTCTCAAGCCTTTCCACGTGTCTTTGCATCTTTTGCACATGAGCACACACATATTCTCCTTCCTTCAGCTTGCATGCCATTAGGGCTTTGACGACTACATAGCGTTCTTGTCTAGATTTCTTGTGAAATTTTTCACCAAGTGCTTTGGTTCATATTTTTAATTCGCAATAAGAAGAGGGATGCCGTAATCAAATTGCGAATCTATTTTAGGTAGGTAATATATTTTGCAAATTTCAATCACTATGAAACTCCTAGACTTTTTGAGATTCATTGAACTATCAATGTGTTGACAGAAAAACTTGAAAAAACGTTGGTACAAGATAATGTTGCAGAATAATAAGTTAATCTCAAAGGATCTATTTAGCTCAACAATAATAAGTTATAAGAGTTAAATTACGGAAATATAAAGGAAATAAATAGCAACAAGTTATATCAAGTAGACACCAAGTTGATTCATAACAAGGATTGCATGAAAACACAAGTTAATAAATGTGATCAACTTAAAGTGAGGGTTATTGTAGCAGAACAGATCATGTTTTTTAAATTTATTAACTGGATGGATAAATGATGATTCGTTCCAAACAAGTTTGTTGATAGGTCTAATAACATTTATGACCATTGGCTTCTAGAGGAGAACCATTAAATTCAATACCATCTTCATTTTCTATGTGTTGCCCTACTAAATTTCACCCTTCATTTAAAAATCTCAAACGCCAATTTATAATACCTTATGAAGAGCGAATAAACTTCCAAATTCTAGATTCGATTCCTCTTTAGATGCCAACATCTTACTCCATTTACACAAGAAACACGCGTAACATTAACTCTTACAAAATATATGATTTATGGATTCTTAAAATTAGCATTTTTGGTTTTAAAAAATGATGAGTTGAGTATCAGTTTGTAAGTTTTCATACTTTATTTTTACTTTTATTTTTCACAACTCAGCTATATATATATATATATATATATATATATATATATATATATATATATATATATATATATATATATATATATATATATATATAAGAGAACCTTTTTAAAAAAAATACACGTTCTTGACAGAATATGTTTTCATTATTATAAGAATATGATTTTTTCGGGGGCAATACATTCTTAAAGAACATCAAGTGGAAATAAATAAATAAAAACATACATATTCCTAATAAGAATTACATCAAAAACAAAAAAGTTCCTACTAAAATCTAAAATCATTGTTTAAAACTCATATATTTTTGAAAGAATTACATAAAAACATGTTCTTTAAATAATATGGTGTTATTCTACAAATAATACAAATTTTCTTCATCTTGGTGGTGGCTGGTTGTGTTGATAATAAGAATCAATCCACTATTTGAACTGATGCATCGATACAGGTGCTTCTTCGCTCATGAATTTCTGATTTTACTAGTCATTCTTTAAGAATCTATCATATTTTTGGGTAAGTTTATACAAAAACGATTCTAATGTCCATGAACACATGATCTTTCTTCAACAAAATTATATGAACGTCTGAGGACATGGAAAAGAAGATGCATGTGTTCATCCAATGATTCTGTAGACCGGAAGTTAAATAAAAAACGAATTCCAGTGAGAATGTTATCCATAAGAATTACAAGCAAAAAGAATGACTAACATGTTCAAGGCCTGAAAAAGAATAATAAGAGAATTAGTTGGACTTAAATCAAAATTATCAATATGTTAATGTAAGAAACTCAACTGATTCATCTCAAAGATGACAAGTTATGAATGTAGTTTTAAAATTAAAGTATCAAAACTCGGTGTCAAAAAGGTAATTCAAAAATCATACCATGACCATATCATAAAAGAAAAAAGAAATAAATTGAGTATTCTTGATTGGACATTAAAATATTATCGTTAATTAGTAGTTCAATGCCCACTGTATTGCAATTGAAATATATGTATGTGATTCGAATGCAGAGAATCCAAGAATTCATGGTGCATTCTTCGCAAAAGACGATTATTTACGGTTTTTAATTTCATTTTTTTAAACTGAAGTATATAATTGCATTTATATTGCTTACTAAAACTCCATTTTTATGGTCTGTGTGCACAAAGGAACAGAAGGAAATCATCAAACTTGGTCTCTCTTATTCTTTCCCTTCCATCAATCACACCAAATAAATCGATATTTACCCCTCCCCTTCAATCGATCAACATTCTAGGAAAATAATATTTGATACTTCGTGCTGTGCGATGAATATAGGAGTGTAGGAGGAGCATGCTATGAATGACGACTTGGGGGGTTGCCTCGATTAATCAGTTGTTTACGGTGGTGCACATGTGGCGGATACAGTTGCTCGGCGAACAGAAACCTTGTCGATGGAGTTCTCTCAGTGGCCGAAGGATGATGTATTTTTGATGACACCATTGGCCACAGGTTGATGTATTTTTGACGACACCATTTCTTCTTAACTGATGGAGATGAAATAGGTGGTTGTCAGCAGCGGTATTGGTGAGCACCAAGGGTCTGTCCATTGTGGAGAGTTGACCATCAGAGTGAGTTACCACAATGGCGAATTGGAGGTTGGTTAGGGATCAAGAGGACATACAAGAGAGAGAGAGAGAGAGAGAGAGAGAGAGAGAGAGAGAGAGAGAGAGAGAGAGAGAGAGAGAGAGAGACTATTTAAATTTAATTAGTGTGACATTTAGGAAGAGAAATTCTCTATACCAAAACTACCCCTATCTAATTAATTAAAAAGAAAAAAAATTAACTAGTGACTAATCATATTAGGTATACATTTATACAATACTTGTTGGTTTACAAATGAACATATATATATATATATATATATATATATATATATATATATATATATATATATATATATATATATATATATATATATATATATATATATATATATATATAGGGTTAGGTTCAATAGAGAACCATAATTAACCAAAAAAACAAGGAACCGATCTTTTTTTCAACTTTTAGAACTTATTTTTTATCAAAAAAAAAACTAAAAATACATAAATTCACAACTTTTTATCATTTTTCCAATGATATCAAATTCGATTTTTTTTACGTCAAATTCACAATGTGAATCTTTGAAAATTCACAATGTGAATCCGAAAAATATTTTTCACATTCACAATGTTAATATATGAATTTAGATATTTTTAGATTTTTTTTCGATAAAGAATAAGCTCTAAAAATTGAAAAAAAGATTTGGTTCCTTGAAGAACCAAAAATTATGGTTCTCTATTGAACTTTTCCCTATATATATATATATATATATATATATATATATATATATATATATATATATATATATATATATATATATATATATATATATATATATATACCCACAAAAGTTTCTTTCGGAAATTTTAGCAATGCATGAAGCATAGAGATTACCATAATGTATACCAATAAGATTTATTTTATTTTATTTTATTTATTTTCTATTTTTTTAAGTACAATTATGTAAAAATAAGAAATAAAATTTGGATGTAATATAAGATAATACATGAAAGTACATTGCTATGCCTTGCATTTAGGCGTATCTATAAAATGGAGCTATTACAAACTTGAAGATAAAACTGATGTGTTTTCTAGGTTATCAAAACATGTAAATCTACGTAACGGAGTCATAAAACTATTTTATGGGCACATGCAACCTAGAGATCTATGACTGTAACAACGTAAATTTTCAAAACAAATTTTCATTTCTTTAAAACATAATTTCATTCAAGACAAAACCATAAAATCCAATGTAACATGGTCATAATACAAAACATATAAAATCCCAAGATCAAACATATCCAGTCCGCCTATGTGTGTGTGTACGAGTCATGCTGTCGCCTTCCCACGGTCCTCACTAGTACCTGAAACATAGTACACATAACATTGTAAGCAAGAAGCCTAGTGAGTTCCCCAAAATACCACTTACACACATACGCCTTTCCAGGCCATACTCCACACGACCTTCCGGTCCATGTGTCTCAGGGGACTTCCATCCCAACCCGGTAAACCTTCTGGTCCTACCTGTGTCGACCTTCTGGTCCATAATTCCCTGACCTTCCGGTCCACATCATAATCCCTTCCGGCCCATATCAAGCATAGCATCCATATCACATACATAGTGCATACAAAACAAGCAACTCATAGCATACGATACATATATCTCATAGCATACCAGACCTTCCGGTCACACATAGGTACCCTTCCAGGTATAGTATAGTGAGAAGACTCACCTCAGATGTCTTGGTAAATCTTTGACTCGGTAGAAATACGATCTAGCCTCCGCCTAATCACATAAAGTATATACTCTCATAAATATATCTCTTGGGACTAGACTCAACCCTCTCTCGGCACCCTCAGAAGGGCAAAAGACCATTTTACCCCTCTTTGACTCAAAGGCCACATTGTTGACCAAAACCTAAAAGTCAACAAAAGTCAACGGTCAAACTTTGACCCGACTCGTCGAGTGCACTTAGGCGACTCGGCGAGTCTACACGTGTCCACTAACTCTATAGTCTCACTTGGCACGTCGAGTTCCTCCCCTTGCTCGACGAGTCACACTTGGCATGAATCGCGGGGCCACCCCGACTCAACTCGCCAAGTCTCAAGATCAACTCGGCGAGTTCCGCTTTGAACTCCAGCATCTAATCCCCCCCTGACTCACTGAGTTATTCCCCCAACTCGGCAAGTCCACTCACTAAGTGATTCACGGGAAACCCTAACCCTACTCGCCGAGTCTGCACTTGCACTCGGTGAGTTCATGCCATGTACAAACTCAAATGGCCTCCTGAGGTCAGATCTGTTCTTTGAATCCATAGATCTGACTTTCCCAAGCCTGATAAACACGTAAAGTTCGAAACTTGACACTTATGGGACGTCTAGGAGGCTTCACTTGATGATTTAGTCCCAAAAGTAACATCCTTAGCTCAACACCTCCATATCTCAACATAAAGCAAGCTGAGATAAGCTCTATAGACCACTATAGGTCCAGATCTGAAGTGTAACGTCCCAAAATTTAAGACTAAAAATTTCTTTTAATAAAACAGTACTTTAAGCAAATTCATCATTTTAAAACATGAACAGAGTATTAGTTTCCAAAATACATGCTCGTTATTAGAGTAAACATTCCCAAGCTGTCTAAACTATGGTGTGTGCCATGCGATCACACCGAGCTCTTCCCTCCGCTAACGGAAGTACCTGAAACCAAAACTGAAAACCGTAAGCACGAAGCTTAGTGAGTTCCCCACCCTACCACATACCATGCATAACCACATACTGCACATACTAGGCCACGCCCGCTACAACGGCCTCGCCGCTCCAGGCCCCGCCTGGCTTCGAGCCCCGCTCGGATACATATCTGTTTCACTTAGACCTCGCCTGTCATAGGGCCTCGCCCACTAACATATAATAGCACGTAACATATCACATCACATCACATAATCTAAACACATACTAACGGATCTTACCCTAAGGCATCGCCTATCTCTAGGCCCCGCCCTTTTCCTGCTACTGAAAAGTCATGGAACCCCGTCCATACTCCTGCTGATAGTGAGGTACGGGCCTAGCCCACCCTCACTCCTTCCCTAACTTGGGCCTCACCCCTGATCTGCTGCTACTGAGATGTGGAACACCATCCACACTCTGCTATTGGTGAGATACGGGACCTCTCCCACACCCACCTCCCTACTAGGCACATACAAGTATCACACAGACAACAAGTATTAACTATCACATAAACCATTCCTTGGGCACCCGCCCTCTATCATTGGACCTCGTCCCGAATATCATACTAGCATACTGTGCCTAGGGCTAACCCCCGGGTCTTCTACACATAACTACATGGGTCGGCATTGTGGCTGTAGACCCATTCATACAAAGGGAAACTCACCTGCACTGGTTGAACTAGCTGATGAACCCACTAGCTGCTGCCCGACAACTCTCTGAACTCCTGCTCCACTTGCTCCCCTAGCTACCAATGTCAAAGCAACACTGAGTCTAACTGACCCCCGAAATACAACCAAGTCAACTCTGGTCAAAGTCAAAGTCCGGGTCAAAGTCAACCCTACTCGCCGAGTTCATATGTCTAGATTCCTTCTCTTTGCGACTCGACTCGCCGAGTCAGTCCATGACTCGCCGAGTCTACCGATTACCGAGTCCTGACCTGTCCAACTCTCCGAGTCTCCATTCGACTCACTGATTCGAGTCTCAACTTGAAGGGTTTGGGGTTTCGCGACCTGACTCGCCGAGTCCAGGACAACCTTCAACAGACTCACCGAGTTGTTCACCCAACTCGCCGAGTTCCTGTCCAACATCATTTGACTCGACGAGCTGTTCATCCCACTCGTCGAGTTTCTCCAAATCTTCATGCTACTCGCCGAGTCTACTCAAAGGACTCGCCGAGTCCATTCAGATCTCCAAACATGGAGAGGACTTTTGAGTCATGGAGGGACTCCAAACCATAGATCCATACTTCCAAAGCTCAATCCCCACGTAAAGTTGCAAACTCTACGTATAACTAAAGAGATCTAGGCTCAAAACATACCAGGGTTTGGTTTAAGGACAAAAGGGCTTTACCCACTACTCATCTCCTGATGCTTTATGACATATTGGACCATCCCAACACTAGATCTGAAGTGGCAACAACATATCTAAGCCCCTAACTCGAATTGGGTCTCAATCAACCATAAAACCCCCAAATCTCATAACAAAATAGATCTAGATGCAAAGAAGGGAAAATGGCAGCTTAATACCTCCAAGATGAACACAAACTGAAGTAGATCTCGGATATACACCTCTCCTTTGAAGCAACCTTCTTGATCTTCAAGTTCCTTTCCAAAATTTCCTTCCTCCAAAGCTATTTCTCTCAAATGATGGAAGCTCACACGAAATCTAGGGTTTACAGGTTCTCTAGGATGATATGGAGGCTGAGGAAGGGACATAACACCCTTTATATAGGATACAATTCTCGGAATTAGGGTTTTCCTTGCATAGACCAGACTCGTCGAGTCTCCTTGGCCGACTCGCCGAGTCGGTCACTTACTCCTCGACCTGGATCCCGCTCGGACTCGCTGAGTTCCTCCTTGGACTCGCCGAGTCGCCCCTAAAAATTAGGGTTTTCTTTCCTTTCTTGGACTTAAAAACTTGGGTGTTACATGAAGTATCAAAGTGAATAGGGCCATATCCTCACAATCTTCTTCCAATAAAGGTCATAAAACTCTACATCTATGGATTCCTTCCACAAAACAGATAAAGGGGCGATAATATACCTCAAGATGAAGTCTCTTGCTCGAAATCCGCAGATGCACAACCTCCTTGGTCTCCTCTAAGCTGGAAACACCTCCTTCTTGCAAGAATCAACCACAAAGATCAAGAAATGGTTCATATCCTATCACAAACGGTCTAGCTCCTTTAGGGTTTCTCTCTGGGGTTTGGTAGCCGCAAATGACGGCCCTAAGGGCCTTTAAATATGTCCCAAACCCAAGAAATTAGGGTTTCATTAAACAGCGTGGACTCGCCGAGTCCACCACATGAACTCGACGAGTCCAACCATGAGCCCGGATGAGAATCCGTGACCCTACTCGGCGAGTCTAAGCACCAACACGGCGAGTCCCCTCACAACCGCCAAAAATAAAAGAATAAAATAATATACCTGGGAAGCCGGATGTTACAATTCTCCTCCACTAGAATCAAAATTCGTCCTTGAAGTCTTACTCTGCAAACAACTCGGGATGCTGCTCCCGCATCTCTCGCTCCGGCTCCCAAGTCAACTCTGACCCTTTCTGATGCTGCCACTGGACCTGCACCAGAGGCACCTCCTTGTTCCTCAAAACCTCGATCTTTTGATCCCTGATCGTCACCGGTCTCTCAACATAGTTCAGGCTCGCATCCACCTGAATATCCTCTAATGGCACCACTACCGACTCGTCGACTATACACTTTCTCAGCTGCGACATGTGGAAGGTGTCATGAATCTGACCCAACTCCGCAGGTAGCTCCAACCGATAGGCTACCCTTCCTACCCTCGCGATCACCCTGAAAGGACCAATATATCAGGGCCCCAACTTGCCCCTCTTCCTGAATCGGATCACTCCTTTCCAAGGAGAGACCTTCAGGAGCACGAAGTCGCCGACCTGAAATTCGAGCTCGGACCGGCGCCTGTCCGCATAACTCTTCTGGCGACTCTGAGCGGTCAACAACCTCTTTCTGACCTGTTGTATTTGCTCTATTGTCTGAAGCACGATCTCTGTACTACCCATCACACGCCGCCCTACCTCTCCCCAGAAAATGGGGGTCCGACACCTCCTCCCATACAACAGTTCAAAGGGTGGCATACCAATGCTCGAATGGTGGCTGTTGTTGTAGGAAAACTCTGCCAAGAGAAAGTACGTGTCCCAACTCCCACCGAAATCCAACACACATGCTCGGAGCATGTCCTCGAGCGTCTAAATCGTCCGCTCACTCTGCCCATCAGTCTGTGGGTGGTATGCGGTACTAAAATGCAGCCTCGTACCCAACTCCTCATGAAATTTCTTCCAGAATCTGGAAGTGAAACACACATCTTGATCTGCGACAGTCGAGATTGGCACCCCATGCCGCGATACCACCTCCCTCACGTATATCTCTGCCAACCTCTCCGTCGAAGAGCTCTCACTGATAGCAAGGAAATGAGCCCTCTTCGTCAACCTGTCCACAATCACCCAAATTGCATCGACACCTCTCGCAGTCCTCAACAATTTGGTGATCAAATCCATGGTAATCTGTTCCCATTTCCACTCGGGAATCTCTAACGGCTGCAACTTACCATGTGGATGCTGGTGCTTGGCCTTAACCCTGCGACAGATCATGCATCTCTCTACAAACCATGCGACATCCCTCTTCATACAGGGCCACCAATACTCCCTCTTTAGGTCCAAATACATCTTAGTGGCCCTGGGATGGATTGAGAACTTCGATCGATGAGCCTCTTCCATCAAAATGGTACGCGTCCCGCCTACAAACGGTACCCATATCCGACCCTGAAATGTCATAAGTCCTCGACTATCGGTAACGAACTTCGATACCTGCCCGATCACTCGCTCCCTTTTGTGGTTCTCTGGTCTCACGGCCTCAGCTTGGGCCCCTCGAATGGTATCCAACATCGGAGTCATCACTATCAATCTCATACAAACGCCTCGCATCGGGGCGCTCTTCGCCCTACGTCTCAAGGCATCGGTTACAACATTAGCCTTTCCCGGATGGTACATGATCTCACAATCATAATCCTTTACCACATCCAACCATCTCCTCTGGCACATATTCAGGTTGGGCTGATCCATCAAGTACTTCAAACTCTTGTGGTTCGTGTATATGGTACACCGAACCCCATACAGATAGTGACGCCAGATCTTGAGGGCGAACACCACGGCCCCCAACTCCAGGTCGTGGGTGGGATACCTCGACTCATGAGGCTTCAACTGCCTCGATGCATAGGCTATCACATGCCCCCTCTGCATAAGCACTGCTCCCAACCCGGATATCGATCCATCACAGTACACCACGAAATCCTCCATCCCTTCCGGGAGTGCTAGCACCGGGGCTTCGCACAACTTCTGGCGAATTGTCTCAAATGAGGCCTGCTGCTCCGGACCCCAGGAGAAAGCGACACCCTTCCGAGTCAACTTGGTAAGTAGCACGGCGATCTTGGAGAAATCCTTAATAAATCTCCAATAATAGTCGGCCAATCCTAAGAAGCTCCTTATCTCGGTGGGCGATCTCGGCACCTCCCACCTCATGACCGCCTCAATCTTGGCCGGATCGACCAATATCCCATTCTGGTTGACGAGATGTCCCAAGAACGGGACCTCTCGTAATAAGAGCTTACACTTGGAGAATTTGGCATAAAGCCTCTCCGATCTCAGAACTCCAAGGATCTCCCTCAAATGCTCCTCATGCTGTTCTCTAGACCTCGAATACACCAAAATATCATCAATGAATACGATCACCGATCGATCCAGCATCGGTCTGCACACTCTGTTCATGAGATCCATGAACGTAGCCGGTGCATTGGTGAGCCCAAAAGGCATTACCACGAACTCGTAATGCCCATAACGAGTTCTGAATGCTGTCTTCTAGATATCTTCATCCCGAAACCTCATCTGATGATAGCCCGACCTCAAGTCTATCTTGGAGAACCAAGACGCCCCCGCAACTGATCGAACAGATCATCGATCCTCGACAACGGATAACGGTTCTTGACCGTCAACTTGTTCAACTCCCGGTAATCAATGCACATTCGGTGTGAACCATCCTTTTTCTTGACAAAAAGAATCGGTGCTCCCCAGGCGAGCTACTTGGTCGAATAAACCCCTTCCCCAGCAGCTCCTGAAGCTGCGAGGATAACTCCTGCATCTCTGGCGGCGCGAGGCGATAAGGCGCCTTGGTGACAGGTGCTGCTCCCGGAATCAAATCGATACGGAACTCCACTTGCCTCTCGGGAGGCACACCCGACAATTCCTCGGGAAAAACATCCGGGAACTCGCACACTATCAGAACCTCATCAATCGAACCTGGCCTCCCAGCGGCCAATCGCGTGTCCATCATATAGGCTACGAATCCCCTGCAGCCCTGCTGCAAACTCTGCCTCGCCCTGACAGCCGAGCAAAATGCTGACCCACATCGGGTTCCCTTTCCATACACCGTAAGTACTCCCCCACTAGGGTCTCATATCGCCACCAACTGACGCTCGCAATCTATAACAGCTCCGAATCGGCTCAACCAATCCATGCCCACTATAACACACACGTCACCCGTCGCAATCGGAACCAGATCTATCGGGAACTCCAAACCGAAGATCTCAAGAATACATCCTCGAATCACATCCGTAGCATACTCTGCTCGCTCGTCAGCTATGGAAACTCGCCGAGGTCGACTCAACGCCTCTCGACGGATACTAATGTGCTGACTAAATGCCAAAGAAACAAATGACCGACTCGCACCTGATTCAAATAACACCAAAGCAGGGTACAGAACTCACAAGAAATGTACCTATACATAACATCATATAAGCACAATATCTCAAAAAAAGATAAATACAGAATACATACCAGCCACAACATCGGGCGCCGTGTGGACCTCCTCCGCAGTCAATTGGAAAGCTCTCCCACGAGCCTTCGGAACCTCGGCCTTCACTGGTCAAACCTCGGTAACCCTAGCAGCAGGTGCAGATCCCTAAGCTAACCCCTGATGCCACTGTGGACACTTGGCCTTCCGATGGCCAGTCTGGTTGCAATGAAAGCAAACCATAAATCCCTTGGGGCAATCTTGGCGATATGCCCCTCCTTGCCACATTTGTAGCAAGCACCCAATCGACAGGCCCCCTCACGACCCTTGCCGCACTTTCCGCAAGTGCGGCCCTTCTGGCCTCCAGTCGTCGAATCAGCGGACTTGGTCCGCTTGGCTGCCGGCTGAGACTGAGCTGGCCGCCGATCCATCCTTTGAGACTCGGCCTCTCCCCTGGCCTGAGTCTCCAGCTCAATCTCCCTCTTCCGTGCATTTTCCTGGAGCTCAGCAAATGTCCGGTACATCGAGTTCGACACGAACTCCCGAATGTTCCTCCCCAGAATGCCCAAATACCGACTCATCCGTGCCTGCTCAATAGACACCTGCTCAGGGCAGAACATCGCCCTCTCATGTAACTTCCGGATAACCACAGTAACCGAATCATTACCCTGCTTGAGGGTCAAGAACTTCTGAAGCAACCGTTCCCTTTCCACCGGGGGAACATACTCGTCTTTGAACATGGTGGTGAACCTCTCCCAGGTCACTGCTGAAATCTCTGCAAGAGTGAAGCTCGTTGTCACGAACATCCACTAATCCTTCGCTCTCAAGCGAAGTTGGTTCAAAGCGAACCGTACCCTCAGATGCTCCGGACATGAACACGTATAGAACCATCCCTCAATATCAGCAATCCATCTCATCGCAGTGATCGGATCCTGCGTCCCATCAAATTCGGGTGGCTTTGTGTTGCTGAACTCCCGGAACAACATCGAGTCACCTTCCTGAGGCCTGGCAGCAGCCACAGCTGCTGTAGCTGCAGCGGCTGCAGCCTCAGTCACCGCGGCATACCACTCATCAAAAGTCTCAATCAGTGTGGTCTTGATAGACCCAAACATCTCTGGAATCTCGGCCCTGATCGCCGCAGCCACCTCATCGTGGATCATCTGACGAAGCTCCTCGTCACTCACACCGCTCGCCTCAGGTCTGTGGCGTGTCCAAACAATATCAAAGACTCATTCGAGCATGCTCACGCTCGATAACTCAACCCTACTTGTTCCTTAGTTCCCAAAAGATTCTTACTTAGAGTGCGCACTGCTCCGGTGTCTTCGGTAGTACGGGCCATTATACTACCGCCGACACCGCATCAGTATTCACCCTAAGTCCTCCTCCTTGGATCCCATATCACAAGTACCCTATATCTCACTAGCATAGGCTACCCTTCGGTAGACCTCTTATCAGCCCCTCACCGCTATCTACTCGCTCTCAAGCATCACATAGCAGCACAATCCTTCTTAGGCTAAGGCATCAGAAAATCAGGCCACTGTAGTCCTAATATGAATACCTAGCCAACTCTAGCATGCATAATATAACAGATCATATCTCATAACACATAACGTAAGGGCATTTTGGGGATTCACCGTTCGGCGCTGGCTGACCGTACACACTACTCCGCTCTGGTTGTCTCAAAACCTCTTGTTTTTTTAGAAAAATTAATTTTTATCGTTTGAAAATTTTCTCAAATCTCGGTTTGAGTTCAGTTACGCCCGAAGGTGCATCCGAATCCCTCAAACCAAGGATCTGATACCAACTTGTAACAACGTAAATTTTCAAAACAAATTTTCATTTCTTTAAAACATAATTTCATTCATGACAAACCATAAAATCCAATGTAACATGGTCATAATACAAAACATATCAAATCCCAAGATCAAACATATCCAGTCCGCCTATGTGTGTGTACGAGTCATGCTGTCGCCTTCTCACGGTCCTCAATAGTACCTGAAACACAGTACACATAACATTGTAAGCAAGAAGCCTAGTGAGTTCCCCAAAATACCACTTACACACATACGCCTTTCCAGGCCATACTCCACACGACCTTCCGGTCCATGTGTCTCAGGGGACTTCCGTTCCAACCTGGTAAACCTTCCGGTCCTACCCGTGTCGACCTTCCGGTCCATAAATCCCTGACCTTCCGGTCCACATCATAATCCCTTCCGGCCCATATCAAGCATAGCATCCATATCACATATATAGTGCATACAAAACAGGAAACTCATAGCATACGATACATATATCTCATAGCATACCAGACCTTCTGGTCACACATAGGTACCCTTCCAGGTACAGTATAGTGAGAAGACTCACCTCAGATGTCTCGGTAAATCTCTGACTCGGTAGAAATACGATCCAGCCTCTGCCTAATCACATAAAATAAATACTCTCATAGATATATCTCTCGGGACTAGACTCAACCCTCTCTCGGCACCCTCAGAAGGGAAAAATACCATTTTACCCCTCTTTGACTCAAAGGCCACATTGTTGACCAAAACCTAAAAGTCAACAAAAGTCAACGGTCAAACTTTGACCCGACTCGTCGAGTGCACTTGGGCGACTCGACGAGTCTACACGTGTCCACTAACTTTATAGTCTCGCTTGGCACGTCGAGTTCCTCCCCTTGCTCGACGAGTCACACCTGGCATGAATCGCGGGGCCACCCCGACTCAACTCGCCAAGTATCAAGATCAACTCGGCGAGTTTCGCTTTGAAATCCAGCCTCTAATCCCCCATGACTTACTGAGTTATTCCCCCAACTCGGCAAGTCCACTCACTGAGTGATTCATTGGAAACCCTAACCCTACTCGCCGAGTCTGCCCTTGCACTCAGCGAGTTCATGCCATGTACAAACTCAAATGACCTCCTGAGGTTAGATCTGTTCCTTGAATCCATAGATCTGACCTTCCCAATCCTGATAAACACGTAAAGTTCGAAACTTGACACTTATGGGACATCTAAGAGGCTTCACTTGATGATTTAGTCCCAAAAGTAACATCCTTAGCTCAACACCTCCATATCTCAACATAAAGCAAGCTGAGATAAGCTCTATAGACCACTATGGGTCCAGATCTGAAGTATCAAAGTGAATAGGGCCATATCCTCACAATCTTCTTCCAATAAAGGTCATAAAACTCTACATCTATGGATTCCTTCCACAAAACAGATAAAGGGGCGATAATATACCTCAAAGATGAAGTCTCTTGCTCGAAATCCACAGATGCACAACCTCCTTGGTCTCCTCTAAGCTGGAAACACCTCCTTCTTGCAAGAATCAACCACAAAGATCAAGAAATGGTTCCTATCCTCTCACAAACGCTCTAGCTCCTTTAAGGTTTCTCTCTAGGGTTTGGTAGCCGAAAATGACGGCCCTAAGGGCCTTTAAATAGGTCCCAAACCAAAGAAATTAAGGTTTCATTAAACAGCGTGGACTCGCTGAGTCCACCACATGAACTCGCCGAGTCCAACCATGAACCCGGATGAGAATCCGCGAACCTACTCGGCGAGTCTAAGCACCAACTCGCCGAGTCCCCTCACAACCTCCAAAAATAAAAGAATAAAATAATATACCTGGGAATCCGGATGTTACAATGACATTTTCTCATTATAGCAACATACTATGAAAATAAAACTAATCTACTAATTATCGGAAATCAAATAGATTAGAATCATACCTTTTGCTATAATCGAATACAACAACCTTGAATCTTTAAATCTTCATTTGGAAAGAATGTACCAATAGTGTGGATGCCTCTAATGGCTCACACCCAATACCGTATAAACCCTATGAACAAAAACAGGAGAGAACAAGAAGAGAGAAAATTTGATGATACTTGTGTATGCTTAGGGTTCGGAAAAGACAATCAACTAATATCGCATGACAATCTTAAATCAATAGTTACTCCCAAAAGTATTACCGAATGTGGCATTTTGAATAATTCAATACTCGGGAAGTAAACATGCAAAAGGAAACACAAGAATAAATAATTGAAGATGGTAGTACACAAATTCATAAATAAATCTCTATTATTTAATCACCAAAAACAATTACTATTTATTTTTTTACATTTTTTCAAACCATAAACTAATTACTAAAACTTATATCATCTTTTAATCCAATGCTCTTAACATGCTCGAAGTGGTTGTTCTTACATAACGCCTTCGTAAAAGGATCAAAATTATTATCCTCTGATGATACTCGATTCATCACAAGGTCGCCATCTTCAACTCTATGTCATACATAATGGTATTTTCTTAGAGAGTGCCTTGACCTCCTATGATCATTTGGTTCTTAGTTAAAGCAACAACACCTTCATTGTCGCAAAAAACTTCTATGGATTCTTGGATTGATGGAAAAACTCCAAGATCACCAATGAAATTCTTTATCCAAGTTGCTTCCTTTGCCGCCCTGCTTGCTGAGATGTACTCTGACTTACAAGTAGAATCAATCATCGTCTTTTGCTTGGAAATTTTCGAAGTCACCCCTCAACCTTTTAGTAGGAATACCCATCTGGATTATGAACAAAGGTTATCTATTTCCATTTAAAAGATGGCATCATTATAAGCACTCACTCTTAACTCGTCTTTGCCACCAAAAACTAAGAACATTTCTTTGGTTTTTCGCAAATACTTTAGAATATTTTTTATCGCTGTCCAACGAGCTCAACCAAGATTATCTTGATATCGACTAACCATGCTCAAGACATAAGATGCATCAGGACGAGTACAAGTCATAACATACATGATTGATCCAATAGCCGAAACGTATGGGACTTGACTTGTAACATCTACTTCTTTATCACTACTCGGATATTGAGTCTTGCTCAATTTAATAGTATGATGTATGGACAAATCCCCTTTCTTGGAATTATACATATTGAAATGCTTCAATATTTTATCCAAGTATGTACTTTGGCTAAGTCGTATTAGATGTTTCTTTCTATCCCTATAAATCCTTATTATAAGAATATATGATGCCTCTCCTAAATCCTTCATAGCGAAATATTTCTCAAGCCAAGATTTCACCTCTTAAAAATTTGGGACATCATTTCCTATTAGGAGTGTGTCATCAACATACAAAATTAGAAATTTACAACACCACCACTAGCTTTGACATATATGCATGACTCATCTTCACTTCTAGAAAATCCAAACTCTTTGACCTTCTAATGGAAGAAAATATTCCAACTAGAGATGCTTGTTTAAGTCCACATATTGACTTCTCAAGCTTGCACACTTTATTAGGATATTTGGCATTTTCAAAACCTTCTGGATGAGTCATATAGACGTCCTCATTAAGCTTCCCGTTAAGGAAAGCGGTTTTAACATCCATTTTCCATACCTCATATTCATAAAAGGCGGCTATGTAAAGCATTGTCTTAATCAACTTGATCTTAGCTACTGGTGAAAAGGTTTCATCATAGTTAATCCCTTGGATTTGATTATAGCCCTTTGCCACCAACCTAGCCTTGAACGTGTGTACATTCCCTTCCGTGTTGGTCTTCTTCTTGAAGATTTATTTACAACCCATACTCTTCAAATCGGAATTTTGATCAACCAAATTTCATACTTGGTTATCATGCATGGATTGAATCTTGCTATCCATAGCCTATTTATATTTAGCAGCCCCAGGTCCTGCCGTCACTTCCTTGTAGCTAGTTGTGTTATCCAAATTTACTAGTGTTTAATTACTAATAAAATGATGTGTTTAATTTGCACTAGCAATTTTAAATTTATAATCCCGTCCAATCTTAACCAACTAAAACACAATAGGCAGTGTACCTAGTCGCATAATAGTATAGTAAATGTAAGAAAGGGTGTCAAACACAAGAGGAACGAATATGATTTTGACTAAATGCTATCATTACTAATTAAACTAGAAAAATAACTATAAATTTGTTTTTTTTATTTTGCAATTTCAAAAAAACTTAAATTATCAACTAACAATTAAACTGACTAAATTACTTAGACTAAAGCAAACAAAACATAAACGATTTTAAACCAAGATTAAAGAGCACTTTCATTTAGCTTCAAATCACCTTTACCCTATGGTTGATTTCTATGCAATTGATTATTTAGTTGGTTACCAAATCTTAATGTTGTTAATTACCTTGTTCCGATTTCCTAGCTTTTATCAATTTATGATATACTATTACAATGGTCATGCAATAAGTGAACACCACATTGATTTAAATATTTGTTTGGACTATGAATGACAAGATCTAGTGATTTACTTATCTATGACCAAGACAAGACAATAAATCAAACACATAATATGGATAATTAATGCTCTCTAACACAATTAAAGTTGCTATCTTTTACCACTTAACCCTAGGATTTGTTCTACCTCTAGATCTAATTATTGAAATGATCATAAATAGCTAAATATCAATTTCATGCAATTGGAATGGTCATTTAACTAAACATACTTGTAGATAAGTGATAAAAATTAGAACTTTAACATGGTTGATCTATCAAACACAAGTAAAACCAACATAAATAAATCCATAAAAGTCGAAATCAACACATAGTATCAAGGTTCATCTATGCCACACAAAAGCTAAATGGTATTAGCCCATAACTAAATCAGAAAAACAAATAAACATTGAGTGAACTAGATTAGACATATCGAAATCAAGCAAACCGAATGATTTATCGTCTCTCGTCTTTGGATCTCTTCGATTCTTGTTCTTTCAATCGCTTCCTGGCCTTCTTAGGATTTCTAAGAGGTTTTTGGTTGTAATTAGTCGCAGGTAATTGCAGCACACCTCCAAATTCTGACCTAATAATCATTTAAAAAAGTTTCCAAAAACTCATCACCACGCCGTGACATAAGTCTTGCCATGTTTTGGTGGGCACTTCTTTTACGTAGGCACCAAGATTTCCATGCTGATTATTAGGGAAGCTATTAACGTTTGACACATCACCACGTCATGGTCTGCATATCAGCACGATGTAGCAACCATTTTTGCTCATGAATTTTTTCTTTTGATGAGTGCTTCAAGTCCTTAGCTTCTAGCTTGCGTTTTAACTCCTTTTTCCACGAGAATGTCTTTTCGGCTACAAAATAGAAACATAAACAAATTAAGTACCAAATATATTTATAAATGGCTAAAATGTAGCTAAATGTACTAAATATTTCATAGAATATATGACTAAATATAGCAATATCAAAAACGTGTCTCCATCTGTAGTTATATGAAATCCATAAAAATTGGGTGACATACTAACTCTACTAGATCGACAAAGTGGTAATGAATATTCAATGAGCACAACAAGCATTTCATCCTTATGTTGAGCGCTAGTGTTGATTGAAGTTTCCTCTTTGGCTGACTTTTGAATTTCTTCAAGATCAATTGCATTCCTGTCGTCCTACTTGAGTATGCACTCTTTATCACGAAAGACTCCCATTAGAGCTACAAAAACCATTTCACTTGGTCTGTAGAACATGTATCTAAAGGACTTTTGTAGGTAACCAATGAATATACACCTTTCAGCTATGGGTTCTAGTTTGTCTTAGGACTCATGCCTAATGAGAGATTCACAACCCCACACCTTGATATGTGCGAGTGAGGGGGGTTTTCTATACCACATCTCATGAGGTGTCCTTTTTTAAGAAACAAGATTTAGGATATGAGCAACAGTCTCTTAAGCAGACCCCCCAGAACGATATAGGAAGTGAAGCCCGACACATCATGGAATGAACCATGTCTAGCAAGATTCTTCTCCTCTCAACCATACCATTTAGTTGTGGTGTTCTAGGTGGAGAAAATTGTGAAACTATTCCATATTCCTTGAGATAGGTCATTGAACTCGATTCTAAGATATTCTCCACCCCTATCGGACCGAGGCATATTTATCTTCTTGCCTAGTTGATTCTCCATTTCATGATTAAACTCTTTGAACTTTTCAGAAGTTTCTGATTTATGCGGAATCAAATAATCATACCCATATCTACTGAAATCATCAGTAAAAGTCACATAGTAACGATTATCATCTCTTGTGGTAGATATGAAGGGTCCACACACATCAGTTGTCACACCCCGACCAACGGCGGAAACACCGGGGTTGCGACTTAAACATTTGGATCATAGCCAACAACATATAATGAAATAATAATAGAATTTATTCGATATTACATTCTTCCGAAGTCTGAATATGACAACACACACCGTTTAATAATCCATAAGCATTATACTCAGATTTCAATTTCTTACAACATATAAGAGACAAAAGGCTACTATAGAGCCAACAATTTATTTTCAACGTTAAACCCATCATCCTCACACGTGGTGAGAGTTCTTCTGGTCACCTTGAACACCTAGAGACACATACATTTTGAAAATACGTCAACAATAATGTTGATGAGCTTTATAGGTCTTCTTTTGACTCCGAAGATTTTTTTTATAATTCAAGGTAATGTTTCCAAAGAACGATAAATTATAACACGTATTTTAATATTCAACCCCCTTTTATATGATAAAGTTTAGTTAATTTCATGACAATTTTTATTCTCTGGATCTTGTCCATTTACGAAAAGTTATGTCGTAAAGAGAGGTAAATAACGCCCTAACACTCGACACTCTCAGTACCCAATTGGGAGAATTGAATCAATCTAGATCTATAATTCTTCGAATAAAAATCTTTCAATATAACAATTTGTCTATAACCGACACTACACGTCGCTCCTCCACAAGCCGCATGACACATTATAAAATGAATTAACGGTTAGAGTGTGACAACCCAAAATTTCCATTTTGTATGAATATTATCTATTCAATAGAAGCTAGACCAGTTTCAATGAATTTCAGACTTTTCCGAATAAGTTTGTGTACATTAGGGTTTACGTTTAAGGAGATTTAAGGAGAGTGGATGCTCATGGGTTTGTGAAACTTGAGTATTTCAAAACTTCTTAATGTTAGAGCTCAATTCCGGAATAAAAATATTTTCTGCCAAAAATATTTCAGGACTATAAATAGATTTTTGAACTAAATACATTCATTATTCACATTTCCAACTAGAGAAAAGTCATTTTCTCTCTCACGGATCTTCGGATTTTTCATCCCAAATCGTGAGTACACTTCTCTAGTTGTTTTATAATGCTTGTTATATGCTTAATAACATAGATTACATGTCAAATATGTGAGATCCGGGAGTTTACCGCCCAAGAACGTTCTTGGGAAGTAAACTCCAAAAAGAGGATTAAGAGCTATCTAGTCCCATTTCCTTGATAAGTGACTAACTTAGGCTTGTATGTAAGTAAATTAGAGACTAGAAAACAATCAAAAACACCAAGCTTTGGGTGTTTACGGCCCAAGAGTTTCTTGGACCGTGAACACCAAATTCAAGGGCCTAAAGGTGCCCTAATCACTCCTAAGGCTTCAGACTTTAATACCCATTTAATCCTAGCTAATTTATGGACTTCAAAACATCAAAAGCACCCCTTAAAGGGAGTTTACGGCCAAGAGAATACTCTTAGGCCGTAAACACCAAATAAGGGCACCAAAGTGTGCCTAGGGTCCTCCTTAGCCTTAAACAAATGCCTAGAAATTATCCTACTTGTGTTTGGGACTTGAAAGAATAAAATTACCCATCCCTTGAGAGTTTATCGTTGTAAACTCCAAAAGAAATGGTATTTTGGCCGAAAACTCCTTCAAGGAGTGTATTAAGTCCCTAAACTACCCAAAGGATTAAACAAACAAGTTAGGCTTATTCTAGAAATCAAATAACACTTCAAAACACCAATTACCACCAAGATTGGAGTTCACGGCCGTAAAATCAAGGGTTTACGACCGTAAACTCCTTGTGTGGGGTTTATTGAGTAGTAAACACTTATATAAGGCCCTTTGGTACATTAAACCCCTTTAGCCTTGTCCCATAACAACCTAGAAGCAACCCTTAGGACCTATAACACTTATACAAAGTGTTTACATGTTCCTGAGTGTCCCAACTTATTTCATTAAGTTATTATTTGGCTAATTAGTTATATATATGCTCATTATATGATAACTAGGCTCGTGTGTGTGAACAAGTCTCCGTTTGCCACCTAGCACGGTATCCGACACTTCAATCCAATCCACTCACCGCAAGTGATTTCATACCCCTTTAATTAACCTTTGAAATACTTTTAAATGTTTTAAATACTTTATAGGGGCGGGGGGATACAAGTTAAACACTTATAGTTATTACATCAATCACATGTGATTAATAACTAGAAAACCAATGTTTTTATTACTGTTCAAACTGTTTATCAAACTGTTTTACTTCAAACTGCTTTACAAACTCTTTTACTTATCAAATACTTTTATTTAAACTTTGTTTTACTTCTTATAAATTGCATTCCCATATATGTATAGATATATAAGCAATGTTTAAAGGGCTTAGGAAGGCCATCCGTCCTATTTCCTTTTTCTCGATTTGGATGTGGTCTGGTGGGATTTCGAGTGACCGTCTGATGGTCGTTTCAATATTAATTATATATCAAATATACATATATAGACATAAAAGTACTTCCATATTCATGCGTATTAGTCACATCATTAGTAAGCTAACATCGGGGTAACACAGGATCATACTACTACAATTTCTAGATCAATGAGTCAGTTCATTCATGAGTCATACTTATTACTATGAGTACATATACAACTATACTAGAAAGAGAACATATTCAACTATACTAGAAAGAGAACATATACAACTATACTCGAACGAGTAACATTACATTACATATACATGAATACGTTAACAATTGTGATCCACTGTATCGGAGCATGCCTTAAATGTCATGGCCCGCGTTGTAGCCAGAATTCTCTTGGAGGGAGAGTGTGAGTTTGCGTATAGATATATACTGGATTGACTATCCTACACCTTGCTGCTAGCTACAGTCGGACCTGCAGGTCTGCGGGTGCCAAACGTCATTCCGTTATTACGACCATTCGTATGTCGTTGCTACCAGTCGATAGTATGGTGTAATTTATCACATGATACCTTAATATAAATCCGGTTTAAGGTATTTAGTACAGCAGTAGTTCCTATAATACAACACTACAGTACTACAATAATTTACCTATTACATATATTTAGTGATTATTTCACTTAAACATTAATGTACAAACTATATTTTGTTAAATGATAGTTACACTTGGGAAATTACACACTTTTACAACAAACGAGCATACAAAAAAGTTAAGCCTTGGTAGAAGGCTACTTTAATAGAAAATATAGGTTTTTCTGAGAAATTCAAACTTATTACAAACACTTATAAACATTTACTTACATTTTACAAACTTACACTTGAGACATGTTCAAACATTTTTGATAACAAACATCGACACTAAAATACTTATGAACTCACCAGCTTAATGTTGATAAAATCTTTCAAAATAACTTGTATTCTCAGGTCATCAGTAGATAGGTACCGATGCCGGCTTTTGAGAAGATGGAGCGCATCCAAGACTCATCTTATTATTTTGATTTACATTATTTTTGGTGTCTATAACTATACAAAACACGCTTGTATTAAAATTATATATTTAATGCGATGGATGATGTTGTTTGCTTATTTACTTTTACTGTGTTGTGATACTTTACATGATGTCCTCCGCCCCAGAACGTTTCCACCGTTCTTGGTTTTGGGGTGTGACATATAGAGTGGGTTTCGATCTAAGATTTTGTCTTTATGAAAGAAATTACGCCCACATAAGAACTCTCCCTTTTACCCCCTTTCGATATATTGGGTTTCGATCTAGGATTTTGTCTTTATGAAAGAAATTACGCCCACATAAGAACTCTCCCTTTTACCCCTTTCGATATATTGGGTTTCGATCTAGGATTTTGTCCTTATGAAAGAAATTACGCCCACACAACACTCTCCCTTTCTACCCCTTTCGATATATTGGGTTTCTATCTAGGATTTTGTCCTTATGAAAGAAATTACGCCCACACAAAACTCTCCCTTCCACCCCCTTTCGATATACTCCTCCCATAAACACACATGGGATACACAATCCACAAATATCCATGATGACAATTCTCCGTCCTATAAAATCCGTCGCTACCAATGATCACCAACACGAATCTTAACTTATTAAGATTTTTAAAGTTTAGTGAGTTTAGTTAAATATTAAAATTTAACTTTTAGTTCAATGAATGAGACGGTAGCAAGTCGAGCAGTTTCAATCTACAATCCAATAAGAAGGATGTTCCGTTGGCGTAATCGAGTAACTCGTACGTGTAGGGGTTACGCCGGGTTGACTGGTTGTCACTTTAATCGAATATTTTTATATTTTTAATATTTACTAAATGTTGAAAAAGAATTATTTTTGTTTGTAAGTAAAGTTTAGTCTTAAAAATACATACACATTATTTATCGACGAGATTTCGTATCATAACATAGTATATAACTACTTGTGGTTTATTCTCATACTCTTGATATCATTTTATAATTCATTTATATATTATTATTTTATCATCTCGTTTAGTTCCTTACTATTAATACTTGATGAATAATAAGCGTAATTCCCTAATATACCCAAGTCATAGGGTTATGCCTATTATGACAAGTTAAAAATGTTCATCTATCAAGATCTCGACACAAGTTCTTAACGATACCTTTATTCATTCCGAAGATTAATATAACACTAGATTACTCTTATCTAACATTTTTGTTTACACAAGTACTTATAAATAGGTCTAACATTTTATAAAATTCTTGTGTATAACCATTACTAATCACCACCTTTTTAACAAACTTTATTTGTAAAAAAAATAGTGTTTATAATAAACATTGACTATAACAGTTTTGTATCTAGTACTAACTGTGCATGCATGTAACCTATAAACTTTTAGCCATATTATTATATCAACATACTCAGGTATGTGTCTCCCCCCAAATAAGTAAAATTGTAAAAACGGGGCCATAAAGACTCACATTTGGAGCGTGATTCTCGAGTTTAGATGAGAGGATTCGGTGAGGTTTGTGCTTCGTTCAAGACCCGGTACCTTCACCGACAATAAAAAAATCTAGCTTCAGATTATCAAACTTCACCGGGGTGTTCAAAACAGCAAGTATTTCTGACTTTTAAAGTGAAATAAACTCACCCAAAACACTACAGGGGTTGTCGACAGAAAAATGGGTTGTCGGGGGATGTTTCCGGCAGCTTTCTCGTCCCCTTTCCTTCATGTTTTCGCAGCAGCTCTTGAGGGAAATAATTTGGGCGGAAAAACAAACGACTTCAGGGGTATATTTGGTATGTTTTTTTGGCTGTAACAGGTGGCAAAACTTGGTGGTGGCTGCTCCTTTTTTCCTCCCGAAATCACAACAGAAAACACCTTCGATGGAGTTGTTCTTGATGAACTTCGAACAAGAGAGAGGAAGTAGAGAGAAAAGAGGTTTGAGGCTGATTTTTATGGGTTAAAGGTCTCTAATATTTCCCTTTTTATACTCTCTTAAAACCTATCAACTTTCCTCTAGGGTGTACCTTTGTCCATTTCTTGAAGTCGTTGTCTTACCCTTAGTACTAGTTGTGTAGAATTTTGATGGGTTAGAGTAAAGAATGGAGAGAAAACGTGGGGGGTGTTTGAGGTAGGGTCTAGGAGTCTTCAATTACCATGTACATTGGGTTGATACTTGCAAGAAACACTCTTAAATGAGTGTACTTACTCATAAAGGGTAATAATGTGAATAGGTGGTTGGAAGACTTTAACACTCCAAGAGAAAAGAGATAGACCCTTAGGAGTAGACTTTGACATTCAAAGCTTGTCTTAGATACATTTAAAGTGGATTGTATGTACTAGATCTTAAATGGGTGTAGTGTGACAAAAATGAACTTTTGGGTTTTTATGGGGCTAAGTCTCGAGATATACCCATATATACACACCTCATGTTCAATTTATTTTGTTAAATTTTCTTGTCATCTAATAATAAAGTTCATTATTATTACATAATATAATTGCTTAGATTTAGACATTTTTCTAAATAAAAACCCTTTCACTACACAAACATAATTGTATATATCTTATTGATTTTATTAGCATATAACTAGTCGCATTCCAATAACAATCTATATTAAACGATTCTTATTGTTAAAAACATATACTTATTTTTATAAGAACATTGTACATTAATTCCTCCGTCACAATTAGTTATGGTCGTTATCCGGCGGACCTCGACCTAATTTTACGATTGTTACATTAGTATGAATCAAGTCCAACAATCCCTCACCTCTTTCATAAGTACATATGAAAGGTGAATTAGTCATTGTTGAACCCAGAGGTGACCCTCCACCAAAGATCAACATATAGCTGCTCACCGAAGAGTGTCATAAACGAAGGCATGAGGGATCTGGAAGGTGTACGATTCTGAAGAAGATGTGAATCTTAGAAGAATATGCTTTGTCTTTTAGTTATGGTAGTTAATATTTGTTGGTTTGTAATGATTACTGGTTAATGACTAGATCACTTACTCATTTCATTATCTTTTTTTTTTTTTTTTTTTTTTTTTTTTTTTTTTTCAGAATCTATCTACCCTTTTACCACCATGTTACGTCTATAAAAGGGGAATTGGGTTGTGGTTCTCCTAACAACTTTCAAGCAATCTTTCTAGACAATCTTAATACATGATTGTTCTTTGTTCATTTACCATGTTCATTTACTTACACTTCCAATCTTTCATTATTGTTCTTTATACTAGTTGTTAAATTATAACTTCCATAATGATTTTTTAGTCATTTAACTTAGAGCATTTCCTTAGTTTTAACAGTCACCTTTCCTAATAAACAAGATTCTCATTCCTCATCTGTCCTTAATTCAAATGATTCCAACACTCTGTCCTTTTGGAGTTATGCGATGCGTTTCTTGTTTATATGCTCAAGACGACAATGCCACAAGCACGCTTTGTCTAAACTATTAGAAAAATCAATATTATATATATCATTTCCCAAATTATTCACACATACAATAGTTTCATACACGCCATTACAAGGATAAGCTTTGAAAATAAAGACACCATTCTTATAAACCAAAATTTCACCATTACCATTATCAAATGTATAAAAAAATCCTTGTCAAAATAAAATATGAAATGAAATTATGTTCCTTTTCATATCACACGACAACATCAATTAACTAAATTTACTCTAACACACTATCAAACATAAGCTCATAACCCCGATCCTTGTAATAGGCACAATACACCAATTCCACTTTATCAAGTTCCACTTTCCATGCTCGACTCTCTCACCTTCCCTTAGTCCCTGCATATCAGAACAAATGTGTAACCACATCTTGTATCAAGGACCCAAGAATTAGAGATTTGCATGTTATTGATTTCGATTGTATATATACCTGATGAAGAACCATATACTTTTCCTTTTCCTTTTTGACCTCTTATAGGTATTTTAAGCAACTTTGTAGAGTCATTTTATTGTAAAAGTCGAAGTGGCTATGTCTTTGTAATATTCGCATTTTAGTTATTTTACTAAGTCATTTATATGCGAAACCTTAATGTTTAGACTTAGTATATTTTTTGTACACTCAGGTTCCCTATAAATAGGGACTGAGGTTAGAAGTAGAGGATAACTTTTTGCAACTCAAATATCCTTCTGCTTATTTCATGTAATGAGTCTTTCTCAATACAAGACCTGATTAATATTTACTCTTTGTGTTCTTATTTCATAATGATTCAATTCATAATTGCATTCATAATCTCGATAACAATTCTCTACAATTGGTATCAGAGCAGGATTCAAACTGCATCGATTTGATTTTCGTGTTAGAATCATTTGCTTTTTGAGTTACAACTTTACTCAAAATTTTCCGCGCATTTTGGTTTTGAAAATCAAATTTGATCTTCAGATTTGAATTGATTATGTCTTTCAATTGTTTAGTCGAGTAATCAATCAGTGATTTGTGATCAATTCAATTGATCAATTCTCAATTTCATCATGTTTTTCAAGCTTTCTGAAAATTTCTGTGTTCATCAATGGCGAACTTCAACATGAATACAATGACTTCCTTCTCTCACTTGCTTGGTTCCTCAACCAAAATTCCGATGTTAATTCCAGAATCCTATGATTAGTGGGCTGGTAGAATGGAAGATTACTTAAATGGAATTGATGAAGAACTTTGGAATTGTATCGATGGAACAGTGCAAGCTCCAGCTAATGTTCAACAAATTGGTCCATCTGCTTCATCTGCTGAAGTTGCTGATCAAGAAAAACGGTTGAAGAATAATGAAAAGAGGTGCATGAGGGAACTAAGAGGTGCTCTTCCTCCTGTGGTTTATAACTACATTCGTAGTTGTAAAACAACAAAGGAGATCTGGAACACTCTAAAAGAGAAGTATCAAGGTAGCGAAAAGACGAAGATCAACTCTGTGAAGCAATGTCTAGTTGAACTGAAGGAATTCAGACAAAAGGATGCTGAAACTCTTGAAAATTACTATGATCGTCTGAATGAGCTTATGTTTCGCTACAATAGGTATGGAATCACTAGGTCTCTCATGGAGTTCAATTTAACTTTCATTATGGGTCTTCGCAAGGAATGGCGAAGTGTGAGCATGATGATTAAGAATCAACAGAGTTTTGATACAACTGATTTGAATGATCTCTACAATCAGCTGAAAACACATGAAATTGAAGTTTTAGAAATGTATGAAGAATCAAAACTGAGTATTGGAGGTCCTTTGGCTCTAGTTTTAAAGGTATCTGAAGTTGATGTGAATGAAAAAGATGATTCAGATAATGAAGGATTTCTGATGAACTCGGATGATGAAGCTGTGGCATTCTACTCAAACAATGGAGTTAAGAAAATTTT
The DNA here is from genome assembly GCF_002870075.4 of Lactuca sativa. Classification (NCBI taxonomy): domain Eukaryota; kingdom Viridiplantae; phylum Streptophyta; class Magnoliopsida; order Asterales; family Asteraceae; genus Lactuca; species Lactuca sativa. The sequence goes on along the minus strand of NC_056625.2, from coordinate 118,672,260 downwards.
CAAGAAGCCATTTAATCCAAAAGGAAAGGCTACTGATGCGAAGAGTGGAGTCACAAAAACTGGAGGAGAGGAGAGGAAGAAAATGGAGAAAGCTGAGGAAAAATCAAAAGATGCGAAAGAAGTAAAGAAGCTAAAGGGTGACTCAGGAATTTACTGTCACTATTGCAATGGTGCGAATCACTTCGCAGCCGATCGCATGTTGCGAAAGAAAGAAGAAAAGAAGGAGAAAATTAAAGATGAAACATACTATTCTGAAAAAATTGAAGAGATACATGCTAAGACCAAAGGAGTGTCTTTGGTTGTGAAAGGTGAAACTGATGATGAAAAGAGTGGTACGTATCAGATCTGGTCTTCAGGATCTGATGATGAGGAAATGAGGCATCCTACACATGGAGCCATGTTCGCAAGTTTTGAAGATTGCGAAGAGGAAATTTCAGGGAGGTGCTTCGTATCCAAATCCACGGACAAATCATCCATGACCACCAAGGTACGTCTTATACTTGAATCTTTTAATATTCCTTTATCTGCTTATGATGCTGAACTCACTTCATTTGATGATATTGTGGCTTATTTTGATTCTGTAATTGTGTCTGCTAGTATTGAGGCTCAAAAAATAAATATGCAACTAGGAGAGACACGAAGAGAATTAGAAATAAAAAGAAGCAGAGTAGACAAACTTGAATTACAGCTCAAAAATGTAAATTGTGATAGGGATAATCTTACAAATGATGTTAGGTTATTGCTTGCACAAAGGAACATATATTGTAATTCAACCAAAAGATTGTATGCAAAATTAACTGCTTTACATCATTCTTCGGATATTAGCAAAGAACAATATAGGAAACTCTTACCCTTTCTTGAATATGAATGTGAAAAAGTTGATGTTGTTTCTTATGATTGCGAAAATACAATTGCTCAATTTGACAAAATACCTGATGATAGATATGCATATGGTATTGTCAAAATTAATGAATTCTTGAATGCTGATGATTTGGTTAATATTGTCAATGAAAGTTTGACAAAGAGTGAACAAGTGAAAATTCTAAAGAAAACTGAAAGTTCAACTCTTGATTCTCAACTCAATTATGTTGATGTCAATGACAATTTAGATAATGTAAGTGAGATCAGTGAAATTGAAGAAGAAGAAGAGGTTGATTGTTCTAAATTGTCAATCATTAATATCACATCTAAGATCAAAGGTAAAGAAATAATAGTTGATTCGATAGTTAAGGATGAAATTGATAAATCTTCAACTTCGCAACATTGTACCTTTGATAATGTGGATGTTGAAAGCTGGAAAACTGATGAAAATGAGGAAAACAATGAAGGTGTGAAGGATTCACCTAAGACATCTCCAAGAGTTGTTGTGAATCAAGCATTTGATAATACAAAAAGAATTTGACAAAATTCTAAATGAAAAAGGTGCACATTATTTGGAAACCAACACAGTGGTCTATCCAAATTTTAAATGTACAGATGACATCATTTTTCCAAATCAAGTTTTTGTCACAACTGGAAATGTTGAGAACATTAAACCTTAATTCATCAAAATGGTTGAAAATGATAATCAAAAGTCATCAACCGCAGGGTTCTTTTCAAATCAAAATACCGAAGAAAACAATTTAACGAAATTTTTTTATGTTTTTCAAGAGAAAAAGCCATCACAAAAGTGGGTGGCTAAAGGTGAAAATTCAAACAAAGTTTTTGAAAAAATTGAGAAATCAAAGGCTGAAGTAAAATTAAATTCTCATGAATTTAAATTGATGGTTGGAAATTATTCAACAGAAAATAATGTTTCAAAAAGAAAAGCAAGAAAAGCAATTTTCTGGCAAGTTTTGTCTAATGATAAGCCAAAAGTTGAAAACGAACAAATTTTGAAACCAAAATCATCAAACTTTCAAAGCAAAAACAAACAAAAAGATACAAGTTTTCACAGACCAATAAATTATGTTGATAAAATTCCATTTGTTCGCAAATATGATAACAATCGAACATTTGAGACTTCACAAAAATTTGTGAACAATCAAAAGTTTCGAAATGTTGGAAAATTCACGAATACTTCATCACCTTTGAACAATTCTAACAAAGCTAAAGTGAAATTTTTACCAAAACAACCAAATTTTCCAAATCCTTCAAATTCACAACAAACCAAAGTTTCATACTCAAAAGGGAAATCTGATGTCCATACAATCAATCGTTGGCTTGAAGGAAAAGGCAGAAAATGTCAAAGTGCGAAGTTTTCAGAGCAATAAATCAAGAATGCATTTGACAAGTTCGCAAATAATTCTTCCATTGCTAGTTCATCATCTCATTATTCACAAGTTCCAGTTCAAAAATGGAAACCAGTTATCAAAAATGCGAATGTTGTGAAGGATAAGATTACAATCAATGGAAATCCGAAACTATTGAATGACTATATTTCAATATCTAGATCTGATGATGTTGATATAACAGATTCTGTCACAAACAAAGTGAAAATATGGTTTTTAAATTCAAAGAATTTGTTTGATTCTACTAATGATGGACCCAACAAGTCTTGGGTTCCTAAATTTTTCCAATAAATGCAGGTGATGTGTGACGAGCAATATGATACGAAATGGTATATTGATAGTCGTTGCTCTCGTCATATGACTGGAAGAAAGGAAAACTTGCGAGATTATAGAAGCTTGGAAAATGCTGGAGTAGTCAAATTTGGGAATAATCACAAGTGTCAAGTGAAAGGCTATGGGAAAGTCACAAATGGACAATTCACTGTAAACAGAGTTGCTTATGTTGAAGGACTTCAACATAATTTGATAAGTGTGTCACAACTTGTTGTTGGTACTGGAAACCAAGTTGTATTTAATGATGAAGGAAATATCATTTCAAATGCGAAATCAAATGAAGTACTTCTCAAATCCAAAAGATATGGTGATATGTTTACACTGGACATCAAACCAATTGTGGGAAAACCTGCTGTATGTTTACTATCAAAAGCATATAATGATGTCATCTGGCTTTGGCATATAAGAGTGTCACACTTGAACTTTCGCAATATTAACAAACTTGTCACTAAAGATTTAGTTCGAGGGTTACCTGTACTAAAATTTGACAATGATTCTTTGTGTGCAGCTTGCGAACAAGGAAAACAACATAGAAAAGGTCATCCGATTATGATCGATTCAAAAATCGTAGAACCATTGGAACTTCTTCACATTGACTTATGTGGACCGTCGACTGTTGCTACAATCAATAAAAGCGGTACATTTTGGTTATTGTCGATGATTTTTCTCGATTCACATGGGTATTTTTTCTCAGGTTAAAATCTGAAGTTGCTCAGATGATGATTGATTTTATCAAAAAGATTGAGCTTAGTCTGAAAAAGAATGTTCGCAAAATTAAAAGTGATAATGGTTCTGAGTTTAAAAATCAAATTCTTGATTCTTTTCTCACAAGCAAAGGCATTTAGCATAATTTCTCATCACCATATACTCCGCAACAAAATGGAGTTGTTGAAAGAAGAAATCGATCTCTATGCGAAGCAGCCAGAACCATGTTAACATATGTGGATCTTCCTCAATATCTGTGGGCTGAAGCAGTTTCAACTGCATGTTTTACTCAGAATTAATCAATCATTCATCGAAGATTCAATATTACTCCATATGAAATAATCAATAATAGGAAACCTAATGTCAAATTCTTTCATGTTTTTGGTTGTAGGTGTTTTATCATGAATCTCAAAGATAATTTGTCCAAGTTTCAAGCTAAAGCTGATGAAGGCATATTCTTAGGATATTCGCACAATTCAGTGGCATACAGAGTGCTCAACAGAAGAACAAGAAAAATTAAAGAAACTTTCAATTTAACATTTGATGATTACTATCTTAAACAAACGGATAGTAAATTTGAAAATAAATCAATACTCGTTGATTCAAATACTCAAATTGATAATTCTGAAATAAATGATTTTGATTATGACTTAATTTTCGGAATTCCTGACAGGGCAATTGATGCGGAAAATAATGCTCCTGATAATCAAACATCAGCATCTTCAAAACATACTGATGATTCGACAATTACTACAACGTCAACATCTTGCGAAAGTGTGCCTGATGTTCGTATGGAGGGGGAGCATACGATCAATAATGCAGACAATCAGCCAACTTTCGAGGGGGAGAATGAAAATAGGAATCATCAAGTTGAGGGGGAGCCTTCACAAAATCAACAAGAATATCAAGTTGAGGGGGAGCATTCGTATAATCAACAGGAACATCATTTTGAAGGGGAGCATGATGAAACACAGACAATTAATCTTGATGAAAATGATGAGTTTCATGAACTAAATGATAATTTTTCTGTTGTAGGATCTGAAAATGAAGATATATATGAAGATGCACCATTGGAATTTGATCCTAATTTTCCACCACTTGAGAAATGGACAAGAAATCATCCAAAAGATCAAGTAATTGGTAATCCACAAGATGGTGTGTTGACAAGAGCTCAAATTCGTGCGAAAAATGAGGTACTGAATGCGAACCAAGAACTATGTATGTTTAATGTCTTTATTTCGAAAATAGAGCCAAAGACAGTGAAGGATGCTATGGAACACTCAGATTGGGTTGTTGCTATGCAATCTGAACTGGCTGAATTTGAACGAAACAAGGTTTGGAGATTAATTCCTAAACCTTCTAATGTTTCGGTTATCGGATTAAAATGGATTTTTAAAAATAAAACCGACAAAAATGGCAATATTATTCGAAATAAAGCTAGACTAGTGGTTAAAGGGTATTCGCAACAAGAAGGAATAGACTATGAAGAAATATTTGCTCCTGTTGCAAGACTCGAAGCAGTTCACATATTTTTAGCATATGCAGCACACAAAGACTTTGATGTTTATCAAATGGATGTTAAGTGTGCTTTCTTAAATGGAGAACTTGAAGAAACAGTGTATGTTGAATAACCACCAGGATTCATAAACGAGGAACATCCTAATCATGTCTACATTCTTGACAAAGCTGTTTATGGGTTAAAACAAGCACCGAGAGCCTGGTATGCAACTCTTACAAATTTCTTGAAACAATCTAAATTTTAAACAAGGATCAGTTGACCCCACTTTGTTTCGCAAGAAAATTCGGAATCATCTTATGCTTGTTCAAATTTATGTTGATGATATTATTTTTGGCTCAACTGACCCAGCATTGTCAATTGAATTTGAAAATCTAATGAAAAGTCAATTTGAAATGAGCATGATGGGAAAGATTAATAATTTTCTTGGATTGAATATAAGACAGAACATGGATGGAATCTTAATCAATCAAGAAAAATATACGAAGAACTTGCTTGAAAAGTTTGGAATGACAAATAGCACGAAACTAAGAGTACCAATGGCAGTGGGTACAAGATTAACTCCTTCGTTAGATGCTCCTGCTGTTGATTTAACATTATATCGAAGCATGATGGGGTCTTTATTGTACTTAACTGCAAGTATACCTGATATTATGTTTTTGGTTTGTAATTGTGCTAGATATCAAGCTAATCCCAGAGAACCTCATTTGACTGCAGTGAAAAATATTTTTCGCTATCTTAAGGGTACAATTTCGTTAGGACTTTGGTATCCTTCGAAATCTGGATTTTTCATTCAAGCTTTTTCAGATTCAGATCTAGGAGGATGTACTTTGGATAGGAAAAGTACAAGTGGTGGATGTCAATTGTTGGATGGAAAGTTGGTAAGTTGGCAATCAAAGAAACAAACTTGTGTTGCAATTTCAACTGCTGAGGCTGAATACATTGCTGCTGCTGCTTGCACTTCGCAAATCATTTGGATTCAGAGTCAACTTCGTGATTATGCAATCAATATGAAAAAGATTCCCTTGTATTGTGATTCGCAAAGTGCAATTCGCATTTGTCATAATCCAGTACAACATTCAAAAACAAAACACATTGCTCTTCGATATCATTTTATCAAAGATCATGTGGAAGATGGTAATATTGAAATTCATTTTGTTAAAACAACTGAACAACTTGCTGATATTTTTACAAAACCTCTTGATGAAAAATCATTTGTTAGAATTTTAGCAGGATTGGGGATGATTGATGCAAATTCAGTTCCAAAAACTCAAGCATGAAAGTCTCGTTCAACAGTTACGAGTCAAACTTGTTCAGATGTTACTGTTCATCCAGAGGCTTCGCATGGCTTTGCATCCACATCTTTTCGCATTTGCGATCATAACAACTAAGGTTAGGTTTACAATTCATTTTGTAGTTTTTTTGTTTTTGAAAAGTTAAAAATCCAAAAAGATTTTATTTTGTTATGTTTTTAATTTTGAAAAATTCAAAAATCACAAAAATATTTTTTTCGTTGTTCTTTGAATATTGTGTGTTGAGAACTTAGTACAGGGCTTAATGCGAAGAGGTCATGCTTAGGTGTTTCTACGGGAAGGTATCAATTTTTTTTTAAGACTAGTTAGGATGTCCGTAGAAGCATGCTGCTGTATGTAGACCAAAAGCCTCAACAAGACTCTATGTGTGAGAAAAGAAAGCCTTAATGAAATTATCTCATGAAAATTTCTTCACAAAAGGCTTATATTCGCATAAGTCAAAAGAGCTACCTTACTCTTCTCAAATGAGTTAAGAGTTGTCTGTTTTGTCCATTATAACAGCGGTACATTTCGATTCTTAACCAATCTTTTTATACCAAACAATTCTTTCAATCCGAATTTTCGAAGAGATTTGTCCTTGAGGTCTTTGATCAAACCAATCAAAACCTAGACAAATCACAAGTCTGTGCTTATGATCTAACATCATGAGACCGTGATGGAAGTGAAACCAAAATATCATAAACCTTAAGGAATTGACGGGGAACATCGTTCCAGATTTGAACGAAACCTTTGTTTCAGGATCTAAATTTCGAAACTCCAAATCATATTCAATTCACATGTATGGTCTTGATCAAACATTCGCAACCCACGATGTTTGTTACCCAACAAGATCCAGTTGAATTTTTTTTTGAATATGATTTATGTGTGAGTTTTATTCGCAAATCCTAGTCATGATAAATATTTTCAAAAGCCAACTTGCCACTGACTACACTGGTCAAACAAGTAATTTCATTTACAATTTTTCACCTTATGTTAAGGCTGATATGTAATGAAATTTGAAATAAACCCAAAATATCTTTTAAAAGAAGCCCTTAGATACTTATCAACAAGTATTCAATTGTAATTCACGGGAAACTACACAAGCTGTTGATTGTCTCTATTGATGATTAACAAAGCAACCTTTTCCTCGGGTTTAACTGCATTCATGTCAAATTAAATTTTTGACATCACAGAATTCCAAATTTTTTTTTGTTTCTCATCTTATTTTGTTGACACAATGCACACACGAAATCCTTGAGGTTCTGAGTAAAACCAAATCAGGCTGATGATTTCGCAAATCTGGCATATGACTTCACTTTACATCCCAAAAGTGAAAGAGCCTTGCCTCCATGCGAAGGGTTTTAACGGTTCAGATTCTATAACGGGAAACTTGACAGGCTGTGTACTCAAGATGGTTGGTATTCTATCCGGTTTTCAAGGAGATAGGACAGTTACTTTTTACAGCATGCTTATCTTTTACAGTATTGATCCGATTTTCAAGGTGCCACATCGGATAACATTAAATGCATCCTGCTTTAATTTCAAATCAATTTTGGGTAACCTATAAAAGGGGATCAAGAACACTATATACGGTTACGCGAACAAAATTCTCACAAACCTCCAAAGATTCAAACTTCTTCATCTTCATCCTTTCTTTCAATCCCTAGAAATGGCCGGAACTCAATCCAACACTGATGAAGTTCTTTCTCAATCCCTGATGAAAATCCAAAGCACAAATTATCACGTTGATCCGAATGTTTCTTCTTATCCCGAACAATTGAAGATGCTTATCGTAGCTCTGAAACGATCCTCTCTGGCCACTGCAATGTTAAAATCTTTCTCAGTTCCGATGACTTGGTTGTCATTGGCTGCATCTTTTGCTTCTCACAACTTCACCACAGATGTCATAACCTTCAACCTCATCAACAACAAACGGGTGAAACTCACGAAGAAGATGTTCGTTGAGTTTTTGGAAATTCCCAAAAACCCTCCATTTTTCAAACCCGTTAATTCTAAAATCATCCATATGTTTAATGAAATGGGTCATCAACCAGAGCTTGAGAAGATAAGTGAATTTCAAAGGTTTGGGTTGCCGTGCATATGGAATTTCTTATTTGGAATCTTTCTCCGATGCCTAACAGGAAGAACAGTTGGTCTGGATAGAGGGCGAATGGAAGTATATGCCATGGTTATGGGCTTGTACTACGATATCAGTGTCGATTATGCAACCCAGTTGTGGAAGGAATTTGTCAAGAGTCTAGAAAACACAAACTCTGAAAAAGGAATTTCGTGTGCGAGGTATTGGAGTTTGATTCTAGAAAAGGTGTATGGAAGAGAAGGGATTGCTGTCCCTGAGGATGTTGAAGTTGCTGAATTCTCTTTATATCAATTTCAGAAGGTAGTAGAAGATGATGAGGCAATTTTTACTCATGTTGCTCGCATTCCAGATGCGATGCTTCGCAAGGTCTCTCAAACTCACAAGGTCTTAGTGAGATATTTGAAAACATTTGATCAATCGGTGCAGACTGGAGTGTTATTAGAGGTTGTTGCTGTTGGATTAGTGTCTAAGTCCATAACTATTTTGGTATGTACTTGACCCGATGGTGCATGGTCCTTTTGGGTTGCCTTCACCAAAGCAACTTGATTGGAGAAATGAATAAAGAGAGAGAGGATAATATGATTTATTAATATGTTATAAGAATAATATATTAAAGGAGAAATCATATTTGTTTAATTAATATTGGTCGATAATTAATTAAGAATTAGTTTTGTGATCAAATGTAATTAATTAAACTAGAGGGGCTGATTTGTAATTATGTGATAGTTACAAAATAAGGTAAGGATTATCTTATAAGGGTGGTGAACGAATTTAAGGTTGGAAAGCCTTAGAATTTGAGTATGATAAGGATTCAAGGATTATCTTATTGGTTGCTTAATGGATAATCAACTAGATAAGGATAATGACTGAAACCCTATCTCTACACCTATATAAACAATCCCAAGGCCATGAATTCGTCTAACCCTTCCCAAGAGATCCTAAGGACGAATTCCTACCTCCATCCTCTCTCTTTATACCTTCTCCACTTGCTTATGGTGTTTGTAAGCCATTAGAGGAGTGACACTTGTGACTCTCTGCTTTCCAAGGTCAATTCAACGAGGAATTGGATTGTTATTGCTATATAACAATCAAGGTATGTTCTTAAACCTAATTACATGTGAATTCTGATTTCCATATGCTAGTATTAGGGTTCAAAGTCTTGGATTCAAAGTATGTACAATAGAGAAACCTAGATCCGAGCTTTAGGGTTTGTATGAGCACATAGGATGTCTTATGACCAAAACCCATCAGTGGTATCAGAGCCATGATTGGTTTCTATTGTATTGATGCTTGATGTAACTGAAAATCGTGTTTTGGCCTCACTGTTCGACCTGACTCGGCGAGTCACTCTTGGACTCGGCGAGTCAGCCCTACTCGGCGAGTTCCAGAGGGTGACTCGGCGAGTCGGTGCGTCAGACAGTGCTTATCTCGGGATTTCTTGCTGTTTTTGCATTGGGATAATTACCTTATCATCTTAGATTAATATTAATCCGATTATATGATATATTTGACTATAATTTTAATCTAATTGAAGATATTTATCAATTAATAAGATAATTGTTTCCTTATAAGATAATTGATTAATTATTTTAAGAAAATTGATAAATTGTTTTGCAAGAAATCATCAAATATGGATAATTATGTGATTAAATGTTAATTTGAATTATTTGTTATTTGATCCTTGTTGTTGTGAAAAGTTTCATATTTGGCCCTTTAGGTTTTATAGTTTAAATTTGAACCCCAAAAGCTTTGTTGTTTTGAAATTTAAATAGTTGAAACCCTAATGTTTTGAAAAAGGTTTCAAAACTTGCCCACAAGTTTTGGAATTTAAATTTTGATTAAATAGTTTAATTTTGATGCATATTTAAATTCTAAACCCTAATGTGTTGAAATGTTTCAAAACTTGCCCTCAAGTTTTGGAATTTAAAAGTTGATTAAAAGTTTAATTAGGAATGTTAAATTCTAATACTCTAGTATTGTTTTGAAAAAGTTCACATCACACCCTTATGGTTTTATTAACTAATTAAGGTGTTTAATTAAAGAGATTTAATAAATCCATAAAAGTTTAGGTTTACAATTTAAGTGAATTAAAAGTATAATTGTTAAATTGAACCACCTAATATTTTAAAAGTGTAAAATACACCCTATACTATATATAACATTAAAAGTCTAACATTATATATGTATAACTAAAAGTCAGTCTTACCGTTAATAGGCCTCATTCACGAAGCTAGTCTATAAGGGGTGTTTAAGGAAATTGCCTATAAAATGGTGATTGAATGGGTATCCACTCTTACCCACCGCACTCTTGACTAGTGGAGGGTCGTTAGCCGAATGGGTAAGATAGGACGAAACCTTCCATTATAAGTATAATGAATTATAAAAGTAACTAAATGTTTTCAAAATTCCCAATCTTAGTTACTTAGGCAAAAGTGAATTGATGCAATTCCATGAAATTACACTTTGTGCCCTTGCGAAGACGTTAGTGGAGCGTGTGTGGTTTACCGGCACACTAAATGGTTCTAAGCAAAGGTAGCAAAGGGTGACTCAATGTTTGTCATAGTTCGGTGGAGCGTGTGTGGTTTACCGGCACATCGAATAGGTGACTGTAACATGTGAGGGCACCATGTAAGTTTGCATGGTTATTCACACCCGCTTTGTGATCCTCGGCATCCCAGTCACAAACAAGAGGGGCATATCGAGATATAAACATGCCATTGAAAGTTCAATGTATCTCAAAGAATCTAGGAGTTTTCATAAATTTAAAACTTAAATTTCTTTTTCGTTTTTCATGATGGAAATTAGTGAATCGTCATTCACTTACCTTCAAATATTCTGCAACTAGATTACGGCATCCCTTTTCTAGGTTGTAGCGTATTGTGTTGGGTCCTAGCCTTGGAATTTCATTTGGGTGATCTACCAAGGACTCAATCTATCAACTAACTTGAATTCATTTTCTCCCGTATTGTAGATGTCAAAGTTCGACAACTATGGTCTTCCTAAATCCCGTGGAACAAGCATTCCACATGAAGATGATATTCCACGATTCGATCGAGGATCAAGAAATCATGCTTCACTTCCTCCTCCTCCTCCAATTATTCTCCCTAACCCACAAGATTGTAAAATTGAAAGGTTCAATATCACTCAAGCCCTTTTGGCAAGTAAACATAAAGAAGGAAAGTCGGTGTGTGCACACGTCCTAGGGATGAAGTCGCGCATTGATAGACTAAGAATGATGGGATCCGTTGTTAGTGAAGAGATGGCTGTTGATTGGGTTCTTCAGTCACTTTCCAACTCATATAGTGAGTTCGTAAGAAAGTACTATATGACGAACCACAACGTGACCCTTATAGATCTCACCTATATGCTTATTGCTGCCGAATCAGCAATGGTTTGGCGCAATAGAAAAGCAAAGTTGATTGGTGAATCTGCCTCCAAGACCTCTATGGATATAGACAATGGCAATGAAAGACATGCAATGATCGAAAAGTTTGATCATAAGAGAAAGGCAATGTCCGAAGTAGTTCCATGTGTTGTTCCAAAAGAGTCAATTTGCTTTTATTGCCAAGAGAAGGGGCATTGGAAACGAAGTTGCCCTAATTACCTAAGAGATCTAAGAGATGGGAGAGTCAAAGGTAATGACTGCGCTTTAGGTAAAAATCCACTATCTAACTCCATTAAGCTCCTATTCATTGATTCTTAATACATGATGTAATAAGATTACATTTGAGTGTTTTGTAGGGTCGGTGAAAAGAAAGGAAGCTTGATAAGAGAGCAAGATGAATCTAATCACAAGAGATGGATCTCGATCGCATGGACTTGAAGATTAGATTTTGAGCTTAGAAAGTTATGATAAGAGTTGTTAGAAATTTTCTTTTGTACATAGTTTTCAATGGATATTGCATTGTAAGGACAAATTTTTTCCGCTGCTTTTATAAATAAAATAAATTTTGTTTGACTTATTTATTTATTTGTTTATTTCCTTACAATGAAATCGTTATGAAAATTGATGTTCGAATATTTCTTCAACGAATGGATATGATTCTTAGTTATGTGTTTATGGAAAAGTCGAGAATTTACCAAATAGGGAGAGTTTCTCATCACCCAAGTTTCATTTGGACAGAAACTTGGAATCATGCAACTTGGTTGCACGATGAATGAGAAATTTCATATTTAGAAATTAGACAAATTCATTGACAAAGTGTCAAGTGAAGGACTAAGAGATCGAGCACACAATGTTGCGTGTTGATCAAGTCCACCATAAGAGTAACAATGATATTCGTCATGATTTACTAAAGGTTTAGTAAATATGATTATACTTACAAGATTAAGTGTAATTCTGAATTGATTAAAGGGTTTAGATCAATAGCAGAACGAATGAGAAGAATCAAGTAGGCAGAAAGATAAAAGTTTCTCCATTCTAAGAAGATGGGAGAGTACCTTTTATGCTTTATGATAGGTCTTAATGATTAAGAACCATATCTCAATTGATCCTCTAAGTGAGTCTTAGTACAATTGTATGTCTAAGAAGAGGAACCAAGAATTGAAGAAATGGTTAAATCAATAAGTCAATCATACTTCGTTCCAATAACAAGTTAAGATTGTGACAATGAATGAAAAATATTAAAGGTTTACAACATTCATTAAATGTGGAAAGTTGTGATGTTTTGGATAAGACAAAGACCAACTAGGACCAATTTATGAAGTCTTTTGATAAAAGCTACACTAACTCTTAAATATTTGTTTGTCAAGAAATGGTTTTGACAAGAGAATCTTATATGTCAAGGAGTCAGTGGGAGTCTTAATGGTCTTGGATGGTTTCAAGAACAAATCAAATAAACCTTATCGATCATCACTAGCACACGAGTTGAGGTTTACAACCTATCGTGTTGACATTATTTTGATTCTGTGCCAATCCAATCGAGTTAATTATGCATGTGAGTTCTATGAGTTCTCATTTTGAACGCATAAAAGGCAAAGCACCTTAATCAATGAAAGGTACATTGATAGGAAAGGGTGAGCTGCTTAACTACTTGGAAGACATGGTGGGCAGCTGTGCTACCATAAAGGCAAGAAATCGAGATCAAGAAAGTTCGATCCATAAGAGTTTGAATTTGTCGTAAACCTTGGTTTTGACAAATTCACATGGATATGAACAAATACACTGTTTAAATCTAAGTGTCATAAGATTTCCTCCTTCATGAAAATGATTGTGAGGAAATGCTTTCACTAAGACAGATTTTAAGAAGATAGTGATTGTAAAATTGCATTCTCGAATTCAATTATGGTTACGGCATCCCTTTCCATAATTTGAATTGTGAGGTTTGGCAATTAGTCTTAATTAGACACACATATGAACTATCGAAGGCAAAGGTGTATAAGTTCAAGAAGCATTGATAAAGGATTATCAAAGCACTAAGTATTAGAAACATGAACTTAAGAAATTCAATAAGTATTGTTTTCTGAAAGTTAAGATGTTTATGAATACATGTCGAAGCTAGTGGGAGCATAAGTGTTATGTTTTATAATAATTATCATGATAGTGGGAGCATAAATGTTATGATTGTATGATTATTAAGGAAAGTATTGCAAGGTTAGCAATATTAATTATAGAAAACAAGAGTCATACTTTGCAAAGTTGTAAGAGTTGAAAGGCTTGTTTTGCTATAATTAAGGGAGAGAATATTATGCTTCATTTCAAATCTAAAGGATTAGGTTGAGAAATGTTAATAAATTTAGTCAAAGGTACATAGTGTGTTCTTAAAATTTCGATTATGATTACGGTATCCCTCTTCACAATTCGAATTTTGAGAACATAGCAAATAAAACATTATGCGTCATGTCCCATACGCTTCGGGTATAGGATCGATTGCAAATGCTTTAATGTTTGACCATTCTAAAATTTTCCAAATGACGAGCGCATTTAGAGGGAAAAGGGACTAGAATTGGTTTTGACTAAAATAATTAAACAACTATCAAAGGACAATCCAAGTTCGACGAGGATTGGTCGCTTGTGAGTAGTTGGAAGTATAGTATTGGAAAAGATGGAAATGTTTCCATATTGGATGGACCATATCGACATCATTATGAATAGATAAGATTCTATTAAGAATGAGTTGTCATATGGAACATATGGAAGTGTGTCCATATTGGGAATTGAATATTGAGAAATCTATGACTGGATTAGAAACTTCTATGCAAAAGGATGTTCAAAGAAAGTACTTTGAGTGAGAGACATCACATCTATGGAATTGTCTTGTAACAATCTCCGATAGAAGACTTTGTAATATCATTGGCAATAGTCTTTGTGACTTTGGTGCAGTGACATTACAAAAGAGATCATTGCATAAAATGTTAGAATCTAGCATATTTTATAAGTAGCAAGAATTTAATATTCTTTAACTTATGAAAAACGGATTTGGAGTTGTGAAATGAGAAGGATTGGAAATGTGTTCAATGTGATCTATTTCACAAAGTAAGAACCATAGGTAAACATTGTGTGCATGCTAGGAGCATGAGACAAGTGTTGGAATTCAAGTAAGAAGTTGATTACCCGAAACGACAAATAATGAGTAATCGATATGGTGATAAATAAAAGGAGTTTTATTTATACTCAAAGGTTTGAGGCCATATGGGATTAGTATTATTCTTGTGTTTCACATTTGCATGTTTTGACTTCCAGAATAATTGAGAATAATCGAATTATTCAAACGGGCCACAGTCGTTCATATGTTGGAAGTAGATATGAATGAAGACTGTCGTGAATTGGTGTGTGGATTGTCTAAAAGAGTATTAGACATAAGCAAATGTTTGCTGCAACGTTCATGAGTGCTTATGAATGTGATTTGAGCATTGGATTAGACCCACGCTCACTTGGATCACTCCATGGATTATATCACGAGTGATTGGTGAGACGATAACATCTTATATTCTTGAAACCGAGATGTGTGAGTTGTATCTTGCAAATCGGTTGCACATTGATAATATGTAAACGCACCAGTAACTTGGTGTTATAAAACATATTGTTGTGTGTGATTCGGTGCGTGAGTACAAGCAAGCATTGTATCAAAGTTTATCCGTTCCTTTTATTCAAAGTAGGATAAAAGCGATATCTTTGGGCCCCTCGATGGTTTAGTGATGACAAACGTAAATGCTCGGCCGGGCTAGGGCTAATTTGATTTGTTCAATTAGTCAGTCGTCATAAATCGGAAATCGAGATATAGTACAAAGAGAATGATTTGAAATCATATCTCATATGATATCTAGAATGGAGGAATATATGATCCCTTATCTAAGGACATGCGTATTTGATATGATCAGAGTTGACAGCGGCTTTGGAAAGCTACGATTGCAGATCGGGATCCGAAGTCATACGCAGAATAGTTATTAGACTTATCCAAGTGGGAGACTGTTGGATTAGTGTCTAAGTCCATAACTATTTTGGTATGTACTTGACCCGATGGTGCATGGTCCTTTTGGGTTGCCTTCACCAAAGCAACTTGATTGGAGAAATGAATAAAGAGAGAGAGGATAATATGATTTATTAATATGTTATAAGAATAATATATTAAAGGAGAAATCATATTTGTTTAATTAATATTGGTCGATAATTAATTAAGAATTAGTTTTGTGATCAAATGTAATTAATTAAACTAGAGGGGCTGATTTGTAATTATGTGATAGTTACAAAATAAGGTAAGGATTATCTTATAAGGGTGGTGAACGAATTTAAGGTTGGAAAGCCTTAGAATTTGAGTATGATAAGGATTCAAGGATTATCTTATTGGTTGCTTAATGGATAATCAACTAGATAAGGATAATGACTGAAACCCTATCTCTACACCTATATAAACAATCCCAAGGCCATGAATTCGTCTAACCCTTCCCAAGAGATCCTAAGGACGAATTCCTACCTCCATCCTCTCTCTTTATACCTTCTCCACTTGCTTATGGTGTTTGTAAGCCATTAGAGGAGTGACACTTGTGACTCTCTGCTTTCCAAGGTCAATTCAACGAGGAATTGGATTGTTATTGCTATATAACAATCAAGGTATGTTCTTAAACCTAATTACATGTGAATTCTGATTTCCATATGCTAGTATTAGGGTTCAAAGTCTTGGATTCAAAGTATGTACAATAGAGAAACCTAGATCCGAGCTTTAGGGTTTGTATGAGCACATAGGATGTCTTATGACCAAAACCCATCAGTTGCATCATCAAAGAAGAAGAAATCTACAAAGAAGGATGCGAAAGGTCCATCTTCGCAACAGGCTCCGAATGCAGATGTTCATATTGAAGAAACTTCATCTCAATTGAAGAAAGAAACAATACCTTCCAAGTCTGGGGTATTGAAAAAGATTCGCAAGACTGAGGTGAGCAGTAAAGGAGTTACAATTCGCAGTATTCCAGCTCCGGTCTCTCCAGGAAAGAAAAGGCAAAGAGCTGAAGACGTTGCGAAAAACATGCAATGTACTCTAACAAAAAGACGGAAGCTGGTGGTTCGAAATGAATCGTCTGATGAAGAGATAGTTCCAGAAACTCTATCGGTGACGTCTACGGTAAATGTTTCCTTACCCATCATTTCCGTTCAACCTACTTCGCAAATATCTACCACTACTCCACTCACAGAACCACTTGAAATAGTCACTACCGAATCAATTTCTGAGGAGGTACCTATTTCTGATACGGTTGTCAACATATCTGATACGGGGGCACCTATCACAAGTGTTGATACAACAATGCCCATCAGCCTACCAATTACCTTTCCCATTTCCACTATCACTGTTTCCACCTCATTACCACCTTTTTCACTCCCAACATCTACACTCACCTCATCTTCGATATTTGACCATGTTTTGAAACACCCTTTCACCACTCTATTTCCTTCGCAATCACCTGAAAGTCCTCAGCCTACACAACACATGTCCGATGATGAAACAGAAGGAGGAGGTTTCGGAGGAACCTTTGAGGCGTTACACTTTGACTCTGAAGAGGAGGAAATACCGGATCACATGCTTATGTCTGGTAAACAGTTCAAGATTTTGAATCGCAAGTTGAATGCGATTATTCAATCACAAGCAGACTCAGGGTCTAAATCTTCTATGTCCGGGGTAGAAGTGGAATACTTAATCAAGAAGGCTGAAAAGCATATTCTTGAAAAAGTTGATCAAGTGGACAAAAATATAGAGCTTCGCATTCAAGCTCAAGGGAGTACATTTTCAGGTGTAGTAAAGGAGTTAAAAGCTGTCACAAAAGAACGATATGTTCGATTTGTACAGGATGTGAAGAAGGTAAGAGAGGACCTAAATTTCAAGATTCATGAATTGAAGAATGAGATTGCGAAGGAGCTTAAGGATATTCATTCTCAACATCTTGAAGTCCAGAAGCAGGTTGATGTGGTGGCTACTGAACTCAACAAGGTTGTTACTGCCCCTATACTTGAAGCTAACCACAAAGAGACCAAAGAGAAATTTGATCAACTTCTTAAGATGGTAACTGAGCTCAAACAGGTGGTTTCGCAATTTTCACCACAACAAATCCTTACCCCTGAGTTCTTGTCTCTAAAGGTTAATACTTTAGAGCAAGCAATTCAGAAAGCATTAGCACCCATCGCAAATTTCACTTCTTTACTCCCAAAGAATGCCCCACCTGCTTTCACAGGGGTGCAAGGGGGAGAGACGGGTAAAGAAGATGCGAAGACGGTTGGGAAAGTTATTTCGACCCAACTCAAGAAAACTCTTCCTACATTCACAATGCCTGTTTCCTCGACAAATTTGACCACGAGACCAATAGACAAAGGTATATCCATTGGGTCAAAAGAAGGAGAGAGTTCAAGTGCGAAACCTCCAACTGATGACGTGGGAAAAGGGAAGGGCATTGCATACGAAAAGTCTAAGGAGAAGAAGAAAGCCGAAGCTAAAGCAGAGATTGAGCGAATGAGGAAGGTACAGAGGATTATGAGGCTCAGGGCTGGTGATCCTCCCACAATGAACAAAGGTGATCCTAAAAAGCTTTATTCATATGAAACAATCGAATCAAAGGTTGTGGGGGGTAGAGATGTATGAATTTGAGAAGAAGCCTAAGGTGAGCTATGATATTGCTAATTCGGACAAATGCCAACTGGATTTTCCGATAAATGAGATGATCTTCATTACTGCTCAATATAAGATCAATGAGAAGTTTGACAATGTTGGTGATTATATACACATGAAAATCAGATTTCATGCTGTATTGGCGAAGAATCCGGAGGAAGTGTGGTCTTTAATGAAAATAAAGAAAGTGCTAACTATCAAGAAAGACGCAATGTTCGAAGATATGCTACAAAATTTTCGATATTTTGTCATGCGAGCTGATGACAAACAATACGACTTCACCATTGCTGATTTTCCTCTGATGAATTGCTATGATCTAATTCAAGTAGCAATGATTTTGAAGCATATGGAGGAGCACAAGCTCAAGGGCTCAGAGACAGAAGTGTTTAGATTCGACTTCGCACATATCAAAGTCTTCATTGATAGTTATTACGATTGCTTAGCAATGACTGATGAAGAATTAGCCACGAGCTTGGGGAGAAAGGTGACAGTTCCCTGGGAAACCACATTGACCCAGTTAGTATTATCAAAATATGCTGATGGGGAAATTTGCCTTAAACCTTTTGACATGGTGTTCTTAGGAAGAGATACAAAGGGTAAACCTAAGAAGTTTTTGTTCAAGGTATCTGAGATAGAAAGATATACCTCTGCGCAATATACGAACTTTATTGTTCGTATGAACAATTGCAAGAGAAACAATGAAGGAGACAAGAAGGAGCTGAAGAAGGTGATAAACTGGTATTCCGAAGTGCGAAAGGCTATCCACTCAGCTGTTCAGAGGCTTATATCTGAATAACTTCGACTGTTTACAAAGGGGGAGATTGTAGATTCATTTTATTGTAAAAGTCGAAGTGGCTATGTCTTTGTAATATTCGCATTTTAGTTATTTTACTAAGTCATTTATATGCGAAACCTTAATGTTTAGACTTAGTATATTTTTGTACACTCAGGTTCCCTATAAATAGGGACTGAGGTTAGAAGTAAAGGATAACTTTTTGCAACTCAAATATCATTCTGCTTATTTCATGTAATCAGTCTTTCTCAATACAAGATCTGATTAATATTTACTCTTCGTGTTCTTATTTCATAATGATTCAATTCATAATTGCATTCATAATCTCGATAAGAATTCTCTACAAACTTCTCTTCCAATGTCCCTTTTGGTCACAGTGAAAGAAAATGGCCTCCTTCGGATCATTGATAGGAGAAACTTCATAGTCGGCTTTCCCTTTTGACCCACCACTAGCCTCTCCAATGTGGGCTCTCCCTTTTCAATTAGGTTAGGAGATAACCTTCCTTTTCTTCCCTTTGCCTTGATGAATGGCCATGATAGGAGCAGTAGCAACACTAGTGGGATGAGACTTCTTCATTATCGCTTCAATAGTTTGCAACAAATTATGGAGTGGCATTAATGTTATTTCAGTGCTGTTCAAATGATAAGTCAAGATATTGGTCACAATAACTAGGAAAAGAATTAAGAACCATATTAATGGCTAACTCCTTTTTGAAATTCACATTGAGCTTCTCAAGCCTTTCCATGTGTCTCTACATCTTTTGCACATGAGCACACACATATTCTCCTTCCTTCAGCTTGCATGCCATTAAGGCTTTGATGACTTCCTAGCGTTATTGTCTAGATTTCTTGTGAAACTTTTCACCAAGTGCTTGGTTTATTTCATATGGCCAATAGTCCTTATAATACTTTTGTAGTTCTGGTGTCATTGTGGTTGTCATGATACAAACAAGCTTTATAGCATCGTCAATATGTTTAGCATTGGAAATAATTTTTTCAGGAGTAGTAGTTTCCATGTTAATTTCAGGAATTGGGTTATTGAGAACATGCTATTTGTTCCCATAACGAAGAGTCATTTTCAGATTCCTCATCCAGTCCATATAGTTTGGATCAATAAGCTTTTGCTTCGACACAATTGACAGAAGAGTGAAGTTTGAACTTTGAGTGGTAGGAGGAGGATGATGAAGATCACCATTTCCATACATCTATATATAAGAGAAAGTTTTAGTTAGTTAATTTCAATCCTTAATATATGTTAACCCAAATTTTATGTAATTAAGGCTATGATCCATATTTTTAATTCGTAATAAGAAGAGGGATGTCGTAATCAAATTACAAATTTGTTTTAGGTAGGTAATACATTTTACCAATTTCAATCACTATGAAACTCCAAGACTTTTTGAGATTCATTGAACTACCAATGACATGTTTAATCTCAGATTATGCTCTTACTTTGTAACTGGGATACCGAGGATCACAAACAAGATGTGAATAACCATGCAAACCTGCGTGACACCCTCGTTCTCATTTATGATCTCACATTGATGTGCCAGTTAACCACACACGTTCCATCAAGAATCATAAACTCGATTTATCTCATCATTTTTACTTTGGAGTTCCAAACTAGTGTGTTAGTTAACCGCACACACTCCACTAATAACTTATAAAGAAATGATATGCGATTTCATGGATTAGCATACAAATTTATATTTTTCCTGAGTAACTAGATTGAACAATTTTGTTGTGCCTAGTTGTTTATGTTATACTTTTAACAAGATTTATGTCCTATCAGAACCCTTCCAGCTAACGACAATCCACCACACAAAGAAATGATGGGTGAAAAGGATATCCATTCAACGGTCATTTTATAGGTCGTTTCTTTATACAACTCTTATAGCATGGCTTCATGAATAAGCATAGTCTTGATTCGATTAAAGAATTATTATTCTTTTGCGTATAGTATTATATACTCTTATAAATATATGTAAGGTGTATTTTAAACTTTTGAAAAATACACGGTTTAAATCTTATTAACTTAATTAACTATTAACTAATTAATATTTAAACCATTTAAGATTTAATAATTATATTTAATTAATTTTTTAGTTAATTAAATTAAATCTTTTAGGAATTAGACAATTATATTAATTAAACTTTTAATTAAATAATATTAATACATATACTCTACATGTGTTTTGGAAAACAATTAAGTAATGTGTTGATAAAAGTTATTTGACAATACACAATTAGTGAGTGTTTAAGTGTATTTTGTTGTAGAAATTTGTTTATATTTCATTCATTAGTATATAAAAAATCAACATTTTTTTTAATATTATATCATTTAAACTAAGAATACCATTAAATGATTATGTCAAAAAGCTACAAACTCACTATAAAAACTTAATTATAAACGTTTAAGACCCTAAGTTACTAGACTATGCTGTAAACATTACTCCTAATTTCATAATACTTAAGCAGTACAACAGATACAACTTGAAGTAAAAACCAGGTTTTATCTAACATAAAAGCAATAATAGAAACATACTTAACAAGTCTATATAGAACTCCCGAGTATAACTCTGACGCTATAACACAACATAGTATATAGAACTCCCGAGTATAACTCCGGATCTATATTAGTAAAATCTATGATAACAACATGCTAACAAGCTTAAGATAGTTGTATGATTTCAAAATATAAGATATATTGTAGGTATATATGATACAAAACAACTATATCCCAATATAACTATTTATGTTGATACGAATATACTATCATATAAACATAATATTAACATATATATAATATTTAACATGCATTTTCCCCCCAAAACATTAAAACGTGGGGCCGTGAAACTCACTCTAGTAGCGTGATTTGATAGAATCTAACTAGAAACGGTCAACGGTTCATGATCGTCGGGTTCGGGAGAAGAAACGCCTTCAGCAAATGAGAGAGAGAGAGAGAGAGAGAAAGGAAAAAGATTTTGGTGTAAGGAGGGTTAGGGTGGGACTTGCTATTTATATGCTGTCCAAGGCCCACTCACGCCGTGAGCTATGGATGCATCACTTCTTAGGCTTGCGATTTGCCTTTCTAGCTTCGGAAGGTGTTTGGTTGACTTCTCGCGTTGTTAGAATAACATGTTCACGTCGTGAGCCCTAAACTTATCATTCCATGGACTTGCCATTAGTGTTCTAGCCTCGAGAAGTGTCCTGGAGCACTCTCACATCGTGAGAATACATGCTCACGTCGTGAGCTATGACAAAATTAGGGTTTCTGCCACGTGTCATGCTCTCAGACTGCTAGATCTTCGGAAGATCGTATCTTTTGCATACGAGCTCCGTTTTTTATGTTCTTTATATCCACACATAGGTATTTCCATGTACCACAACATTCTTTTAGATTCCAATAACTAATTCACACTATATTTTAATTTCTTCTTATATAGAGATTTATAGTGTTAGAGTTTATCATAACTTTTTCATACGAAGTTAGATTGAGATTTGTTAAAATCTTTTGGAATTGTATGGACGTAAACTTTGATTTATACAATAAGGTATGTATGAAAGTTCAGACTTGTATTAGAATTTGCCATGAACCACATAGAAATTTTATTATTTTACTCGTTTGACATGATCATATGTGATTGTTGTTGACCTATTTTGACTGGTGTTACACCAAACTTGCAATTTAAGAAGGGGCAAGATAGTCATTTTATGTTATGAGGGACGTAACGTGCAACTTTTAACGATATAAATAATTGTCCGAGTTAATTTTTCAAAATATAGACTGAACGTGTTTTTTGACAGCTATACAGGGACCATTCATGTAATGTATTCAAATAAATATTATGTAAGTGACAATAATTATTAAAGAAACTGTTTTTGTAGGCTTTAGATTTTATAATTTTTTAATCATGCACGAGGCATTATGTAAGTGCCTTCAATTTGGTAGGTCATCCCCAAACACCCACGCCTTAAAATCTATTTAATTTAATACATCTCTTAACATTTAATAGTAAAAAATGTGTTTTAGCATTTAAATATATATTATTATTTTCCATAGACATACTTATTCTATTTTTTCAAAAATATAAATCTAATAAAATTTATTTAAAATTTTCTAAATTAAGGGAGGACGCAGACAATGTACTGATCAGTTGTCTATTTAGTATTTACAACAATGGTATGGGAGTGATTTCTTAAATGGTGTGCTATCTCTTATAACCAATTTGGGAAAAGTTCGTAATATAATCAAATTTGTGTCAAAATGAGGACAATGTAAGATAAAAAGGAAGAACCTTATTAACATATGCCGATGTGCTCTTTGGTGGATATCGAAGACTAGATGTGAAAGAATTTTCAAAAACATAAGAATTCCCTAATCATGGTAGTTGATAATATCAAAACTCCGACATTCACATGGATTAAACATAATAGAACAAAATGTTCTTATAATTGGTTTGAATGGTGTGTTTGTCCATTTATTTGTATTTAAACCTTTGTAATCTTGCTCTATTGTTCCGTATAACTCCTTGATAGGTGACAATCAATATTATTTTAATATAGTTTTCGGTTTAAAAAAATTAATAATAAAATATTCGATTCAGTTTAATTGTAATATTATAGTATATACTAGTATTGATTTATATCTACTCATATATATTTTTTTTTGAGGATTTATATTTTTAGAGTTATTTTGTTAGAAGAGTTTATTTTTTTTTATTTAGATGTTTTTTTTTTTTTTTTAAATTAGAAACTATAAAAAAGTTTGATAAGATGTATATTATCTCTTAAATTAAAGGTTTCTAGGAGTCATATTTGTATTCTAGAAATGGTATATTAATATTGGTTTGACAAAATTGCGAAAACTTATCTCTGTGTTTAGATGTTTTACTATGACTTCTATAGATGTTTTATACAAGTTATTTGCTTTTTAGAGATTTTATAACAACATTACTTTTGATATATCTTATTCGTCAACATAACTTTTGAAGGAAAACGATATTAATCTTATGCACTCAAATGTATGGACTAGAACAATAATATATATATATATATATATATATATATATATATATATATATATATATATATATATATATATATATATATATATATATATATATATATATATATATATATATATATATATATATATATATATATATATATATATATATATATATATATATATATATATATAGAGGTTTAGGTTCTATTGAAAAAAAACTTTAAAAATTATAAAAATGCATAAAAAAATAATTAGAGATCAAAATTTTTTTTTTTGACTTTATATATACAAAATTCACAACTTTTTTAATAAATTCGGTGAATTTTTTTTTTTTTAAAAAAAAATCGATTTTTTATTTTTTTCAGCGAAATTGTTAAAAACCTGAGATTTTTTGATGTGTAAACTCAAAAAAAAAAAGTTTTGCGATCTCTAAGTATTTTTTATGCATTTTTTTTGATTTTTAGGGTTTTTTAGTTTTCCAGATAACCCTTCCCTATATATATATATATATATATATATATATATATATATATATATATATATATATATATATATATATATATATATATATATATATATATATATATATATATATATATATATATATATATAAAGGGTTAGGTTCATGTGAAACAGTCTAATTTTGTGAGACCGTGAGACGCAATCTTAGCTACTTATTTTGTAGATAAAAAAACATTTATAAAATGCAAAATAATTGAAAATTTTTGAAAATGTTTTTTAAATATTATTTCGTCATTTATATTTTCCAACATATAAAATAATTACCGTTTTTTTACATATTCTAGAAGAATATTAGAATATTTTAGTAGAATATTAGAATATTTAACATATCTGAAAAATCTAAAAGAATAATACAATATTCTAAGATTTTAAAAATAATATTAGAATATTTACAGTGTAATATTCTATTAGAATACTTCACGTATTTAAAAAAAGCGGTAATATTTTTCATTTAGTTTTATTTATTTGTTTTATTTTATTATTGTAGGTAAATAAAATGACGAAAATAATACTTAAAAAAGAATTTTCGGATTACTCATTTTATTTTGCATTTTAAAATTATTTTTAGATTGCGTCTCACGGTCTTACAAAATTAGCGTGGTCTCAAATTAACCTAAATATATATATATATATATATATATATATATATATATATATATATATATATATATATATATATATATATATATATATATATATATATATATATATAAGCTTATGCATCAAAACTCGCCATACAAAGTTGTTTTTGTATCATATATGTCCACAATTTTTAAAATTCAACTTGATTTACTTCCAACGCCATTATTATCCTCTTACATAATCTTCATTTGTAACTCTCTCTCTCTCTCTCTCTCTCTCTCTCTCTCTATATATATATATATATATATATATATATATATAGACTGGTATGTGTTCGATGGAAAGTGTTCTGTTGAAGGATGTGATATAAAAGGAAGATAATGTTGAAATTTCAAAATTCTTAGAAGTAAATCAAGTTAATGGTTCAAATTTAAGAATTTTAGACAATTACAATGTATATATGATACAAAAACGGCATAGTTTGGTTGGTTTAAGTACCTAAGCTTATATACCTTGTACGATATATTCACTTTTCCCACATAGCTACTTGTATCATTGTCACTGAGGACAAAAGTGTATGATGGTAAAAAAATATGTTCATATATGAAGATATGTTCATATTAAACATAAGTTCATATTTAATAAATACAAATTTACAATAAGCTTAAATTTAGAAAATAAATAAATAAATAAAAATTGGACAAGGAGATTATGAACATTTAGACAAAAATGTATGATTATAAAAAAAAACTTATGTTTATTTATGAATGTATCTTCATATATGAACATATATGTATATATACGAAAATATGTTCATAAAATGAGCATAAGTTCATATTTTCAATAATCTCAATTTTACAAAAATATTGGAGAAAGAGATTCACATATGAGCATTTGTTGATAACCAGAAGTTGTTTGCTCCAATAGCTTCATCGGAAACCATGCAAACGAGACAGATTCTCATTATGTTGAGTTCAACTTTCTAGCCCGACCAACTGTCACACCCCAAAACCAGAACGGCAGAAACGTTCAGGGGTGGAGGACGTCATGTCAAGTATCATGAGATATGTATATGGTAAGCAAGTAATGAACAACCATTTCATTTAGAAAGAAAGTGTTTACAATGTGTGTGTTCACAAAACATAGAAGTCATAAACAAATAACAAAACAAGACTTAAAGCTATAATGCTCCATCTTCTGAATTCCCAGCACGAGCACCTGTCTAATAGTCTCCTGAGAATACAAGTTATTTGAAAGAGTTGATCAGCAATTAAGCTGGTGAGTTCATATGATTTTAGTGATGTGAGGAAGCTGTAAAGTGTTGTTTGAAAATGTATATGTACAAGTGATGTAAGCTGTAAGTTCTGTTTTGAAAAGTTTGCCTGTTCCTCTAGAAAATCCTATATTTCCTACTTTAATGGAAGTTAAGTAAAATGACACTACAAGCCTTTCTATGCGTTATAAGTGGGTACAAGTTATATATACTTGGAGTAAATAAACAATCGATTGTGCGCATCTGCCCTCAACTCATAACCCAACGGGGAATAGTAAGTAAGGCGGATAGCACACATTCCATTGGTTGTTAGATCGTTGTCATATATAACCTTGGTGTATTCACTTGTTACTCATGGAATTATTTGTAATGGTTCCTTTATATTTAATGGAGAGTTCTTTTAAGAAAACCTATATTTCTTATAGTAAAATATGGACTACGGTGATTACTTTTATAATAGCTTTGTTTATACTGCTATATATAACCTGATATTGGGTAGATAGTTAATTAGGGGAATCTACTCTAAGCCCACATCCATCGGGAACAGGACGTCGGGGGAAAACACACATTTAGCTATCTATCAGATATTAGTTTTATATATAAACATGGTGTATAAACTAAGGTGTTATAGAGTTAACTCACTTAAAGTCTTTAAACAGTATTGGCTTAATAAAATGGATTAAGCCCTTAACTGGGAAATCACTAGTTTTGTATACCAAAAGTACTGACTTTGAAAAGTAAGTTTTGTACTAGAATAACTGTGTGTTGACTCTGTGTCCTATGACCTGATCCATACATGGTACCCTTATGATGACTTAATGTATACTGAGCATAGATATATATAGATTCGGGTAGATAATAGATTGGGTGACCTCGGTGTAAGCCCACATCCAACGGGAACATGACTTATAGCGAAGAGCACACATCCTATTAGCTGTCGGAATCTACTAGCATATATGTATCCTATAGCGTATACATTAAGGAATCATAACGTTAACATTATGGTCCTAACTTTTAAAAGTAGCCTTCTACCAAGACTCGACTGTTTTGAAAGTAGCCTTCTACCAAGACCCGACTGTTCCTTTGTCAAATGTAGAGGTATATTCTCCCTAGTTTATAACTATCTCGATTAGAAAATAGATCAACTTTCAAGTGTTACCGACACTTTATGAAAGTAATGGGAGAAGTGAGTACACTGATGTCGTTTATAATTGTAACACCGTGAATTTTCAAAATAATTTTTCGCAATATAAAAACATTTCTCATTTAATTTCATAAAAACATTAAGTTTCAAATTCCAATCTGTATCATACAAATCCCAAGATCACATAAATATATCAAAAGTCCCCTGCGTGTGTACAGATCAAGCCGGCGCCTTCCCACGGTCATCGCTAGTACCTGAAACATCAACACTAACACTGTAAGCATGAAGCTTAGTGAGTTCTCCAAAATACCACACATAAAACACATAATGGCCACTCGAGGCTATAACTCTATGGGTCCGTGCACCCAACTCTGTGAACCCTCAGGTTCTAACTCTAGGAACCTTCCGGTTCCAACTCTGTAATCATGCACAGCATAAATCACATAGAAATAATGCAGTACAACACATAGCATACACATAACATACATACACTAACACATAGCTCTGATTACCTACTCAAGGTAAAGTATAGTGAGAAGACTCACCTCGCGTATCTCGGTATCTCACGAATCCTGGAAATCCCTCGTGCTCGATCCTCTGAGCTCTAATCCTCCTATAACATCACATGACTCTAATTAACACTTTTTATCTCTAAGGTTGACTATCCATAAGAAGTCAACACAGGTCAACGGTCAACTTTGACCGGACTCGGCGAGTACACACGGCAACTCGGCGAGTCCAGACGTTCTCACCAGCTCTCTAGGATTCTCTTTCTACACGTCGAGTACTCCCCCTGACTCGACGAGTTTCACCTGGCAGAAATCGCGGGGCCACCCCGACTCAACTCGCCGAGTCTCAAGAACGACTCGGCGAGTCCCAGCTCGACTCAGTCCACTTGACAACCCTCTCTAACTCGCCCAGACTCACTGAGTCAACCCATGACTCGACTGGACCACTCACTGGCCGGTCCAAGGCAATCTTCAAGCTACTCGCCGAGTCTGCTCATCGGACTCGGCGAGTCCATGCCACGCAATCACTCAAACTTGCTTCTAAGGTCAGATCTATTCCAACAATTCATAGATCTGGCCTTCCTAGACTGATTCACCACGTAAAGCCCCAGACTTGGTGCATAAACAACCTCTATATGACCATATATGAAGAATTATCAACAATTATTACTACTCAAGGTCATAACCTCCATTGTTCTCTATAAAGCTTGATGAATGAGGCTCTCTGGACCTCTATGGATCCAGATCCAAAGTCTCATCACTAGCAAGGGACTATTTGGCCATCCAATCAACTCAACAAGGTCACAAGAAACCCTAAAATCAATTATACTTCACAAAACAGGAGATGAGCCGAAATCATACCTTTAGATTGAAGGGCTAAGCTTCAAATCCACAGAATAGCAATCTCCTTTGTCTCCTCTTGGCTAGAACCTCCCTCTTCTTTGCTAAACAACACACAAATGTCAAGAAATGCTTCCTTTCTCTCTCAAATCGCTAAGGCACTCTAGGGTTTCTCTCTATGGATTGTTGGGTGCAAATCACGGCCATAAGGCCCTTTAAATAAGTCCCAAACCCGAGAAATTAGGGTTTCATTAAACAGCGTGGAATCGCCGAGTCCATATCCTGGACTCGCCGAGTCCAGACGAATCCCGCGTCTAGAATCGCGACCCTAATCAGCGAGTCTGAGCTCCAACTCGCCGAGTCCCCTCTCAAAACATCAAAAATCAAAACAATAAAGATACCTGGAAATCCGGGCTGTTACAACTCTCCCCCACTAGAACTAGACTTCGCCCTCGAAGTCTCGCTCTGAAAATAGCTCCGGATGTTGCTCCCGCATCTCGCGCTCCGGCTCCCAGGTCATCTCTGATCCCTTCTGGTGTTGCCACTGAACCAACACCAGAGGTACCTCCTTGTTCCTCAGAACCTTGATCTTCCGATCTCTGATGGCTACTGGTCTCTCGGCATAATTCAGGCTCGGATCTACCTGAATATCCTCTAATGGAACCACTGTCGACTCATTGGCTATACATTTCCTCAATTGCGACACATGAAAAGTGTCGTGGATTTTCCCCAACTCTGCTGGCAATTCCAAACGATAGGCTACCCGGCCTACCCTCGCAATCACACGAAATGGCCCAATATACCGGGGCCCCAACTTGCCCCTCTTCCTGAATCGAATCACTCCTTTCCAAGGAGAGACCTTCAGGAGAACGAAGTCGCCGACCTGAAACTCAAGCTCGGACCGACGTCTGTCTGCATAACTCTTCTGTCGGCTCTGGGCGGTCAATAACTTCTGTCTGACCTGCTGAATCTGCTCTGTCGTCTGAAGCACGATCTCTGTACTGCCCATCACTCTTTGCCCAACCTCTCCCCAGCAAATGGGGGTCCGACACCTCCTACCATACAACAGCTCAAAGGGTGGCATACCAATGCTCGAATGATGGCTGTTGTTGTAGGAAAACTCTGCCAAGGGTAAATACTCATCCTAGCTACCCCCAAAATCCAACACACATGCTCGAAGCATGTCCTCAAGCGTCTGAATCGTCCGCTCACTCTGACCGTCTGTCTGGGGATGATATGCGGTACTAAAATGCAATCTAGTACCCAACTCCTCATGAAATTTCTTCCAGAATCTAGAAGTGAAACGCACATCACGGTCCGAAACAATCGAGATCGGCACCCCATGCCGAGATACCACTTCTCTCACATATAACTCCGCCAACTTCTCCGCTGAAGAACTCTCACTGATGGCAAGGAAGTGAGCGCTCTTCGTCAACCTATTCATAATCACCCAAATTGCATCAACTCCTCTGGCAGTCCTTGGCAATTTGGTGATGAAATCCATAGTGATCTGTTCCCACTTCCATTCGGGAACCTCCAATGGCTGCAACTTGCCATGCGGTCTCTGGTGCTCGGCCTTAACCCTGCGGCAGGTCAAGCACCTCTCAACGAACCATGCGACGTCCCTCTTCATACAGGGCCACCAATACTCTTTCCTCAAATCCAAATACATCTTCGTAGCCCCCGGATGGATCGAAAATTTCGACCGATGAGCCTCCTCCATCAAAGAAGTGCGCGTACCACCCACAAACGGTACCCAAATCCGACCCTGAAAAGTCATAAGCCCTCGACCATCCGTAACGAACTCTGAAACCAAACCAACGACCCGTTCCCTCTTCTGCATCTCCGGCTGCACAGCCTCGGCCTGTGCCCCACGAATGGCATCCAATACCGGAGCTATCATGGTCAATCTCAAACATACATCTCGCAATGGAGTGCTCTCCGCCCTGCGGCTCAACGCATCGGCCACCACATTGGCCTTGCCCGGGTGGTACAGGATCTCACAATCATAATCCTTGACCACATCTAACCACCTCCTCTGTCGCATATTTAGGTTGGGCTGATCCATCAAGTACTTCAAACTCTTATGGTCCGTGTATATCGTACACCGAACCCCATATAAGTAGTGACGCCAAATCTTGAGGGCGAACACTACTGCTCCCAACTCTAGATCATGCGTGGGATATCTCGTCTCATGAGGCTTCAGCTGCCTCGATGCATATGCTATCACATGTCCCCTCTGCATCAACACCGCACCCAGCCCCAAAATCGATGCATCACAATATACTACAAAATCCTCCATCCCTTCTGGGAGAGCTAATACCGGGGCTTCGCACAACCTTTGGCGAAGTGTCTCAAAGGAGGTCTGCTGCTCGGGACCCCATGAGAATGCGACACCCTTCCGGGTCAATCTGGTGAGCGGCACTGTGATCTTGGAGAAATCCTTGATAAATCTCCGATAATACCCTGCCAACCCAAGGAAACTCCTGATCTCAGATGGTGACTTCGGCACCTCCCAACTCATCACCGCCTCAACCTTGGCCGGATCGACCAGAATCCCTTCCTGGTTAACGAGATGTCCTAGGAACTGGACCTCCCGCAACCAGAAATCACACTTGGAGAAATTTGCATAAAGCTTCTCCGATCTCAATACCCCAAGGACCTCCCTCAAATGCTCCTCATGCTGCTCTCTAGATCTCGAATACACCAGAATATCATCGATAAATACAATCACCGACCGATCCAACATCGGCCTGCATACCCTGTTCATGAGATCCATGAACACAGCCGGGGCATTGGTGAGCCCAAAAGGCATCACCACAAACTCATAATGCCCATATCGCGTCCTGAATGCTGTCTTCTGGACGTCCTCATCCCGCACTCTCACCTGATGATATCCCGACCTCAAATCGATCTTGGAAAACCAAGATGCTCCCTGCAACTGATCAAATAAATCGTCGATCCTCGGCAACGGGTAACGGTTCTTGACCGTCACCTTGTTCAACTCCCGGTAATCAATGCACATCTGGTGTGAACCATCCTTCTTCTTGACAAACAGAATAGGTGCTCCCCACGGCGAGTTGCTCGGCCGAATGAATCCCTTCCCCAACAACTCCTGAAGCTGCGAGGATAACTCTTGCATCTCTGGAGGTGCAAGACGATAAGGCACCTTAGCGATAGGCGCGGCCCCCGGAACCAAATCAATACCAAACTCCACTTGCCTCACAGGAGGTACTCCCGGAAGTTCCTTGGGAAAGACATCTGGAAACTCACGTACCACCGGTACCTCCTCCACTGAACTCGGTCTCTCGGAAGTCGCTCGCGTATCCATCACATACGCCACAAAACCCTCACAGCCCTGCTGTAGACACTACCTCGCCCTAGCGGCCGAACAAAAGGTTGATCCCGAACGTGTACCCTCGCCGTACACTGAAAGAACTCCCCCACTAGGGTCTCGTATAGTCACCAGCTGACGCTCGCAGTCGATGATTGCGCCGAATCGACTCAACCAGTCCATGCCCACAATGATACAGACATCACCCATCGCGATAGGAATCAGATCAATCGGAAACTCAACCCCGAAAATCTCTAACACACATCCCCGGAAAACCTCCGTGGCACAAATCACTCTATCATCAGCTATGGAAACTATCAGAGGCCGACTCAAAGCCTCACGACTAACACTGATATGCTGACTAAAGGCCAAAGATACAAAAGACCGACTCGCACCCGAGTCAAATAACACTAAAGCAGGTACAGAGTTCACAAGAAAGGTACCTACGCATAATATAATATAAGCATAACATCTCTACATCAAAAATAAATACATGAAAGGAAACATACCAGCCACAACATCGGGCGCAGCGCGGACCTCCTCCGCAGTCAGCTGGAAGGCTCTCCCTCGAGCTCTCGGCGCCTCGGCCTTCACAGGCCGACTCTCTGTAGCTCTGATGGCGGCAGGAGCAGACACCTGAGATGCTCCGTGCAACTGCGAACACTCGGCCTTTCGGTGTCCGGTCTGGTTGCAGTGAAAACACACTGCAAACCCCTTAGGGCAGTCCTTGGCCATGTACCCCTCCTTGCCACATTTGTAGCAAGACCCCGCTCGGCAAACTCCGTCATGACCCTTGCCGCACTTTTCGCAAGTGCGGCCCTTCTGGCTCCCTGGTCTGGGATCAGCAGGCTTGGCCCGCTTGGCGGCCAGCTGCGACTGTGCCGGTCGCCGATCCCTCCCCTGAGACTCCGCCTCCTCCCTGGCCTGAGTCTCAAGCTTGATCTCCCTCTTCCGGGCATTTGCCTGAAGCTCGGCAAATGTCCGGTACAAGGATTTCGCAGCGAACTCCCGAATATCCCGCCTCAAGATGCTCAAGTAGCGGCTCATACGTGCCTGCTCAATGGACACGTGCTCAGGGCAGAACATCGCCCTCTCGTGGAACATCCTCGTGATCGCTGTAACAGACTCAGTACCCTGCTTGAGGGTCAGAAACTCCTGTGCTAAATGCTCCCTCTCCACCTGGGGAACATACTCATCCCGAAACATGGTGGTGAACCTCTCCCAGGTCACCGCAGAAAGCTCAGCAGGCGTATAATGCACCGTCACAAACTTCCACCAGTCCTTCGCTCCCAAGCGAAGCTGGTTCAGCGCGAACCGGACCTTCAAATGCTCAGGAGACGAGCAAGTGAAGAAACACCCCTCAATATCAGATATCCACCTCATAGCTGCCATCGGGTCCTGAGTACCATCAAACTCTGGTGGTTTTGTGTTGCTGAACTCACCGAACAGCAACGCATCCCAACCCTGCGGCCTCGCAGCAGCAATCGCTGCGGTAGCCGCTGCAGCAGCAGCCTCAGAAAGAGCGGCATAACGCTCATCAAACGTCTCAATCAATGTGGTCTTTATAGACCCAAACATCTCCGGTATCTCTGCCCTGATGGCCGCAGCCACCTCCTCCTGAATGATCCGGCGGATCTCCTCCTTACTGGTACCACTGCTCTCGGGCATCAAACGTGTCCTCACCATGATCTACCTCTGAAATACAACATACGATAAATTAGAATCCACACGAGTATGCTCACACTCGTCAACTCTTTCCTCCTTGATTCTTGGCATTCCAAAGATTCTTACTTGGGCTGCACACCGCTCCGGTGCTTCCAGTAGTACGGGCCCAATACTACTGTCCGCACCGCACCAGAATACACTCCAAGTCCTCCTCTTTGGATCCCAGGTCTCAAGTACTCTATCTTGCATAGACCACTCTCTAATAGATCTCTCATAAGTCCCTCGCTGCTACCTACTCACTCTCAAGCATCTCATAGCAGCTCACATCTCCCTAGGCTAAGGCATCACAAATCAGGCCACTCTAGTCCTAATAGCAATACCTAGCCTACTCTAGCATGCGAATACATCATATCAATGTCAATATCACATAATATATAAAGGTGTTTTGGGAAAATCACCGTTCGGGCGCTGACTGATCGTACACACATCTCTTGCTCTGCGTTTTTCAAAAATCTTTTACTCTTTTTGAAAATACATCTCAAATCCTCAATTTGAGTTCAAATACGCCCGAAGGTGTACTCGAATCCCTCAAACAAAGGCTCTGATACCAACTTGTAACACCGTGAATTTTCAAAATAATTTTTCGCAATATAAAAACATTTCTCATTTAATTTCATAAAAACATTAAGTTTCAAATTCCAATCTGTATCATACAAATCCCAAGATTACATAAATATATCAAAAGTCCCCTGCGTGTGTACAGATCAAGCCGGCGCCTTCCCACGGTCATCGCTAGTACCTGAAACAACAACACTAACACTGTAAGCATGAAGCTTAGTGAGTTCCCCAAAATACCACACATAAAACACATAATGGCCACTCGAGGCTATAACTCTATGGGTCCGTGCACCCAACTCTGTGAACCCTCAGGTTCTAACTCTAGGAACCTTCCGGTTCCAACTCTGTAATCATGCACAGCATAAATCACATAGAAATAATGCAGTACAACACATAGCATACACATAACATACATACACTAACACATAGCTCTGATTACCTACTCAAGGTAAAGTATAGTGAGAAGACTCACCTCGCGTATCTCGATATCTCACGAATCCTGGAAATCCCTTGTGCTCGATCCTCCGAGCTCTAATCCTCCTATAACATCACATGACTCTAATTAACACTTTTTATCTCTAAGGTTGACTATCCCTAAGAAGTCAACACAGGTCAACGGTCAACTTTGACCGGACTCGGCAAGTACACACGGCAACTCGGCGAGTCCAGACGTTCTCACCAGCTCTCTAGGATTCTCTTTCTACACGTCGAGTACTCCCCCTGACTCGACGAGTTTCACCTGGCAGAAATCGCGGGGCCACCCCGACTCAACTCGCCGAGTCTCAAGAACGACTCGGCGAGTCCCAGCTCGACTCAGTCCACTTGACAACCCTCTCTAACTCGCCCAGACTCACTGAGTCAACCCATGACTCGACTGGACCACTCACTGGCCGGTCCAAGGCAATCTTCAAGCTACTCGCCGAGTCTGCTCATCGGACTCGGCGAGTCCATGCCATGCAATCACTCAAGCTTGCTTCTAAGGTCAGATCTATTCCAACAATTCATAGATCTGGCCTTCCTAGACTGATTCACCACGTAAAGCCCCAGACTTGGTGCATAAACAACCTCTATATGACCATATATGAAGAATTATCAACAATTATCACTACTCAAGGTCATAACCTCCATTGTTCTCTATAAAGCTTGATGAATGAGGCTCTCTGGACCTCTATGGATCCAGATCCAAAGTCTCATCACTAGCAAGGGACTATTTGGCCATCCAATCAACTCAACAAGGTCACAAGAAACCCTAAAATCAATTATACTTCACAAAACAGGAGATGAGCCGAAATCATACCTTTAGATTGAAGGGCTAAGCTTCAAATCCACAGAATAGCAATCTCCTTTGTCTCCTCTTGGCTAGAACCTCCCTCTTCTTTGCTAAACAACACACAAATGTCAAGAAATGCTTCCTTTCTCTCTCAAATCGCTAAGGCACTCTAGGGTTTCTCTCTATGGATTGTTGGGTGCAAATGACGGCCATAAGGCCCTTTAAATAGGTCCCAAACCCGAGAAATTAGGGTTTCATTAAACAGCGTGGACTCGCCGAGTCCATATCCTGGACTCGCCGAGTCCAGACGAATCCCGCGTCCAGAATCGCGACCCTACTCGGCGAGTCTGAGCTCCAACTCGCCGAGTCCCCTCTCAAAACATCAAAAATCAAAACAATAAAGATACCTGGAAATCCGGGCTGTTACAATAATGACATGCAGAGGTACTATTAACCTAAAAACATATTTGTTTTATTACAGTCATAATGTGAAAGCTATAGATGGATTAATGTCTAAGTCCATAACTATAATTGGTAAGACTTGACCCGACCCGGCATGGTCCATTTGGGTTGCATGGCATCATGCACTTGGATAGACTATAATGAGAGAAATAAGACACTTATGGTTATTAATATATTATAAGTTCTAGTATATTAATAATAAGAATAATAAGATTATTTAATTAGTATTGATCAAGAATTAATCTAGGATTAATTAAGTGATCAAAAGAAGACTAATTAAATATATGGGTTGATTGTGTAAATCATCCATACTTGTATAGTGGGCTAATGCTCCATGGATAATCAAGTTGGGCCAAAACCCATAGGATGGTCCATGGATGCTCCATGGTGTATTTGAACCCATGGATCCAAGGAAATGGAAAGTCATGACAATTAGGGTTTACCCTAATTGTAACACTATATAAAGATCTAATTCTTGACAAAATCGGCGACTAGTGTGTGTAAAAGAAGGGCTAGCCGATTTTCATGAAGTGTAGAATTCTCTCAAGTTATTCCAAGTGTAATTGATGTTGTGTGAACCATTTGAGGTGTCACACTTGGGGCACTAGGCACTCAAGCTTCATGAAGACTTTCTACATCAAAGAGGTATGTATTCTATCTTGTTATATTCATTATTGTGTATGCTAGATTAGGATAATACCTTGGATGTTCCTATTTGCATGTATAATAGAGAAAACATAGATCCAAGGTATTTAGGGTTGCATGTACACTTAGGAGTGTTAGAATGCTCAAAACCCAACAGTGGTATCAGAGCCTAGGCTTGTTTTCTCTTATACTTGATGCAAATTGCTGAAAAATGCTGAAAAACTCGATTTTATGGCTTTCTGGGCACTGGACTCGCCTAGTCCACTGATGAACTCGTCGAGTCGATGAGTAAAATCATCCTACTCGTCGAGTTGGTTCATGCACTCGACGAGTAGGAGCCCCAGACAACATATTTTCGAGGTTTTTGGCTAGAAATGGACTAGGAACATTACCCTAAATTGTTTTTGAACTTATAAACTTGTTTTTGATGTGGTAATGTTGATGCTAATCCAATTTCAAAGATAATTGTCAATAGATTCATGTTTTGTATTAGTTTAAGGTTTAGACTAATTACATGAAAAAGTTTGATTTGAATTATCTTGTTCATATGAGTTACTTAGATTAATAGGAAGTTATGTGAAATTGTTGTTTTCAATCCAAATTAATCTAAGAGTTGTTTCTAAAATGTGTTTTTGTAACTTGTCCTCAAGTTATATGAAAAGTCACATTTAAGTTTCATAAAACTCATAAAAGTTGGCAAAGGTTACAAAAATGAAGAGTCTTGTCTCATTGAATGGTTTTATGACTCCATAACTTGTCCTCAAGTTATGGAAGTTCAAGAGTCACTTCATTAAGTAATAAAATGTGTAACCTTAATTAATTCCATAAGTTATAAAATAAAGATAAGTTAATTCTTTTATTAGTTTAAAGTCTTCCATAACTTGTCCTCAAGTTATGGAACTTGAAGAGTTTTTGGATTAAAACTACTTTAAACACATAAGTTATGGAATTAATTAGTTTTGAATAGTTTCAAAACTTGCCCTCAAGTTTTGGAATTTGTAAAGTTTTCTCTTATGAATACTTTAATTCCAAGTTAGCCCTTAGAATTTTAAAAGTTAAAATTCAACCCTTATACTTTATAATATTATAAGTTAATAATATATATATATATATATATATATATATATATATATATGTATAAGAGTAAAGTCAGTCTTACCGCTAGTATGCCTCATTCACGAAGCCGGTCTATAAGGTGGGTATAAGGTTATTGCCTATAAAATGGCAACTTAATGGGTGTCCACTCTCACCCACCGCTTGCTTGACTGGTGGAGGGTCGTTAGCCGAACGTGTTTGACAGGACTATAATTCTCCTTTCATTAAAAGTATTAATGAGAAATACTAAGTAACTAAACTATTAATAATACCCAATCTTAGTTACTTAGGAAAATGTGAATAATGTGCTAATCCATGAAATTACACTTTGCACTTTGTTTAAGTCGGTTAGTGGAGCGTGTGTGGTTAACCGGCACACTAACTCGTATTTAACAAGGTAGGCAAAGGGTAACTTGATGTTTATCATAGTAATGATGGAGCGTGTGTGGTTAACCGACATATCGATTGAGGGGTAAACACTTAAGGGTACCAAGTAATTTGCATGGTTACTTCACACCTTGTTTT
The DNA here is from genome assembly GCF_002870075.4 of Lactuca sativa. NCBI lineage: Eukaryota > Viridiplantae > Streptophyta > Magnoliopsida > Asterales > Asteraceae > Lactuca > Lactuca sativa. Next base: position 118,633,667 of record NC_056625.2, on the reverse strand, counting down.
GTGATCCTCGGCATCCCAGTCACAAAACCTAAAGTGCACACTCGAGATTGAAACATGCCATTGAACAGTTCAATGAATCTCAACAGATCTAGGGGTTTCAAAACCAATTAAAACCTAATAATACATTTCGTTTATCTTGGTGGAAATTGGTGAATCGTCATTCACCTACCTTCAAATATTTTATAGCTTGGATTACGGCATACCTCTTCTAACTTATAAAATAGTTTGTTGGGTCCTAGCCTTAATATTTCATATTGGGTGTCATATTAAGGGCTTTAAAATCAACTATATTGAATATCTCCCAAAAGATGTCTAGTTTAGACATTTATGATCTTCCAAAATCTCTTGAAACAAGCTTTCCTAAATGAAGATGATGTCCCATGGAAATCATACTTCTTTCACCTCCTCCAATTATTCTCCCTAACCCACAAGTTCAAGGTCACTCAAGCCCTATTGGCAAGGCAAGGTTTAGGTGTGATCACATCTTGGAGATGTAGTCACATATTGACAAGCCGGGAGAGTTGGGTGTCAAAGTCTTGAGAAAGTTGGTGGTTCAATCACTTTCTAAGTCACATAGTGAGTTCCTTTGGGACACCGATGAAACAGACTATGACAAGACCTTTAATGATCTTATCTATTTGTTAAGATCAACTTCCTTAAAACTTGATGGACATTGACAATAGTGACACAGGAAATCCAGAAAAGCATTCTCTTCCCAATGGAAAGGGATCGGCCATAGTCAACTCGGTTGACCAAATGGTAAAGAGAAAAGCTAAGTCTGTGATAGTCCCATGTACCATTATCAAAGTGTCCATATGTTTATATTACCAAAGAAAGGGGCATTGGTTGCGAAGCTGCCAATTTTACCTAAGGATGTTAAAGTCAATAAGTTTGACTCTACTTCAGGTAAAGTCCACTATCTAACTCTGTTAAGTTTCTATTATGAGATTCTTGATACATGATGTGACTAGGTCACATGGTGATGTTTTAAGAATCAAAGAAAAGTGAAGAAACTTAAAGAAAGAATATGCTGAATCTGATCGCATAGATGGATTTCTATCGCGTAGTTTGAAGATCGGATTCTTGAGCTACTTCTTAGGAGTTATGAGATATTGCTTAAGAATAGATAACAACAAGTTTTCATATGGATTGTAAGGATAAGTTTTTCCGCAAAGTTTAAAATAAAAGAAAATTTTTGATTTTATTTATTTTAAAATATCCTTACAATGGCATTTGAAAAAAAAAATTGTTGCTTATATGATTCCATTAATAGCAAGAGTGGAAATATGAAATTTATTCTTTCATTTGTGGTAATGTCTAAATTTACCAAATAAGGAAAGATTCTCATCACCCAAGTTTCAATTTGACCGGAACTTGGAATCATGCAAGTTGTATAGCATGATGAATGAGAACTTTCAAGTATTGGAAAATTAAGACTAACTACTTGTTCACATGGATGTGTGAGTCAAGTAACGGACTAAGGGATCGAGTACACATTCTTGTGCACTGATTAAGTTCACCACAAAAGATCGATAAGATTATTCGTCATAATTTACTAAAGCTTAGTAAATATGGTTATACTTACAGGCTAAAGTATAATTCTGAGACATTGGAAAAGTTTCAATGTAAGGTAGAGCGAATTAGAAGAATCAACTTAGGCAGAAGGATAAAAGTTTCTCAAATCTGAAAAGATGGGAGAGTACTTTAGTATCAGTTTTTGTGATCATCTTAATGATTAAGAAACCATATCAAAGTTAGTTCTCTAAGGAAATCTTCGTGTATTCTTATGACTAAGAAAAGGAACTTGAATTGTTGAAATGGTTAAATCAAGAAGATGAGTCATATTTCATTCCAATACAAGTCTTAGAGTCATACTCCAAGATTGTAACTTTAGTGACATGTCTTAAAGAAGGTTTAAAACACTTGTTAAATATAAGAGTAAAAGTTTTCTACTCTTGTACATTTGAAATTGGTAAGTTGTGATGTTTTGGATAAAACAAAGACCAACTTAGGCCAATTTTGTGAAGTGTTTGTCTTGATTAGAATCCACACTATCCCTTGAATACTTGACAAGGAAGTCTAATATGTCAAGAGGACAGTGGGAGTCTTAAAGGTCTTGAAAGTCTCAAGAACTAATCAAGAATAAAACCTGAAATTCTTCACTAGCACACGACTTGAGGTTTATAACCTATCGTACTGACATATTCTGTGCCCATTCCAGTGAAAGTTGGTTTTGCATATGACTTCTTAGAGTTCTCAATAGGTTGCATAACAACTTGGAAGTAATGGCAGGCCCTTGAGCTGCCAGGTGGCAAGAAGTTAAGATTGAGTTCAATCCATATGAGTTTGGATTTGTCATTATCCTTATCTTGTGACTATGGTTTTGACAATTTACATGGATAAGAACACATACACCATAAAAATCTACGTGTCATAAGGTTTCTCTCCGATTCATGAAAATGATGGTGAGGATACACTTTCACTAAGTAGACTTTAGCTAGATAGCAATTGTGATATTTGCATTCTCAAAGTCGTTAGTGGAGCGTGTGTGGTTAACCGGCACACTAACCTGGACTTGTGAGAAGTGGCAAAAAGGTCTAACCATTATGATTACGGCATCCCTCTTCATAATTGTTTAGATACACAAGTGTGCTATCTAAGGGAAGGTGTATGATTTTGATAAAGTCTTATCAAAACAATCTAGTATCAGAAATCTGAACTTTGGTAAGAAAGTCAATGAAGTATTGATTTCTAGAAGTCCAGCTGATTTCTGAGTACATGTCAAAGCTAGTGGGAGCATAAGTGTTATGCTAATAATCATCATGGTAGTGGGAGCATGATAATTATGATAAGTATTGCAAGTTAGCAATGTTAATTATAGAAAACAAAAGGTTTCAATTGGGAAAAGTTGTTTTGCTATAATTAAGGGAGAGGAAATTATACTTCATCTCAAATCTATAAGCTTAAATCGTGAGGTTTTAATCATTTAGTCAAGGATATATATATATATATATATATATATATATATATATATATATATATATGAATTTCATGTTGGAATGGCTCAACATAAGGAAATTCTGTATATGGGTCCATTATTTGCGTTCTAAAATTCTATTATGATTACGGCATCCTTTTTCATAATCTGAATTAGGAGAACTTGGAAAATTGAAATGGAAATGTTATAGCAAAAGACTGGTTTAGTCTTTATGTAAGACATCATGAATTGTGTCCCATATGCTTCGGATATAGGATCGATTACATGTGCTATATTCATCCGTTCTAAGTTTTTCCAAATGGCTGGGGCATTAAGAAGGGAAAAGCTCTAGAATTGGATGTGACTAAAAAGGATTAACCAGTTGTCGAGGACAATCTAAGGTTTTCCAAAGATTGGGTGCTCAAGGACAGTTGGAAGTATAGTGATAAGTCTGGAAGGACCATATTGACATAGGTCAGAAGTGATAGTCATAATGAAATCTGGAAATGTTTCAAAGTTAGAATTTTCAATCTGCTTAAGATTAGGAAACTTAATGCAAGAAGGATGTTTCCAAGGAGCTGATCTCCTTTGGAATACTCTGTAATGATTGTTGTCAAGTCTTTCTGACTTTGTTCATAATCATTACAAGAGGATCAATGCATATAAGTTTAGAATCTAACGGATTTCAGTAAATGGCATGAATTTGGAATTCTTGCATTTGCAGTAAGGATTTGGGAGTGTGAAAAGAGAATCATTGAAGTTATGTTCAATTGATCTAGTTCACAAAGTAAAGATCATAGACAAACATAGTATGCATACTTGGTGTGTGGCATGACTAGTGTTTAGAAAAACATAGTGTACATGTTTGGAGCATGGGACAACTATTGTTTTAAATTCAAGAATAAAGTTGATAGCTGAAACAGCATACAATGAATAATGTGTAATCATATGGTGATAAATAAAAGGTGTTTTATTTATGTTCATAGGTTTTGATACCATATTGGATTCAATTATTATTGTGTTTCACTTTGCATGTTTTGACTTCCCGAATAAACTGGGTTATTCTTCCGGAATGACTAAGTTATTCAAACCATCCACAGTCGGTCATATGTTGGAAGTAGATATGAATTAAGACTGTCATGGGTTGGCTTGTAGAGGTCTAAGGTGTTGGACAAAGGGCTACAACACTCATGAGTGCTCATAAGTTCTGAGTATTGGATTCAACCCGCGCTCATTGGAATCACTTCATAGATTTTATCACGAGTGATCATGAGACGATAATATCTTATATTCTTCAAACCTAGAGATATGAGTTGTTACTATGAGTTGATAGTACATTGATTGCACGAAAACCCATTTGGTAACTCGGTGCTATAAAACGTGTCTTTGTGTATGATTCAACAAGTAGTAGAACAAGCCATATGAGTCGAAGTTTATCCATTCCTTTTACCTTCGAGATAAAAGCGATATCTGTGGGCCCCTCAATGATTTGATGATGACAAATGGAAGTGCTCGGCCGGGCCAGGACTGATTTGATTTGTTCAATTAGTCAGTCATCATAAATCGGAAATCGGGAAACAACAAATGGACAGAGAGAATGATTATAATCCATGTCTCAGTTCATATGATATCTAGAAATGAGGAATATATGATCCCTTATCTAATGGACAAGTCATTGACAAAGGTCAGAGTTCATCGACAAGGTCAGAGTTCGACAGAAGCTTTTGAGAGCTACAATTGCCGGTTGGTTCCTGATGTCATACGCAATAATAGTTTTAGACTTATCCAAGTGGGAGACTGTTGGATTAATGTCTAAGTCCATAACTATAATTGGTAAGACTTGACCCAACCTGGCATGGTCCATTTGGGTTGCATGGCATCATGCACTTGGATAGACTATAATGAGAGAAATAAGACACTTATGGTTATTAATATATTATAAGTTATAGTATATTAATAATAAGAATAATAAGATTATTTAATTAGTATTGATCAAGAATTAATCTAGGATTAATTAAGTGATCAAAAGAAGACTAATTAAATATATGGGTTGATTGTGTAAATCATCCATACTTGTATAGTGGGCTAATGCTCCATGGATAATCAAGTTGGGCTAAAACCCATAGGATGGTACATGGATGCTCCATGGTGTATTTGAACCCATGGATCCAAGGAAATGGAAAGTCATGACAATTAGGGTTTACCCTAATTGTAACACTATATAAAGATCTAATTCTTGACAAAATCGGCGACTAGTGTGTGTAAAAGAAGGGCTAGCCGATTTTCATGAAGTGTAGAATTCTCTCAAGTTATTCCAAGTGTAATTGATGTTGTGTGAACCATTTGAGGTGTCACACTTGGGGCACTAGGCACTCAAGCTTCATGAAGACTTTCTACATCAAAGAGGTATGTATTCTATCTTGTTATATTCATTGTTGTGTATGCTAGATTAGGATAATACCTTGGATGTTCATATTTGCATGTATAATAGAGAAAACATAGATCCAAGGTATTTAGGGTTGCATGTACACTTAGGAGTGTTAGAATGCTCAAAACCCAGCAGCTAGAACCCCTACTAAATGCTCTCAATGTAAAGAGACTGAGGGAACCCAACGCGACCCCAACAAATCCATGCAAGCCGTGTAATTCACATTAAAGTTATATGATCATGTATACCCAATATAACTATCACTAATGCGTTAGTGATTCATTGGTATAATTAGATCATGTCTGTGTGTTATCATGCTATCGAAACTTAAGTTGTTTGTTATGTTCTGTTCTAGTATTGTTTGATTCTCTTCACTCTTTGTTCTGTTCTGGTGTTGTTTCTTTGTGTGCTTCATTATACTAGAAGTAATGAATAGCATTCTCCTAAACTATACCTATAATAGTTTGCTAATGTTCTAACTGTACTGTTACTGAAAAGACTCATTTATCTACCAAGTTATGCTTATACTTTAAAAACGGAGTTTTGTACAACTATAAAGTAACACAACCTTTAAAAGAGTTTTGAAATGTATTGACAATTTATAAATGACATAAGTAACATTTTGAAAGATGTTTATAACATACATTTACACAATTATCATTGTGTTCAACTTGTATTCCCCCCTTAAAACAGTTAAAATAGTTTAAAAGATTCATTACGGGGTATGAACTCACCTGATGTGGGTGATTCAAACGGGTATGCGCGTACGGATGAGAAGTTCCACGAATGAAGTCCCGAGACACAATAAGTCCTAAATGATATATAAGGACACATATTGACATGAATATAGTGTTTATAAACAACAATATGAAAGATAACACCTTCTGGGACTAGGAAACACCTTGGCTAGGTGTTGGAATCACATGTGATTCAACAAAGGGAAGTGAAATGGCACTAATTTGTGTTTACGGTTTTGTAACCAACTCCAATTGAGTTTACGGTGGTAAAACCATGAGTTTACGGTCGTAAACTCATGGTACTTTGACCATTTGTGCTTTGAAGTCCTAGAAGTCCTTTTGAAGCATCCTAACTTCAAGTCTTAGCCTTAGGAAGTGATTAGGGCAACATATCACCCCTTTATAGGGTTTACGGTTTTTGGACCATATGTCCTTGGGTTTATGGTAGTAAACCCATATGGTTTATGGTCAAATGAAGTTTTCAAGTCCTAAACACTTCTAGGTAAAGGTCTAGGCTAGTTTCTTGGCTTAAGGAAGAAATATGGGGCATTAAAACCCTCATTGGGGTGTTTACGGTTTTGGTAGCCCCCCAAAGCGTAAACACCTAAACATGGGACAATTTTGTGGTTTTCTTGTGCTAAACACATCAAAGGAAGGTTCTATGTTTGCTTATAAGGTTTGGCAAGAGTTTAGGGGCACTTTGGCACACTTTTAGCACCCTTTTTAGGGTTTACGGTCCAAGGAGATTCTTGGACCGTAAACACTAGTTACTTGTGATATTTGGGTGTTTTCTTGATGCTCTTAAGGTTTAAACATGTTAAGGGTTGTTTCTATTTTTGTTTCAAAGGTCTAGAGGGGCATTGGGCACATTTAAGCCACACTTTTAGTGTTCACGGTCCAAGAAGATCTTGGGCCGTGAACACCTTGTTCTTGGGGGATTTTGATGATTTCTTGATGTTTAAAACTTGATCTAGACATAATAAGGCTAGAAACACTTACAAGTTGAAGATCTTGAAGAAAAACGGGATGCTACTTGAGAGAGAAATGGCCCTAGTCTTTGGAAATGTGAAAAAGTGATTAAAATTTCTAAGTCTCACTTATATAGTCTTTTGGGTTTACGGTCCCAATACCATTTTGGACCGTAAACTCAAAACTCTTGAAGTTTTGGGCACTTATTGCTACATAATAAACCCTAGGGTATCCACTCTCCTGATATCTTCTGAAGCACTAACTTTAAAACACTCAAACTTATTCCAAAAAGTTTGAAAGTTAGCAGAAATAGTTTTGACTCATATTGAAGTGGATGGTTGAATAGAATGGAAAGTTTTGGGTTGTCACACCAACCTTCTCTCTTTCTATTTGAAGAGACATAGCATGAACATATTTATAAATACATATGTTAATACATGGAAAACAGAGCAAAATTATATTAATATTGAACATATTGGTCATATATGTACATATGTTCACATATGAACATATGCTCACAGTAGTAGGCAATAATGCAAAGAATGAGAAAATTGAACACTAATGCAACCTTTGCAACATTAGTTACATCATCTCCTAATAAAGAACTTATTAAAGGAAGTAGATTACCTGGAGACAATTGTTGCAAAAATGTCTACATGGGGAAATAATACAATATGTTGTGCATAATATGCAATTTAAGGATTAAGTTTCCATGTAAGTTTTGATTTAGAAAAAATAGACCAAACTGAAACACCCTGATTATAGCCACATATGGTTTCTTGCTTGGTCCTTCGGGATCAGAAACTAACATCATAGTATCGTCCTGCACATCCACAAAGACAAAACATGGTTACATGAACAATTCATTCATGATGCACATATTTAACATCAAACAGAGCTATAAAATTACTATCTCACAAAATAACTTGACATATAAGTAGATCATAGTGTGTAGATATCAATAGAATCTAACAAATACTCACTACAGCAAATCAAAATCCTAGAAAGACCAGAAATGTTAAACATAACCTATCTTTGGTTTGCATAATATATTGTTATGAAAAGGTGAGAAACGATATGATTTTAAACAATGAGATCTCTATTAATTAATGAAATTAATCAAGTAAATTACTAAAAGACAGTGATGGAAGGTAAATAGTAAGAAATCACTAAAATCCTCGTCTACATGTTAGGGTGCCTGAGTTAAGTGAACTCATTTAATAATTTTATCAAATAGTTGGCAGCTATGAACAAAGTAGGGTCGTTTACTGAATAAGTCTAGCAATTGGATCGAATAACATAATCAAGTCGAACATACTTTTCTTTATTTAGTCTTCTACGTCGATATGGATCTTATCTCTACTTCAGGAAGTGGTTGTTACATAGCCAAATAACACTTGGCACTATATGAAGGTACTTGAGACTGTGGACACGTTTTAATATAAATCGTTTATAGATTTATCTGAAGGTTAAAAAGTGGTTATGTGGTTATATTTGGAACCTATATATATATATATATATATATATATATATATATATATATATATATATATATATATATATATATATATATATATGTTATTATTCTGCAATGAATTTTGTATCCACAACTTTATGTCATTATTCAACAATGAATAAATAAATAGTCATAGGTTAAAACTAAAATTATAATTTACTACAAAAATGCACATACATAAACTTATAATAGAATAAAAACATTCTAATGAATATATGAATAATCAAACGTTAATATATATATATATATATATATATATATATATATATATATATATATATATATATATATATATATATATATATATATATATATATATATATATATATATATATATATATATATATATGGAGAGTGTTCAATCGAGAACACTTCTTATTGTGAGAACATTAGAAAACAAAAATCATTTTTTTAATTTACAAGGTGACACTTTTGTAATTAAATCAAAAACTAGATGTGAATAGATATATTTATATAAACAAAAATAATTAAAAACAATTAAGAAACCCCACTAGCCAACACCACTCACCATCCAACCACCACCTACCACCAACCACCATTAACCACCATTCATCACCACCTATGACCCACCACCCACCACCCACAACCTGCCACCAACCCCCCATCACCACAAACCAGAAAACGCCACCACCCACCACCCACCACTACCATATACCAACCACTACCCACCACCACCCATCACCCACCACCACCACCAACCACCTACCATCGACCACCCATCACCATCCACCCACCACTACTACCAACCACCTATCACCATAACCTACAACCCAATACCACCATCCACCTCCACTGTCAAACACCACCACCCACCACCACCGCCCATCACCACCACCCCACCCATCACCACCACCCGCCTCTACCACCATCACCACTACCACCACCCATAACTATAACCCACCGCCACCCACTTCCATCACCCTTTACCACCATGCCCATAATCATCCAACACCATCACCACCATCTGCCATCACAACCAACCACCACCTGTAACCACCACCCATGACCACCATCACCACCCCTACCATCATCCACCACCATCACCACCACCCGTCCCCACAACCAACCACCACCTGCAACTGCCTGTAACCACCACTACCCACCTCCTCCATCCATCACCACTACTCACCACCACCCCACACATCACCCATCAAACCCACCCGTCACGACCACTTCACTACTAACCACCACCGCCCATCACTTCCACTACACATCACCACCACCCCACCTGCCACCACCATCCCCACCACCACCTACCACCATCACCACCTATCACCTACCACTACCACCAAACATCACCACACGCCACAACCACCACCACTACATGTCACCACCACCCGCCATCATCCACCGATCAACAAGACAAACACTGACCCACCCACCATAACCCTTACCACTACCACCATCCACCACCCTATTGGTTGGTCTCGTGTATATAATCACATGTGATTATACGTATCTAATCACATGTGATTTATATATATATATATATATATATATATATATATATATATATAAGATTTGTTTTTGATAATAAAATCATATATAATTAGATAAATATAATCACAAGTGATTAAATGTATTTAATCACATATGATTAAAATATACAAAGAACAATTATTAAGTCGATAATGCGAAAATGAGTATTGTCCACGTAAAAATCATATGAGATTAGATACATATAAGTACATGTGATTATATGTATCTAGTCATATATATATATATATATATATATATATATATATATATATATATATATATATATATATATATATATATAGGGTTAAGTTATTTTGTTTTCACTATCTATTGTGTGCATGTATGACTGATTCTGGACCAATCATTTTAGTTATTTTAAGAAAGTAATTAATGCATATTACATGTTGAAGATATAATAGATATTAATTACATCTTCAGTATTTAATATGCATTAATTACTTTCTTAAAATAACTAAAATGATTGGTTCAGAATCAATCATACATGCACACAATAGATAGTGAAAACATTTGAACCTAACTCTCTCTCTCTCTCTCTCTCTCTCTATATATATATATATATATATATATATATATATATATATATATATATATAACATTCATATGTGATTAAATACATATAATCACATGTGATTAAATATATGAGAACAATTATTGAATCAAGAACATGAACAAGAATATTACCCATATAAATCATATGTGATTAGATATATATAATCACATATGATTAAATAAACAAGAACAAAGTTTAAATCGATAACGAGAAAAAGAACCTTGCCGATATAAATTGTATGTGATTAGTTACCTATAATCACATGTGATTATATGTATTTTATCACAAATGATTTATGTATACTAGATTAAGTTTCATATGTTTTAAATCACATATGGTTTATATGGATAATATTCGTTTTTGTGATCTAAATTTAATAGTTGTTCTCGTGTTTATATTTACATGTGATTAAATGTATTTAATCACATATGATATGACCATTAAATTTTCTAATGACCAATAAATTTTGTTTGATTTATATATTTGAAATCACCCAAAATTAACCAAGTGGAGCTTTGTTGAGAAATTAAAAAACATCTCAACAAAAATCTATAACAGATTAAATGCTCCATCGCAATTTATAAATAAATCACATCCTATTGAATTCTTTGCTTTAATTCAAAATGAATTCGCATCAAAAATCGGTTTCGATTCTTCACCACTTAATCGAATAAAATATATATCATGAGACACATAAGATATTACGTAATAAGAAATGATGGTGGTGATATAACTGATTTGCATATCAGTTTGAGTTAATTTTCTTAGTCTTTTTATCTTAAATTATCATAATAATTAGTTTAACTATAATTTGTTAAAGATATCAATATCAACATTACGTAATTTACAAAACCTTTTGTTCAAGTATATAATTAATTACAAGCTATTTCAGTTAATGAAAACCTTAGTTTTTGTCAACTAATTGTGGTGATACCAAAGCCGGCCATAAATGCCACCATCCATGAAAGCCAATAACGTTCACCAACTACATCAAAACACAAAAAAGACATTTACCTACTTAAGTATACATTCAATTAAAGAAAAATAAGAAGAAATAATGAAGTAAATATGAAGGAAAGAAAAACAGATCCGTTTCTATGTCGACCTCGATAATGGCCAGAAAAAGTAGACCGAGAAACCGTTAATATCACGTTGGCGGTTGCCGAAGAAACGAGATCTGGAGCCAAGCTGAGAGTAAAGGTCAGAGATGTAAACATCTTTATCGGTGAGTTGCTGCCGGAGGTCGGATGGCTATGATTCGAGATTGGGAAACCAAATCTTGTGGTTGGTGAAAAAGGATCGAAATGAGATCCTTTGTCCAGTGAAACAAGATCGAGAAATGAGATCCAGTAACTTGTAACTTTCAGGAAGAAGAGAGGTGGCGAAGGTGGTTTCCGATGGTGGGAGCAGAGGGAGGTGGCGAACAAGTAGATCCGAAGAAAGTGAAGAAGCGAGGCGGCCGTTCGGTGGTTCCGCCAACGGTCCGATGATTATATCGGTGGGCCAAACTCCATATTTACCTGATAGAGATCTAGAGAGAGAATGAGGAGAGAGAAAGAGAAAGTGTGGGATATATATATTATGTTTATAAAAATTAAAAAAGTATATAAATATTTTTTTTGTCTAACTTTGTTCTCAATTGTTCTCAAAATAAGATAATGTTCTCATTTGAATATATATATATATATATATATATATATATATATATATATATATATATATATATATATATATATATATATATAAAAGTTCAATTGAAAAAGTAAAAAAAAGGTTGAGAATGAGAAGAACCATTCTCAGCCAATCATTTATCTAACATATAAACCTTAAAAAAATGTGAGTGTCATTTTTTCATTAAGGGTATCTTTGTAAATTAGCCAGTTTTTTAGATTGAACTTACCTGTTCCTTGTTAAAAATTCAGTTTTCAATTTGATGATATATTTAGCTCGTTTGAATCGGATATGGAGGAATTCATTATCAAGATTCTTTTCTTTATATAACTTGTTAGCAATTATATGTATTTTCTCCATTAATCATGAAGTTTCGCATCTGTATTTCAGTTTTCTTCTTCGTATTCAGTTTCCGATTTGATCAGGTCTGTGTATCGTTTGAATCAGATATATCGTAGTTTATTATCAAGATTATTGTTTTATATAATTTGTTAGGAATTACGCGTATTATTTCCATTTATCTTGAAGTTTTGAATCTGTATTGCAGTTGTTTCATCAGATTTTTGTTATGTAGTTTGAGATCTCTATTTCAATTTTATTATCTGATCGGAACTGATTTAATTTTCAATCGGATGTATCATTGTAGTTTTTACGCTCTAAAGTGAGAGAGATTTCTTAATTGATTAGGTTTTCATATTATATTTATTGAAATTGCATCATTTGATCGGAGCTGATTTAAGTTTCTTTCAGATATTTTGTACGCTGAGGTGAGATATATTTGAAATTAATCTGGTTTTCATATTTACGACTTTTTTTGTTAATTTTGTTGTCATTCAGTTTCTATTTTATTTTATCATGATTTTCATCGATATTAAGATTGTTTTTGTTGTTTTCTACAAATCATTTGGTTTATTATGTCAAATTCTAGTGTTATTGATGGTGATTTGTATTCTTCGATGTGTGAGAGTGAAGAAGAAGATGTTGAGAACTCATTTTTTGAAGGTATCACTTATTGAATTATTATGTTGTTTTTAATTTTGTTGATTATCATGTATTTTCATATGAATATGTTGATCTAAATAAATTGTTGTTTTATTCATATATGAATAAACGTGTGATAATTGTAATTTCGAATTTATTATTATTTTCCTTTTATTCATATATGAATAAGTTATGTTTATTTTATATATTTTGAATCCTCATGAATTTTATGTATTCATATATGAATGTTTTATTAATCCATATATGATTGTTTTATTCATGCATTAGTATATTGATTTATATTTATAATTTTTTATCAAGTGAATCTTCGAGTTCAGTAGATGATGCGCAATATTATGGTAATGTAATTGGAGAACATGTCTATAAACCATATATACCTATTTATTTCATTTAAAACTTTAATCTTCAAATCATTAGAGTTGGCGATCAAAATGTATTTTGAGTATGCTGAAATTGGTGGGTTTGATGTGAGATTGAGCACAAAGTCAAGGTTTGATAACAAGATTATAAAGAAGAAACATGTTATATGTAATTGTGGTGGCAAACAGAAAAATAAATCTTTTGACACATTAGGTACAAGTGATGTTAGGAGGAAAAGAAATTCAAATTCAAGAGTTATTGGTTGTCAAGTAAAGATTATATTTAAATATGTGTATGGAACTTCAGATTATAAAGTTTTTCAGTTTGATGAACTTCACAACCATCCACTTGAGAAGAGAAGTGATTTAAAAAAGCGAGGCAAATGTCATATTCAGAAAAAGAGTTTATAGTGCGTGTTTCCACATCAAAAATAGGTCCAACTATGGCTTATAAGTTAAGGGAAAGTCTGAGAGGTGGGTATGAGTTTGTAAAGCCCAAAGTAGTTGACTATAAAAAATTAAGGAGAAATATCAACATGGTTATAGGTTATAAAGATGCTCAAATGATAGTAAACACAATGAATGATCGTCGAGCTCACTATCCAAATTACTCATTTGAGTTTAATTGTCATGATGATAAATTGGACTTTATGTTTTGGGCTGATGAAATGAAGAAGGCATATTATGCTGAATTTGGTGATGTTATCTCGTTTGATGCGACTTTCCGAACAAACAAATAAGTTATTTTATCTACCTTTTTATAGCTTATTCATATATGAGTATTTTAACTTTATGTTAAATGTTCAATTTTTAATATTGATAATATTTTAATAATATACTATAACTGTATTCATACATGAATATTTTTATATTCACTTATGAATAGATCAAAAATTGACTTTAATGAACACTTTTTTTTGTGTTATAGGTATCGAATGGTTTTTGGTCCATTTACTGCTATTGACCATCATAAAAAATCAGTTACTATTGGAGCGGGTTTGCTAAGCAATGAAAGCATTGAGTCATACTCTTGGTTGCTTAAAGCGTTTCTTAAAACTCATGTAAAAGAACCAACATTTATTTTAACCGATCAAGATGCTACAATAAAAGAAGCTATTTAGAATGTGTTTCCTAATTCAAAGCACCAATTATGTATGTGCCATATAATGAAGAAGTTGAAAAACAAGGTATTATTTTAATATATTGTCACACCCCCAAACCAGAACGGCGGAAATGTTCGGGGGCGGAGGAAGTCATATTTTGTATCATAACAGTTCATAGAAAGGAAAGTACACACCACCATACATATATAAAGGTTTTAAAAATGTTTACATCATTGTATTCATTACATGCTCAAAAGATAAATGCATAAACATCTTTCAAAAGAAGTAATTAACGCCAGCGTGTTAATCCCCAAAAGTTGATTTCCAAACCTGCTTAGCGGTTCCCTGAGAATACAAGTTATTTCAAAGAGAAAGTGTCAACAATTAAGTTGGTGAGTTCATAAGTGGTTTAGAAAGTTTGTATGCCATTCCAAATTGAGTGTATGTTTTCCAAGAAAATCCCTTATTTTCTTATAAAAGTGTGAAATGCATGAGAATATATGCATTGAATAATATAGATAGTTGGATCAAGAAAATCCCTTATTTTCCTATTAGTTGTTTGTTTTGTATACAGGGAAAATCCCATATTTTCCTTAAGTAATAGTTAGCCTAATGTCCCAAACTAAAAACCGAAAGCAAAAGACATGCTTTAGAAGGTTGAAGCATAGATTTAAATAATAGAACCTATTAGAAGATTTCAGTTTGTTAGATGAAGAATAGTTTTAATAACTACTCATTCATCAATCATAAGTACTATAATAATTGTATATCCGATGAGTTTTATAACCATACTAAACATAATATGTCTGTAGCGACGTTTTTCAGGCGTCGTAGCATTATGACAAACTGTCACCCCAAAGGATGGACTGTAGCTAACAGTCAGGGCGCGGGATCATGACTTCCCGTACAGATCTATACACATTTGACAGGTTCTCCGAACGGGAGACTCTGGTTATAGACAGGACTTGTAGCGATATGTTCTAGCAAAAAAGGTAGTATTTGAAGATGTACTTGTCTCACGGATTCTCAACTAAGTCTGTATTAAAGTAATAGTTTTGTATGCAAAGATCATCCTTTCTCACAAAGTTTTGACAATGCATAAATCATAAGTTTTGAAAATGTATTAAAATAGTTTAACAACGAAGGATACTTTGGAATTACTAAATACTTTGTATAAATCTAGTGTATGCAAAGTATGACAAGAGTTTTCACATAGTAGTAATAAATCACAAGTGATTCATTTGATAAAAACGAGTAAAGTGAAATTTTATGAAATACACAATAATAACCGTATGTTTACTTGTATTCCCCCCCCCCCCCTAAAAGAGTATAAAAAGCATTTAAAACGTATTTAAAGTGTGTTTGTAGGGGTATGAACTCACCTGAAGGTTTGAAGAAAGCAAGATGGAAACCGGGTAGAATTTCGTCTCGGGAAACGGATTTTTCTCGGGATTCTCGGGAATCTCATGAGTAAAAACGATCTTCGGGACTTGGGGAAAATGACCAGGGCTTCGGGTTAGCATGGGCACGGAAAACGAGGCAAAACGCAAGAGAAACGAGAGGAAATGAGCAAGTTTTCCCGGAACCCTCGCATCCCTTTTATAGGGGCTGAGAGGCCTCGGTACGCAGGGCGTACGGGCATACGTGGGGCGTACCCGTGCGTCATGCATGACCGAGTCCTCGACTGCCCCGGAGTTCGGATGGGACGGGGCGTACCTCGCATAGGGGGCGACGTAGACGAACGGGGGACCCTTGATTTGAGTACGTAGGGCATACCTCGGTCCTATCTGCTGACTCCTCTTCGGATATTTCCAAGAGTTTATAATTAAATTTATATTTATTTTAAATAAACTTCTAAAATTCATATCTCCTTCATACGATCTCCGTTTTCGACGTTCTTTATATCCACGTGTAAGTGAGACTAAGATCTACAACTTTCTTTTAGATTTCGTCGGCAAATTCTGAAATTATTTTTTATTATTTATTTTTAAAAGGTCGGGGTAAGAAAATTCGTTAATAATTCATAACTTTTTCATACGATGTCCGTTTTGGGCGTTCTTTTTATGAACGTTTGCAGTTTAACGATATCTATGACTTTCATTTAGACACCTAAGGTCAAAAAGTATTTTATTGAAACTTTACGTTTTTACTTAACTTTGTATTGTCGGTTTTTGTTGGAAAACTTAGAATGGTCATAACTTCTTCGTTGTAACTCGGATTTTAGTGTTCTTTATATGCTTGGAAACCTTAAGACGATATCCACTACATAGCGTACTCCAAACAGAGCTTTTGAATACTTCATTTTTCGATGATATTCTAATTACTTTTTCAAAGAGGTTACAAGACTCGATTTTCAATGGCCTGAAATGACGGGTTGTTACATCATCCCCGCGTTAGAGGGAATTTCGTCCCAAAATTTTAATACAAAAGAAAAGTTTTAGGGGCTGAGGAAGAGGTGTGGATACTTCTGTTGCATTTGATCTTCTCGTTCCCACGTGAACTCAGGTCCTCGCTTAGCGTTCCAGCGAACCTTTACTATTGGAATGCGACTCTGTTTAGTTCGCTTAACTTCCCTATCCATGATCTCGACGGGTTCTTCCACAAAGTTAAGATTTTCATTTAGTTTGATTTCATCGAGTGGAATTACAAGTGTTTCGTCGGACAAACACTTTTTCAGGTTCGATACGTGGAATACTGGATGTACTTTGTTAAGCTCGATTGGAAGTCGGAGTTTGTAGGCCACTGGACCAACTCTTGAAATGATTTCGAAAGGTCCAATGTACCTAGGATTTAGCTTCCAACGTTTTCCAAAGCGTATCATGCCCTTCCAGGGTGAGACCTTCAGTAGTACACGGTCGCCAATCTGAAATTCCAAGGGTTTACGTCTTTTGTCGGCATAGCTCTTTTGCCTATCCCTTGAGGATTTCAGTCGTTCTTGTATTTGCATGATCTTTTCAGTCGTTTCTCTGATGATCTCTGGGCCAGTGAGGGTGCTATCAGGGACTAGACCTTTTGCCAATTGCGTGTCGCCCACTTCTGTCCAGTATAGAGGTGATCTGCACTTACGGCCGTAAAGGGCTTCAAATGGAGCAGTCTTGATACTAGTATGATAACTATTGTTATAAGAGAACTCGACCAAAGGTAAGTGAACATCCCACGCTTTACCAAAGTTGATTACACATGCTCGCAACATGTCTTCCAAGGTTTGGATTGTTCTCTCACTTTGTCCATCAGTTTGTGGGTGGTATGCTGTACTCATATCCAACCTCGTTCCCATGGATTTTTGCAATTATTGCCAGAATCTGGAAGTGAGTATGTTGTCTCTATCTGAGATGATGGACATCGGCACTCCATGAAGTCGTACGATCTCCCGGATGTAGGTTCTTGATAGTTTTTTCATCTTATCAGTTTCCTTGATCGGTATGAAATGAGTGGACTTGGTTAATCTGTCGACGATCACCCAAATAGTATCTTGGCCACCCTGAGTTTTAGGCAGTTTCGTTATAAAGTCCATGGAAATCTGCTCCCATTTCCACTCAGGTATTTCAGGTTGTTGGAGTAGACCTGAGGGTTTCTGGTGTTCTATTTTTATCTTGGCGCAAGTCAAACACTTGCTCACATAGGTAGCAATCTCCGCTTTCATGTTTGGCCACCAGTAGAGTTGCTTGAGATCTAGATACATCTTGTCTTACCCTGGGTGTACGGAGTATGGAGTCTTGTGTGCCTCGCTCATAACTACCTCTCTGAATCCACCAAACTTGGGTGTCCAGATTCGCTTCATGAGGTAGCGTACTCCGTCACTCTTGATTTCTAAGTTCTTGTCCATTCCCCTAAGGGTCTCACCTGTCACGTTTTCGGGTTTCAAGGCCTCAATTTGAGCTTCCTTGACATGCACTGACAGGTGCGAATGGATCGACATGGCTAATGACTTCACTCTTCGGCCAGAGTACTCCTTTCGACTAAGGGCATCGGCCACGACGTTTGCCTTTCCCGGATGATAGCGAATCTCACATTCGTAGTCATTGAGCAATTCGACCCAACGTCGCTGTCTCATGTTTAACTCCTTCAGGTCGAAGATGTGTTGGAGGCTCTTATGGTCTGTAAAGATAGTGCACTTGGTACTGTATAGGTAGTGCCTCTAGATTTTAAGAGCGAAGACCACCGCTCCAAGTTCTAAGTCATGAGTGGTGTAATTGACCTCATGCGTTTTCAGTTGTCGAGAGGCATATGCAATAACCTTTCCCCTCTGCATTAGCACACAGCCTAGTCCTTGCTTCGAAGCGTCGCAATACACCACAAAATCTTCGGTCCCCTCTGGAAGAGAAAGGATGGGTGCACTGCAAAGGGCCTGTTTCAAAGTCTGAAATGCAGCATCTTGCTTTTCTCCCCAGTTGTAGGTCACACCTTTCTGGGTTAAAGCGGTAAGAGGCTTTGCGATGCTGGAGAAATTCTGAATGAACCTTCGATAATAACCAGCAAGACCTAGAAATTGGCGAATCTCTGTTGGAGTAGTTGGTGCAGACCAGTTTTTGATAGCCTTGATTTTTTATGGGTCCACGTGGATTCCTTCCTTGCTGAATACGTGACCGAGGAAGTCCACCTTCCTAATCCAAAACTCACATTTTGAGAATTTTGCATAAAGTCTCTCAGTCTGTAACGTCTCTAAGACTTGTCTCAGATTTTGACTATGCTCTACTTTATTCTTTGAATAAATGAGTATGTCGTCTATGAATACTATCACAAATTTATCCAAGAATGGACGACATACCCGATTCATTAGATCCACGAATACGGCCGGGGCATTGGTTAGCCCGAACGGCATCACTACGAACTCGTAATGTCCGTATCTCGTTCGGAAGGCCGTCTTGGGAACATCACTCTCCAGGACTTACAGCTGGTGATATCCCGACCTTAGATCGATCTTGGAGAAGTAGTTGGCTCCTTGGTGTTGATCGAATAAGTCGTCGATTCGGGGTAGGGGGTATCGGTTCTTGATGGTAAGTTTGTTGAGTTCTCGTTAGTCGATGCACATCCTGAATGATCCATCCTTCTTTTTCACGAACAACACGGGTGCTCCCCATGGCGAGAAGCTCGGCCTGATGAATCCTTTTCCAAGTAGCTCATTTAGTTGGCTGGATAGCTCCTGCATCTCTGCCGGGGCTAATCGATAGGGCGCTTTGGCTACTGGGGTAGCCCCGGGAACCAGATCGATTTTGAACTCGACTTGTCTCGCGGGTGGTATTCCTGGAAGGTCCTCCGGAAAAACGTCGGGGAAATCGCATACGTCGGGCACATTCTTGACGTCCTGGACTTCGCGTTTCACATCTACAACATGTGCCAAAAATGCGTGACACTCCTTGCGTAGGCACTTCTGAGATTGGATACTTGAGATGATACGAAGAGTGGTACTAGGTTTGTCGCCCAAGACAAGGAAGGTTTCGCCGGTTGGCAGATTAAGGCGAACGGCCTTATCGTAACATAAAATGTCCGCATGATGTGAACTCAGCCAATCCATGCCAATGATGACATCGAAACTCTTAATCGAGACTGGCATGAGGTTGATTGGAAAGGGATTATCGTTTAGAGTTAGAGTACAATTTAAGTGTATCTCCTTAGTGCCTTCGGTCTTACCGTTGGCCATTTCTATTATAAACGGCTCACTTAATGATTGAGGTAATGGCTTTAGCAGGCCTTTAAAATCGTGACTCACAAAACTTCTCTCCGCTCCATTATCAAACAAAATGCATGCATATGAGTTATCGATAAGAAACGTACCCGTAACAACAGTGGGGTCCGCAACGGCTTCATCTTGTCCCATTGCGAATACTCGGCCCCTTCCGCCGGTATTCCTGTTGTTTGCCTTCGGGCAGTCCCTGCGGTAGTGCCCCGTGTCTCCGCACTCAAAGCAGGTGCGGCTTACTCCGGTATTAGCAGTGGGGGCGGATTGTTGGGTTGGCTCTTTGCAATAGCGGGCTGTATGTCCCTTCTTATTGCACCTGGTGCATTGATGGTCACGGCAGACACCGTGGTGGTGGAAGTTGCATTGGTTGCATTTCGGAAGTTTCCCATTGTATGAGCTTGTGGGGGCTGTGTTGGTAGGTACAGTGATAGCGTGGATCGCTACTACTTGTTGTTTCTTGGGGTTCTCCTGTAGGGCTTGTCCCCTTCTCTTGTTCCAAGGCATATTCTGGCCCTGTGCCTCCTTAGATGGATTGGCGGTGGCTGCAATGGTACCCTGTTTTACCCCGTGGTCGATGAGTCGCTGAGCCAGGCGTTTAGCGCTGTTGTAGGTAATAGGGTTGGTAGCTAAGACATGCCCTTGAATCTGGGGTGACAACCCCCAAATGTACCTTTCCACCTTATTTGATTCTGGGTTGACCATGGTAGGGCACAATGGAGCGAGGTCGTTGAACCTAGTTGTGTAGGCGACTAGATCAGACCCATTCATTTTCAGATTCCAGAGCTCCTGCTCAAGCTTTTGCACTTCGCCTCTTGGGCAGTATTCTTCCAGTAGAAGAACCTTCAGATCTTCCCAACTCATGGCGTTGGCAACAGTGAGCGTCACTGAATTCACATGGCTTTTCCACCAAGTGAGGGCTTGATCTATGAAGGTGCAAGCAACGAACTTAACCTTGCTTGTTTCTTGGCACGAGCAGATCTCGAAGACTGTTTCGGTCTTTTCGAACCATTGCATTAGTGCAATGACTCCTCCAATGCCATTAAAAGTCTTTGGCTTTGAGTTGGAGAACTCCTTGTAGGTACACTCCCTTACTTGACCATGGCCGATGCCACGATTTGAATGATTCGTGCTGCTTCCTGTACCTCCATTTGCATTGGAGTTTATTTGTGAGAGAGCTGCTGTTACTGCTGCTGTGATAGCAGCCTGGACCATTGTCGGATCATAATTTAGTGGTGGAGGTGGTGGTGGGGTTGCGTTTGTACGTGCTGATCTACGAGGAGGCATTGCGCTGCCAAAAGAAAAATGAGAGATTATAAGTTTTGGTGGTTGCAAGTTGAATGAGATTGAGTTAACTTCCTTTAATAGTTTAAGAATTTGGTTTGGCCAACACAGGGTTTTGAGCCTGATTTATAAATGAAGTTTGAATAGATGTACTTATGAATTGGACGAACTACACATAATTAAAACAGGAAAGTGGTATGCCCTATATATATTAAACATATAGTTGTGTTACATCCGAGTTTAGACAAAAAATTTTGACCTTTCTAAAGGTCTTCGATTACAGAAAGTTTTTAAAGAAAATTATATTCTTATCCAAAGTCCTAATTTAAAACATAATTTGAAATTTTGGCAAGCACTACTTGCGACATAGGTTGCGCTTGGAACTTGACTCCGCATCCGATTGCTTCGATTCCATTAGACGCCTATCAAAAGCGGCTTGTTGTTCCCTTAATTCGGCTAGGGCTGCAATCATTTGTGCCTGAAATGCCTCAGATTGGAGTTGGGCATGGTCCTGAATCCCATCCAGCCTACGGATGTCAGAAGTGTGAACCTGTACTTCTACGTTGATCTCGCGGATCCGGTTGGCTTGAACTCCGGATTGATAGCACTGGTTGGCTAGTTTGCTAACCATGACTGGAAGTGCTCGGTCTGCCGATCCCCCACCTCTGACATCATAAAAGTCTCGGCACATGCCGTAGGGAGGGCGTTAGCTTTGTTGTTGGCTCCAATGATGGAGGTGACTCCCCCACACAGGAGTGGGTCCTTGGAAGTTCCTCACATGGACAAGAGCTTGTGGGGCCGGTGGATTGATAACCTCTGGCTCTGAATCTGTACCAGAGTCATCTCCCTCATCCAACTCTATCGGTTCTTCGTCTTCTTCGGGATCTTCTTCGATCCATCCTCCATTACCTTGGTTGGGGTAGTAGGGGTCATTGGGGTGGTGGAATCCAGCCATTGAGTCTGTACGAGAATAGGGTTAAGAATTTACTATAAGCTAGAGTAAATGAAATTTACCCTTAAGTTTAATGGTTGTTGATACTCAAATACTCCCTTAGTATTATTTAACAATATGTTTTTGGTAGGTTTTAAATTTGTTGTCCATTGCAGACACTCCTCGGCACATGTTAGTCGGCTCTCGGACAAATATAGTTGATCAGGCTATATCCTTCCCAGTTCCGATTACATGTCCCAAGGCGTACCTACACTGCACAACTTATTTATAATAATTCTAAAATGGTGCGATGTGAAACTGTTATTAGTATGAAATGAGTGCATGCTTACTTTACAAAAACTAAATAAATTTAATTTCAAAAGTATGACTCTTCTCAGAGTGTTTTTTCCCAGTTGAGTTTATAGTTGTATACCAAAAATGGTTTTGATATACTTAATTCACTATAAACGATGCTCTAATACCAATCTGTCACACCCCCAAACCAGAACGGCGGAAACGTTCGGGGGCAGAGGACGTCATATTCTGTATCATAACAGTTCATAGAAAGGAAAGTACACACCACCATACATATATAAAGGTTTTAAAAATGTTTACATCATTGTATTCATTACATGCTCAAAAGATAAATGCATAAACATCTTTCAAAAGAAGTAATTAACGCCATCGCGTTAATTCCCAAAAGTTGATTTCCAAACCTGTTTAGCGGTTCCCTGAGAATACAAGTTATTTCAAAGAGAAAGTGTCAACAATTAAGTTGGTGAGTTCATAAGTGGTTTAGAAAGTTTGTATGCCATTCCAAATTGAGTGTATGTTTTCCAAGAAAATCCCTTATTTTCTTATAAAAGTGTGAAATGCATGAGAATATATGTATTGAATAATATAGATAGTTGAATCAAGAAAATCCCTTATTTTCCTATTAGTTGTTTGTTTTGTATACAGGGAAAATCCCATATTTTCCTAAAGTAATAGTTAGCCTAATGTCCCAGACTAAAAACCGAAAGCAAAATACATGCTTTAGAAGGTTGAAGCATAGATTTAAATAATAGAACCTATTAGAAGATTTCGGTTTGTTAGATGAAGAATAGTTTTAATAACTACTCATTCATCAATCATAAGCACTATAATAATTGTATATCCGATGAGTTTTATAACCATACTAAACATAATATGCTTGTAGCGACGTTCTTCAGCCGTCGTAGCGTCATGACAAACTGTCACCCCAAAGGACGGACTGTAGCTAACAGTCAGGGCGCGGGATCATGACTTCCCGTATAGATCTATACACATTTGACACATTCTCCGAACGGGAGACTCTGGTTATAGACAGGACTTGTAGCGATACCTTCTAGCAAAAATGCAATATTTGAAGATGTACTTGTCTCACGGATTCTCAACTAAGTCTGTATTAAAGTAATAGTTTTGTATGCAAAGATCATCCTTTCTCACAAAGTTTTGACAATGCATAAATCATAAGTTTTGAAAATGTATTAAAACGGTTTAACAACGAAGGATACTTTGGAATTAGTAAATACTTTGTATAAATCTAGTGCATGCAAAGTATGACAAGAGTTTTCACATAGTAGTAATAAATTACAAGTGATTCATTTGATAAAAACGAGTAAAGTGAAATTTTATGAAATACACGATAATAACCGTATGTTTACTTGTATTCCCCCCCCCCCCCCTAAAAGAGTATAAAAAGCATTTAAAACGTATTTAAAGTGTGTTTGTAGGGGTATGAACTCACCTGAAGGTTTGAAGAAAGCGAGATGGAAACCGGGTAGAATTTCGTCTCGGAAAACGGATTTTTCTCGGGATTCTCGGGAATCTCGTGAGTAAAAACGATCTTCGGGACTTGGGGAAAATGACCAGGGCTTCGGGTTAGCATGGGCACGGAAAACGAGGCAAAATGCAAGAGAAACGAGAGGAAATGAGCAAGTGTTCCCGGAACCCTCGCATCCCTTTTATAGGGGCTGAGAGGCCTCGGTACGCGGGGCGTACCCGTGCGTTATGCATGACCGAGTCCTCGACTGCCCCGGAGTTCGGGTGGGACGGGGCGTAGCTCGCATAGGGGCGACGTGGACGAACCGGGGCCCTTGATTTGAGTACGCGGGGCGTATGAGGGCACGCAGGGCGTACCTCGGTCCTATCTGCTGACTCCTCTTCGGATATTACCAAGAGTTTATAATTAAATTTATATTTATTTTAAATAAACTTCTAAAATTCATATCTCCTTCATACAAATTCCGTTTTCGACGTTCTTTATATCCACGCGTAGGTGAGACTAAGATCTACAACTTTCGTTTAGATTCCGTCGGCAAATTCCGAAATTATTTTTTATTATTTATTTTTAAAAGGTCGGGGTAAGAAAATTCGTTAATAATTCATAACTTTTTCATACGATGTCCGTTTTGGGCGTTCTTTTTATGAACGTTTGCAGTTTAATGATATCTATGACTTTCATTTAGACATCTAAGGTCAAAAAGTATTTTATTGAAACTTCGCGTTTTTACGTAACTTCGTATTGCCGGTTTTTGTCGGAAAACTTAGAATGGTCATAACTTATTCGTTATAACTCGGATTTTAGTGTTCTTTATATGCTTGGAAACCTTAAGACGATATCTACTACATAGCGTACTCCAAACAGAGCTTTTGAATACTTCATTTTTCGATGATATTCTAATTACTTTTTCAAAGAGGTTACAAGACTTGATTTTTTATGACCTGAAATGACGGGTTGTTACATATATTTCAAATATTTTACATAGTATTTAGTTATTTATAAATGAATATAGTAATTTTTTGAAATATTAGTATATTCATTTATGAATATTTATTATTATTTTACTTATTAATATTTATTCATTTATGAATAAATACAAAAGTTTATTTTATTTTTGTTTTAATACAGATATCAGATGATTTATTTAGGAACATAGACTTTAGAAAAAGATTCTTGAAGCTTGTTGGGACATTAATATGAAACCTGATGTCTTTGAGGTGAAGTAAGGTTTACCTATGAAGGAATTCAATCTTGAAGAGACAAGATGGTTTAAAGACATGTTTACAAAACGTGATTCATGGATACCTGGATATTTTAACGATATTCCAATGTGTGGGTTGATGAAGACTACGTCAAGGTCAGAGAGTATGAATTCATTCTTTAATAGCTACTCAGAAAGTGGTAATTTACTTTTGAATTTCATGATGAATTACGACACTGCCATTCAAAAGCAAAGGAATACTCAACGAGAGCTTGATAAGACATCAAAGAAAGCATCATATAAAATGCAAACATCTCAAGAAATAGAACTACAAGCACCAAAAGTTTATATAAGTATATTATTTTTTGAGGTGCAAAAGGAAATATATAAAGCAAGTTTTTTCTGTACATACTCGTATGTTGGTATTGAAGATGGGTGGGAAGTTTACATTGTGAAACACAACAATAGTAAAAGCGAATTTAAAAATGAATTTAAGGTAATTTAATAGTTTTTTTATGAATAATGTAATGTTTATATATAAATATGAGAATATTCATATATGAATATTCTGTTCATTTTAAAATTAGAAAATGTTCATATATGAATTTAAATTCATATCTTATATGAATATTTAAAATGTGATTATTCATATACGAATATTTATTTATTATTACTCATATATGAATATGTATCATTGTATATGATTAGAATATAATATTCATATATGAATACTTATATATGATTGTTCATATATGAGTATTCATATATGAATTTAAATGTGTAAATTTTGTTTATATTGTTTTTTTCATTTTTTTATTATGTTTTGGTATTAGGTTGAAATAAAAGTTGAAGATAAAGAAATAAATTGCAGTTGTGAACATTTCAAGCGTATGGGTGTTTTATGCAGACATGGTTTTACAATAATGATGATATGTGGTGTCAAAAAAAGTTCATGAAAGGTACATTTTGAAAATATGGAGAAAGGATGTGATATCAAGAAATTATCATTTTAGTTCTCTTCAATCCGATTCAAGGGATTGTGAGAATGTGAAGCTAGTTAATGATTCATGTTTGGATATTGTAAGAGATGACAAAAAGAAATTGGCTTTGTTTGCTGAGAAAAAACAGATGTTGTTGAAGGAATTTGAGAGTGATTATACATTTACTGGATTGAAAAGCAAGACGGATGGTGAAGTCATATGCAAGCTTATGGTTTTTTCTATTCCTATTCCTATTCCAAAAGAGATTAATATTCATGTTCCTCAAGTTCAAAGCAATAAAGGTTCTAGAATCAAGAAAAGAATTCCAAGTGCAGGTGAAGTAGCATATGAAAATTCTAAAATAGAATACAGAATGTGCTCAGGATGTGGAAAATGAGTTCCTCACAATTTACGTACATGTCCAGTAAGAATTGAAACTGCTCAATCAACAAAAGACATTTAGGGTTTTTGTTTTTGTTTTTGTTTTTTTTTTTCTTTTATGTTTTTTGGTTCTATTCATTTATGAATATATGCAGATAATAACCATAAACAATACTATGTATGTATGAATAATACACATTTATATGGATATGGTAAATTGATATGTGAAATACATGTTATTTTAAAATGAATATATCATATTTGTTTTTTAATTTACTAATAAATAAGGTATATTGATATGGTAAATTGATATGTGAAATACACATATTATTCGTAAATTATTTATAAATGAATACATAATATGTGGATTCATTGATCATTGAAGATATTATTATTTACATATTAAAGGTAAATGAATATATCATGTTGGTATTCATTTATCAATAAACTTAAATAACATTGAAAACTAGCATAAATGAATACATCATAAATGAATACAAATATGTGAACTTTGTTATACTAATAAATAAATTATATTATCTTTGTTACATTAATATATGAACTTTTTTATACTGACATATTACTCCTAACTTAATGAAAAATGAATATATCATACTGGTATTCATTTATAAATAAATAGAAATAAACTTTGAAAATATTTGAATATAAAAAACTAACAGAAATAAGAAAACTTATTTCTATTACATAATCATTCAACACAAGATAATAAAACCCGTTCATAAGCATTTCACAAACTATTTAAACGATGTTCAATAACACTTAACAAACCATCTAAAACTTGTTTCACAGAACCATCTTACATGTCCTCCAAATTCATTCGACTTCAACATAAATTGTTCTATACCATCACATTTCATCACAATCAATCATCAATATTCTTTTAACATGGTTTCCACTTTGAGATTGGTTGTCCCATATAGGTCTCCATATGTCTCATTGCAAAGACCCCACAATCAATTTTGTTTTTAAATGTTCTCAATGGCATTTCAAGTCGTTGGGGGTGTGATACTTTCTTTTGAGATATCATTGGCTCTTGGATGGTTTATTTCTATAAAGTATCTCACAAACAAATTTTTTTGATCATTAAATAAAATAAAAGTTATATATGTAATAAACTGGTTCTTATATGTTGTTGTGAATTGGGTACTTACCAAAGGTTTCAATAGTACTCCATATTTCCCTTCATAATCCCCCTCAACTGCATTGTTGTCTAGAATTTCAATTGATGGCTTCTTTAAGTTAAAGACAATCACAAAAATGTAAGCACTTCTAACAACTGAAAATAATACCTATTTTTATGTATATAATGGTAAGTATTTTGTTGATAAAATATATATAGGAAAAACAAGTTTAATTAACATACCATGTCAATATCTTTTATGTTCAAGATTTTTTTATACAGATCAGTACTGTCATGAAAGTTCTCCTTAAATTTTTCATACTTTCTTGTTCAAATGTTTCTCGATATCTAATCTTCTTTGAACTCCAATAACAAATTGTTGGATGTTTACGTCTTACCGTTAAAGCTTCCGAGTGGATTTTATCAGCATAGAACAACTGCAGATACATGATAATTAATTGATATTCATAAATAAATTTTATATATATATATATATATATATATATATATATTCATATATGAATAAGTAATGCAACCATTACATGTGAACAAATAAGAGTATCTTTTACTTATTCATATATGAATAAGTAATGTAAAGCATTACATGTGAACAAGTATCTTTTACTTATTCATATATGAATATGTGTTATTTAGTTATGAATACTTAATATTATTAAAAATTGAATATAAACATTATAATAACTTACCACCAAGAAAGCTGAAGGTACAACAAAGTAGTTGTTATCTGAGTATGGTATGTATGAGTTCTTTGTACTAACAAGACAGTCCAAAACATAGCTGCACCAGTCTATGTTGCTGATATATGTTTTTCTTGAAATACAACTCAAAGGGGGTAGGTTGCATCTTACCATTGATGTTGACTCACAAAATGTGCTAACAAAAAGAACTAAGACGTTCAACTTGAAATTGAAATCAGCTTCTGTGGTAGAAAAATAACATTTTTGATTGCATTCAGTCGGATGATTGATCATTCTTTAAATTGTTGCTTCCCTTCATCAAAACTTGTATCATCTTTAGGCCATTGACCCAGTTGTGTAAGTATGGTTCCACCAGTTGGAATGCCTAACATGTTATGAACAGACTCTGCTATTACTTTCAGTTGCTTTCCTTCAAAATCTATCACCATTTCTCAAAATCAAATTTTTGAAGAATATAAAATCCCAGCTTCAGTGGTATATCTGTGATTTTAATTTTTAACAGACTTCCAAAACCCATAGATCTTACACATTCTTTTTGCTGTTTGCTCAACCCAAGGCTTATAGAGAGTAATGACTCTGGTGAACATCTGTTTTTCATCGAGTAAAATTCCTTTACCACTGGTTTTTTCTCTTTCTTGATTGGTGACTCCTTTTTCTTTACCTTCTTTGATGGACGACTACTTTCAAAATCAGAGTTTGAATCATGTAGTTATCGTTTTTCAGGAGTTTTTCTTTTTGATGGACATTTTTTTTTGCTTTGATGCTTTGTTTTCTTTGTTTTTTTTTCTTGGGAAATGAAAACATGTAATACTTGAATAAGGTGTAATTATTCATATATAAGTAGTGCAAATATATAACAGGTATATACAAGTTATTGATATATGACTATGATATATATATATATATATATATATATATATATATATATATATATATATATATATATATAGTTATTCATATATGAATATCCTCGTTGATTTATTAATATTTGTATAATACAAAATTATAACATGGATATCTCATATTCATATAGTTATTCATATATGAATATATTAGATATGATAGGAATTTTATTCCTTTGACATTTTCCTCTTCAAATATGTTTGTCTCATTGTTGTTGGGTCTATATCAAAAATGCCAATCTTCTTACCTTCATACATTAGTGAGTAGAAGATAAATAAATTTGAAATACAGTTTACAAAGAAACTATTTTATATTCATAAATGAATAAATGAATAGAACATATATATCCATATTTATATATTCACATATGTTATATTCATATGTGAAGATAATGAAGATCAATCACCAATTTCAAAAGAAAAATGTTCCAAAACAAAACAACATAAAGGTATGAATAATTATTTCCATTCACATATGATTAGCTTTTGAATACAAACAAGCTAAGCCATATATTTATTCATATATGAATACATGAATTCAATAGATTTTTTAATATAAAACATATCTAGATTTAAGTATTCATATGTTAATAGAAGAAAATTATAGCTTGGATATACAAGTTATTCATAAATGAATATAACAAATATATCCATATTTATATTCACATAATCACATATATGTTGTATTCATATGTGAAGATATTGAAGATCAATCACCATTTTCAAAAGAAAAATGTTCCAAAACAAAACAAGATAAATGTAAGAATAATTGTTTCCATTCACATATGATTAGCTGTTGAATAGAAACAAATCTAAGCTATATATATATATATATATATATATATATATATATATATATATATATATATATATATATTCATATATGAATAAAGGAATTCAATAGTTTTTTTTTAATTTAAAACATATCGAGATTGAAGTATTCATATGTTAATAGAAGAAAATTATAACAGGGATATACAAGTTATTCATAAATGAATATAACATATATATATATATATATATATATATATATATATATATATATATATATATATATATATTTGTATATTCACATATTCACATATATGTTATATTTATATGTGAAGATACTGAAGATCAATCACCAATTCCAAAAGAAAGATGTTTCAAAACAAAACAAGATAAATGTATGAATAATTGTTTCCATTCACATATGATTAGCTTTTGAATACTAACAAAGCTAAGTCATATATATTTATTCATATATGAATACAGGAATTCAATAGTTTTTTTTTTTTTAATATAAACCATATCCAGATTAAAGTATTCATATGTTAATAGAAGAAAATTATAGCAGGGATATACAAGTTATTCATAAATGAATATAACATATATGATATGAATTTTATACCTTTTTCATTATTCTGCATTGAAGGTTTTTCTCTCATTGTTGGTGGGTCTTTATCAGAAATGTTAATATTTTTACATTCATTCATTAGTGAGTAGAAGATAAATGAATTTGATATACATTTTACAAAGAAACTATTTTATATTCACAAATGAATATTTGAATAAAACATATATATTCATATTTTTTATTCACATATGAATATGTATGTTATATTCATATATGAATAGAACATATATAAGTCATTTTTGTTATATTCATATTTGAATAATGTATATATGACAACAACTTATGTTCTATTAATATGTGAATATAACATTTATAACTAAGTTTTGTTTGTGTTCAGAAGTAAACAAAACATATCAAAAGAAAATTATCTTCAGTATTTTCATTTTTTGTTGTATTTTTAAGTAAAATCTCATCTAAATGTTGACAATCACATATGAATAAAGTTAATCATATCTAAATGGAATACCTATTTTATTTACCTTTTTCATTGGTTTTTTGTTTTTCGTTTTGAAACGCCCGCAGATCCGGGCTAGTCAATTTAGAGACAATAAGTGTCGAAAATGACTTTTTGGCAAAAGATTATTTATAATAAATAGTCTTAACCAAGTTGTAGAATAGGTCTCAAGGTTTCCGTACATATAAAGAACGCCGAAATCCGAGTTATAACGAAGAAGTTATGGCCCGTCGAAGTTTCGCGACGGAACCGGCACGACACCGGGAAGCGTAAATAATGAATTTACGATAGCGCAGGTTTTAGCCTTAATGATATAAACGAAATTCATAGAATATGTTAAACTAAGAACATCGATAAAAAGAACGCCCAAATCTGACTTCGTATGAAGAAGTTATGATTTTTCGAAGTTTCGGATTAGCAGTGTACAACCCGAAATTCGAATATTAGATCGAATGATTTTTAGCCAACACGACCTAAACGAGAATCGAAGATCTCGTCAAGAGTAGCGTAACGAGAAAAAGATGGACGAAAACGGACGTCGGATGAAGAAGTTATGAGGATTTAACGGACCAATCCTGTCCCGGCCTGTTAATAATATAAAATTTAAAATCGAGTCAAAATTAGCTAACGGAGTCTAAACTAAAGTTGTAGAGTACGTTCCCACATTCGCGTGGATATAAAGAACGTCAAAAACGGAGTTCGTATGAGAAAGTTACGAATTTTTAAAGATTTTAATCGAATTTGCGAAGCCTGGTGAGGAGCTGGTGACGTGGCAACATCTGGGCCGCCCATCGCTGATGAAGAAACGCGCTTCAGATCATGCCACGTAGCCTTCACTTTACGCCCCGCGTCCGAGGTGAGTACGCCCCACGTACCCTCGTGCCTTATCCATCCGACGAAGATGCGAGACAGCTGGACCGAGGCTGGCCTTCTTATCCGAGACTACTCCCAGTGTAGCTGCTAGACGCGCAGCGTAGTTCGAGGCTGATGGGGCTATAAATAGCATGCGAGCCATTCCGAGTTTCTCACACCATTTTCTTTCTCTCTCTAAATTACTTTCTCTCTCTAAGGGTTTTAACCCTCCCCTAAGCCTAGGTGATCCCCTAGCACCCTAAGGAAACCCCGAGGCTCCCGGAGTCCCAAGAAAAAGGAGTCTTTCGGTTTCGAAATGCTGCTCTAATTAAGTTCCGGTTTTTGATAAAATTCGCTGTAAGTGTGCTACGCTTACGTAATTTTTAATATAGCTTTAAAATAATTATAGGAGTGTTATTAGGCCCTTAAAATAATTATTTGGGCTATTATTATGAGTTATATTGAGTGTTATTAACGCTTAATAATAGTCAGACTAATTAAATTTGTCATGGTTATCGTTAGACTAAACCCTAGTGGTATTGGTACTAGGTTTTTTCGAAGGAAATCGTTTTGAGAGTATCGAAGCGCTCTCCGAGTGTTGAGTCACCACCTTTCAGGTGAGTGCATGGTCCCTTTCATCTTAGACATAGATACGAAGTATTCTATATAAATTATGTGTTATGTGTGTGTATTATCTGAGTACTTGCTGTCTATGCTGGATGAACGATTTTATACACGTTTTAAATGATTTAAACTGTATATGTATTTTATATCTACGAAAACGTTGGGGTAAAACATGGGTAGATATAATAGATGAAATATGAGTTGGACGATGAGTTGAGAGGTGATATAGACTATGAGGTATGGGTGAGAGGTGTACGATGTGAGAAGCCTGTTTCCCAAACAATGTCCCCATCATTCAGCAGAGTATGGATGACAACCACGGACTATTCTAGACAGTCTAGTGGAACACTAGCAGGCTCGTAACCTGTAGGTATTGTGAACGATGTGTTCACTCGGTGTACTCTAAACCTTGGTGATCATGCAGACTTGATGCCTAGACCATGGTGATCATGCAGACTTGGTGCCAAAACCCTGACGACTATACAGACTTAGTGCCTATTGTATAATTTATGGCGACTATGCAGACTTAGTGCCTAAACCCCGGTGACGATGGACTTCGTGCCGATTCCTTAGGATGATCCTTAGGAATGTATGAACGAGGAACGGTTGATTCTTAGGGTAGATCCTTAAGAGTAAAGAAGATAATGGGGATGGGTAATCGGTTTAATTGTTTGATTGTTTGAACATAATAATTATATTATTGTGGGTTGAAAACCCTATGTACTCACCAGGTTTCCCAACCTGACCCACTCAGTTTATTTATATCACATGTGTTGATATGAAGTCATATTACACTGAGAGATTTAAAGAGATGTAGATCACTAGTGTAAATAAATGTAAGTTCTGTTTATGCTTATGTTTTTGTATTAACGATGACATCCCAAACGTTTTAAAATGAATAAAATACGTTTCTTCGAAAATGTTTTAATAACGTATTTATCATGTTTTTCTGGGAAAAAATTCCGCAACATTTTTATTAAAAGAAGTACTTTGATTTTTATAAAGCATAAACAAAATCGGTCTTTTCTGGCTGTGAAAATGGGGATGTCACACGTTTATATATATGCTTCACTGTTGGTGTTGTTTTTGTAAGGGTAAATAGTTAATATTAGGATAACATAAGCGAAATGTGAAGTAAAGTTTATATTTTAACAGAAAAGTTGTGAATAAGTATGAATAATGAAGAGAAGAAGTAAAATCATTTATATATCAACTAATAATGGATGATTATTACAAAAATTCAAGTAAATTAACTAATAATGAAGGAGGATTTCAAGTAAATTAACTAATAATGAAGGAGGATTACGAAAATGAATGAGGATCACAAAATTTGAAGTAAACAACCTAGTTTGAAGAATGAACAGTGTGAATACAAAATTTTTAGTTCTAAATTAGCTTATAATGAACAACGACAACGAAAAATTTCAAGTAGTAAAGTGATAAGTTTAGAAATGATTACAAATCGTTAAAAATCGAAGAAAAAAACACCGATGATTACCTTTCATAGTCAACAGTAAGGAAATGGTTTCGTTTAGGTTTTCGTCGGAAGACATTTTTCTTTAATTTGTTCTTCGCGACATTGAGAATGCTTTTTGTGATTGAATCCTTCTGCAAATGGTTTTCGTGTTATGGGGAAATGATGATGTGTTCAAAGAGGGAAATGATAGTTTTGCTGTTGAGATTTGATGTGCGATAAAATTACTCAAGTGCCCTGACGGTTTAATGTTTTTAGATTATTTATAAGTTTGCCACCGTGTTTTTATGTTTTTTTAACTCATTAAATGATTGGCTGAGAATGCTTCCCCCATTCTCAACATTTTTTTTCTCAACTGAACCATCATCTCTCTCTCTCTCTCTCTCTCTCTCTCTCACTTTATATATATATATATATATATATATATATATATATATATATACATACACATACTAGATGAATGCCCAGGTGTTGCGCAGAAACACCTATATAGTTGAAATCTTTACAATATATGTTTTCTTAAATATAAAAATAACGTTGTTGTTAAATTTAATATAATAATTCATATACTAAGTTGATATAATATATTGATTATTTTGAATTATATGATAATATATATATATATATATATATATATATATATATATATATATATATATATATATATATATATATATATATATATACATCTATTAAAACTACATAATCTCAATCGTTTGAATGACCTCTATCTGCAGGTTAATAATGAATAAAATTAAATATAATAAATGGTTTAATGTTATTTATAGTTGTTGTTAGCGTTAATTAATTTTTTTAAAATTTATGTGCTTAATGTTTTAAGTTCTATTATTGTAATTATTTAAAACATCAAACATTGTTTTTGTTTTTAAAAGTAACAATATAATCATTTATATAGTGTTATTTTTAACTATTTTTATTGTAAGTTATTTTAAGCTAATTATTTGAAAACTTTTAATAATTATACAATTATCTTTAGGAAATATTTTAGTTAATTTAAGACTACAATTTAGTTTTTGTATTTAGCACTACAATTTAATACTTTTAACTATTTACAAAATATTCTTTGGGTTTTTAAGTTACACTGAAATTTATATTTAAATTGGGCTATAATTTAATATTTAAAATTAACAATTTAATTATTTTATCAAAACTGTTTAAAAGTTGTAGCTTTAAATTGATAATGGTTAAATACAACAACATATTAAAACTAACAAATTGAGTATAATATGTTAAAAGTTAAACTTTATAAGTAGAAGTAAAAATATTATTTTAATATTGAAATTTAGTTTATATATGATTACACTTTAGGTTTGAAATTTAGTTTATATATGATTACACTTTAAGTTAAATTGATATTTAAGTTGATCTTGTAAGGTTATACTTAAATTAACAATTTAAGTATTTATACAAATTATTCAAAAGTTGTTGTTTAAAATGATAATGGTTTACATACAACAATATATTAGACCTAATAAATTAAGTATAATATGCTAAAAGTTAAAAACATAACTGTATAAGTAGAAGAAAATATATTCTT
Organism: Lactuca sativa; assembly: GCF_002870075.4. NCBI lineage: Eukaryota > Viridiplantae > Streptophyta > Magnoliopsida > Asterales > Asteraceae > Lactuca > Lactuca sativa. The sequence continues at coordinate 118,597,456 of NC_056625.2, read as the reverse complement.
TTAATATTGAAATTTAGTTTATATATGATTACACTTTAGATTTATATTTATTTAACATTATTAACCAAATTATAATCATTATTAGAAAGCAATTGAAAAGTCATGGGAGTTTCAAATGAATGTGGTGAAAGGAAAAATAAATAAGAGTTTCAAATGAATGTGGTGAAAGGAAAAATGTTTCCTTTATAAGTATAGTAGGCGAATCCCTACACGTTGTGCGAGAATAGAATTATATAGTTAAAATAATAACTTTTACCAAATTATTATTTAATATTTCTACTTTGAAACAAAATGTTAGTACTAAAGCAAACATATAGTTAGCATATTAGTTTTATTAAACATTATCGTTTAATTTTTAAGTCAATGTAATATATACAATTATTTGATAATTTTATAAACCATTTAAAATTGTGTAAATTATATATCAAATGAATGATAATATAACAAGTAACAAAATGTATGAACAAAAATATGAACTGCAACTTTTAGTAACATAAAAATAGAAAAACACCTATTATAACATTTATATTAAAAGATATATATATATATATATATATATATATATATATATATATATATATATATATATATAAAATATGAAAAATAAACACTATAACTTTTAATAACATAAAAACACTAAAACATCTATTATAACATGTATATTAACTCTTCATATTTAAATCACAAATCTCTTCAATTACATTAATGTTTTTAATGAGCAAAATTTTACAACCTTATAAAAAAAAGGAAAATAAAAAATTATTAGTGATTACTAATTAATAATTATAAGTTAAAAACTCTTGAGTTGTAACTAATAAATATACATAAATTAGAAAACTTTTGAGTTGTAGTATGAGTTCAAATGAATGCGGTACTTGGAAATGTATATTTATTATTATTATTATTATTATTATTATTATTATATTATTATTATTCTTATTATTATTATTATTATTATTATTATTATTATTATTATTATTATTATTATTATTATTATTATTATTATTATTATTATTATTATTGTATTCTTCTAAATAATTGGTTTTGATGCATCATTTTAATCCCTTCAATTATTAAACATAAAAATATTTAATTATAAATTTATAACATATATAAGTGCATATACATGTTAAACAAATCACATGTAATATATATATTTTCGTAAATGTCATATGTAATTCTTGTCGTAGTAAGATGAATAAATTACTTTCATATGAAGAACATATCATGATAAGTTTATCATAATTACATATCAAATATTCAAAATTATGTTATCTTTTAAAGATTGTCTTTTAAATATGTTGTGTAGGATAACTCAACAAAAAATAATAGAAAATAAACATAATCAAAATAGAATAACTACAATCAAATAAATAAGAGCATTGGTTGGTTGAATATACAAATGAAGATGTTACATAAACATACATTTAAATCAAAAGAAAAAACTAACATTCGTCAACTTTGCTCAAACAAAAAAAACCTATATCCATTTTATGAATCTTCTTTCTTCATTTAACACCATTCAACAATAGAAACTTGATGATAATTTTTCACTAACCTGCAATCAAAATATTTTTCTTGAAAAAGAAGAAGCAGAAAGATATTCCAAGAAAAACATTGATGTTTGGAGAGTCACATTCAAGATTGAATAATACACACAAATCACATATAAAGATTAAATGAGAAACTGAATATAAAGAAAGAATGGAAAAGCTTCATTTGCTTTCGTTGAAAGAAAAAATCATATTACAATTACCATAGATGCGACATAACTCATTTCTTCAAATCATCATATTTGGATAGTGAATGCTTCAACTATAGGAAAACTTTTGAATCACAATATCTTCAAATCCTTCTTACATGTAATATTTTATATAACACAAAAGACACAAAAGATTGGCCTTTTTATAGTAAACTTTTCACTAAATGCTAATTAAACATAATATAAGTTATAACACTTTTGAGTGTTAAATCACAATTAAGAAAACTTTTGAGTTGCATTAGTTAAAAAAGGGGGTTTCAAATGAATGTGGTTTGAGAAAGTTAAAAAAGGGGGTTTCAAATACATGAGATTCAAGAAAAAATGTTAGCTTTATAAGTATGTATGATGATAAAGAAATGATATATAGAATATCCGCGCGTTGAGAAGAAACACCTATATAGTTGAAGTCTTTACAAATATATGTTTTTTTTTTTTTTTAAATATCACAATAACGTTATTGTTAAATTTGATATAATAATTCATATACTAAATTGATATAGTATATTAATTATTTTGAATTATATGATAATATATACATCTATTATAACTGCATAATCTCAATCGTTTGAATGACTTCTACCCGCGAGTTATACATGAGTGAAATTAAATATAATATATTGTTTAATATTATTTATAGTTGTTGTTATTGTTAATTAATTTTTTAAAATTTATTTGCTTAATGTTTTAATTTCTATCATTATAATTATTTAAAATATCAAATATTGATTTTTGATTTTTAAGGTAACAATATAATCATTTATATAGAGTTTTTTTTTTTTTTTTTTTTTTTAACTATTATTATTATAAGTTATTTTAAGCTACTTATTTGAAAACTTTTAACGATTATAAAAATATCATTAAGAAATATTTTAGTTAAATATATATTACACTTTAGTTTTTGCATTTATCACTACAATTTATCACTTTTAACTATTTACGAAATATTCTTTGGTTTTTTAAGTGGAACTGAAATTTATATTTAAGATGACAATGTAATGTTATATTTAAATTAACAATTTAAGTATTTTTGCCAAACTGTTCAAATGTTGTAGCTTTAAACTGATAATGGTTTATATACAACAACATTTTAAATCTAATAAATTAAGTATAATATGTTAAAAGTTATAGACATAAATTTATAAGTAGAAATAAATATATTATTTTAAAATTGAAATTTAGTTTATTTACGATAATATTTTAGGTTTGATATTTATTTAACCTTATTAACCAACTTATAATCATTATTAGAAAGATACTAAAATTTATCACTTTTAACTATTTGCAAAAAATATTTTAGGTTCTTTAAGTTAAACTAAAATTTATATTTAAGTTGGCCGTGTAATGTTATATTTAAATTAATAAATAAGTAATTTATACAAATTGTTCCAAAATTGTATCTTTAAAATGATAATGGTTTACATCCAACAATATATTAAAACTAATAAATTAAGTATAATATGTTAAAAGTTAAAAACATAACTTTATAAGTAGAAGTAAAATATTATTTTAATATTGAAATTTAGTTTATATATGATTATATTTTAGGTTTGATATTTATTTAACCTTATTAACCAACTTATGATTATTATTAGAAAGAAACTGAAAAGTCATGAGAGTTTCAAATGAATGTGGTGAAAGAAAAAATGTTTTCTTTATAATATAGTATGATATGATATAATGATATGATATGATATGATATGATATGATATATATATATATATATATATATATATATATATATATATATATATATATATATATATATATATATAGGTTTAGATTCTATGGAAAACAAGAAACTCTAAAAAACCCTAAAAATCATAAAAATGCATAAAAAAATACTTAGACATCATAAATCTTTTTTTTGATTTTATATTATGAATTTTTGCAGCGTTTTGTTTATTTTCGCTGATTTTTTTTTTGAAAAAAAACCAAAAAAAATCAAATTTTTTATTTTTTATCAATGATTTTGTAAATAAACCTACGATTTTTAGGTAAAAAATGTCAAAAAGAAATATTTTTGTTCTCTAATTATTTATTATGCATTTTTATGATTTTTAGGTTTTTTTGTTTTCCATATAACCCTTCCCTATATATATATATATATATATATATATATATATATATATATATATATATATATATATATATATATATATATATATATATATATATAGGGCTATGTTATAATGTGGATGGACAACAATTATGTGGACGTGTGGATAATGCTATTTTATGAAAATTACTAAGAAAATATATTGTTTAGTAATATGAATACGTTTAATCTCACAAAACTACTGTTATTTTAATGGATTCTCATCAATTCTAATTCATTTTTGTTCTCATTCATCGTTTTATTTATTTATTTTAAGTCTTATAGAATACGACTCAATAACATCCTGATAACATTATGACAGAATGAGAATAATTAAAAAACGTGTATAATAACCTTATTAACGATTTAATTAATGAAAATGGTTAATAATTAAAATAATTATATAAGATTGAACGTATTCATATTATCAAACAACATATTTTTCTTTGTAATTATCACAGAATAGCATTATCCATACATCCACACAATAGATGTCAATCCACATTTGAACCTAGCTCGCTCTCTTTCTCTCTCTCTCTCTCTCTCTCTCTCTCTCTATATATATATATATATATATATATATATATATATATATATATATATATATATATATATATATCAGTATTGTAAAAATCGGCATTGGCGGCCGATTAATCGTTTGGCGGCCTCGAACCGATTATGATTAGCTACTTGACAGAAATTGATCAAAATCGGTCAAACTCGGGCTTGGCGGTCCTTGGTGGTCATAGGCGGGAAATATTTAAAAATATCAAAAATTTTTTGTCAAATATTACACCCAAATTTTAAAGTTAAGCTTTCAAATTTTAAATATTATACTAAAATATTTAAAATTTCAAAATTTTAAAATTTAAAATTTCTAAATACTTAATTTTTTTAGGAAATATTGATTTTTTAAATAATTTTATTAATAATTTAGGATCCCCGATTATTCACCGATTAATCCATGCCGAGTCTGATTAATCGCTTATCGTCAGTCGACCGCCGGGGCCGAGCTACCGTCGAACGATTTTTACAACCATGATATATATATATATATATATATATATATATATATATATATATATATATATATATATATATATATATATATATATATATATATATATATATTAATGTTGTATTACATACATTTGAGTGCATAAGATTATATCATTTTCCTTCAAAAGTTATGTTGACCGATAAGATATATGAAAAGTAATGTTAAAAAATCTTAATCATTAAAAAGCAGATAACTTGTATAAAACATAAAAAAAAATTATAATGACCAATTTTTTTTTCACTAAACTGAGTGGAAAGATAAACTAGCATCCACTCAATCTTTCCCTTAGAGTTTATTTGGATCTTGTGTTTGGAAGATACATAAATCTTACCTAAGTAGAGCAATAAAAATTAACTCTTTCTTTCTCATAATCAACGTATTTCGAATATGAAATTATGAATAAATTAAAAATTAGTCGACGTTCCATGTTATCGTAAAATGGTTTTCAAGGATTTTCGCGAAAAGAATGTAACTTAAGTGTAATTTTGTAAGTTTATGGAAGTTGGACATGAGCTCTTAGTCCAATATTATAAACATTATGAAACTTTTTGTTCCAAACGGTCAAATTTTGTTCTTCATTACTTATATAAATTATTTCATATATAGTTAGCTATCTCTTCATTTGGGACCAGATATCACATTCTTAATTTATGGTATCTATTTATTTATTTCTCTTCGAACAGCCACATTTTTATAAAACAAACAAATAGCTAGAATTAAGAATATTATAGAAAATACTAAAAATAGGATTTTATAACAAACTAACTCAATTTCTTTTTGAACTCATACAATCTAAATAATGATTGTGAAACAAGTTGGTAAAAAAATTGGCTTAACCCATGAATAACTTTCACAATCTTAACTCATAGTGATTTCGTATCTGAAGAAAAATTTTAAACTTATTTGAAGATATATATGAGAACGGATAAAAGCATAAAGACTTCCAACACCTAAGTCATCCTCCTGTTTAGAAGCTAAAACTTTGTTCCATTGCACCCATCGTATTCTCTTTTCATTTGAATCATCCAATCCCCCACCCAAAGAAAATCTACTATGTAAAGTCGGCAGTAATTTTACATTTGCAGTGTGCGCGTTTAAATATAATTCTTTTTTTAAAAAAGTACCAAGACTTCCAAGCACAACCTCCATAAAGTCATCATATACCCCCCATTAACAAAAAAATTACAAAAATGGTTCAAAATGGTCTAAATGGATAGTCATTTTAGATTGGGTCCTTATTATTTCAAAATTGTAAATTTCGTCATTGAACATCTTCAATATGTTTTGTTATAGATTTGGTCCTCATGATTAAAATGCAATCCACACTTTTCATGAACTGCACCAGAACAATCCTCCACCCATCAACTCTATACATGGACCATGGTTGACCCCACCATATATACGAGCAAGATAAGTAAAATGGAACCTAACCGATAAGCATCCCATTATCGAAGCACATTGATCCACCTCTTTATTAGAAATTCCTACATTCATAAGATTACATTTATGTAAATTAATTTTCAATCCGAGCAAGAAAATATATGTTGGGATATATTGTCTACAGTCACAACAGTTAGTAATATTAATAATAATAAGGTTATTTTGGTTACACAATGAAAACAATGAAAAATATAAGCAAGTAGTGAACATGCACGAGAAAATTATAGAAACCTAATTTGTTAATTAATTAACAGTTAAGTGAAATTTGGTGATCTAGAAGTTTCTAGATTAAGGAATTAATAGTCCGATAATTAGCAAAATATAGATAATTATATTGTGATATGCTACTTTTATGGGTTTAAATCACTCCCAAAATAGAGGGGTTCTAGGCAAAAATTAAGAGAGAGTTTTTGAAAAACTCTAGCCTAAAATTCGGAAGCCTCCTCCCATTCTTGAAATCCCACTAAACCATGTAGGTCGCGACATGGACATCAGAGTAGTGTGTGAGGTGATGTCGTTGTAGATTCCGTTTGTGTCTTTCTCATTCAAGGTGTTCGATGATTCTGTTGGGTCGTGTTTTGTGTTATGTATTGCGTCTATTGGGCTCGTTAGTTAGTCCATTATGTATCTCCGGTATGGGCCTGTCCATCCGTGAGTTTATTAGGGTTTAGTTTATATATAGGTGCTTGCATGCTCCTAAAAAGTAACGATAGAATAGAATGATCAGAGAGTTATTATTCAGCAAGTTTATTGTTATCGTTTTTGGTAACCCTAGAATCCTCTACAGCGGAAGTTCTTAGTCGAGCTCTGCTGAGGATTGTTTAGTCTAATCATTCGACACATCTTGATCTATACTTGTGTTATTTACTGTTTTTACTTCATCGCATTATCTGTTAAGAAGATCTAATCGATCATCAAGTTAATTAATAACTTAACAATTGGTATCAGAGCAGGAGGCTGTGTAATTCATACACATCTTTTCTGTGAAAAAGGTTGCGATTAGGGTTATTCCGCATTAACTAATATTTATTGAGCTTTCATCCCATAATTGACGTAACTCAGCATTTATTTGTTTTGCCCTAATCTTATATATTACAAGTCTGATCTTTCAAACAGGTTATACGATCAAGCATGGACGAGTCACAATCAAATCCCATAAACATCTCAAACAACATTGGATCAACGACGAAGATTCTCATCCTTTACACCCAGGATTACGAAGTCTGGGCACATCACTTTGAAGATTATGTCATTGGATCTGAAGACAATGGATATCTTATTTGGGAAGCAATCGTGTCTGGACCATTCGCTCATTCAGCAATGTCTAAAATCATTAAAACTCAGAAAGAGTATAATGATCTGTTGAAGGATGTAAAAGATATTGCTCAAGACGAAAAGGATAAGTTTCAGTGTAATATTAAAGCATTGAGACTAATCAGATTCGCTCTTCAATTGGATACTTTCAGGCTAGTAAGTTCATGCAGCACTGCCAAAGAAATATGGGATAGGCTGCGAGAGTTATATTCCACAGACGAAGATCTGGAACATTCCATTCAAACCTTACTTTTATCTGAGTTTGGCAAATTTAAGCAGAATCCCGAGGAAACAGTTACTCAGACATTCGATCGCTTCAATCATCTTCTCAGTAAGATGATTAAACACGATATTGAAAGGAAGTTGATTGAACAAAAAGTTACGTTTTTGAATGGTCTTAGATCTGAGTGGAGAGTGGTTGTGTCCACTGTTAAAGCTCATGAGCAATTCAAGTCATATTCATTGGCTAAACTGGCAGGGATTTTGAAATCCCAAGAAAAGATTGTCTTGCAGGAGAAAAATGTGGTTTCAAGCTTGGGTTCCTTGGCCCTTCTGTCTAAAAGCAAAAGTGTGGTAGAAGATGAAGATCTTAACTTAGAAGACTATGACCTTACCTCTGAAGATTATGCAATGATGGTGTCAAATCCAAAGAGGTTTATTAAGAAAAGGTTTCCTACCAATAAGAACAGAAATTGGCAGGGAAGCTATAGTTCTGAAAAGGTGAGGGAGGAACTGAAGGCAGAAGAACCAAAGAAAGAGCCGAAAGCTGAAGGAGATTCAGGTGTGAACTGCTACTACTGTGGAGGAAAGAACCACTATGCCAAAGACTGTGTCCTAAAGAAAATGGCATAAAAGGATGAAGAAAAAGATGAAAAAGTTGCATTGATGAAAAAGCTGGAAGAGATCAAGAGAAAGAAAACTACTGCTAACCCTTCTATGAATGCTTTAATTGTGCAGGGTTCGGTAGCGGATGATGAGTTCGGTGGCGTGGAGGTCTGGTCAACCGACTCTGAGGATGATGAAGTCAGAAAGCCATCTCATGGAAAGGCTTACGTTGCGAAAGGTGAAGGAAGCGGTGGAAAGTGTTTGATGGTGTCGGATGTATCTCAAATGAGGGGATACAACACAGACGGTGGGAATGAAGACACGAAGGAGCGAGAGGACTTGTGCTTCACAGCAAAACCTTTCAGCGTGCAGTTTAATGAGCTTGATGAATTAATCAAGAAGGTACAATCCATTTTTGTTTCATTTAAAGTCCCACAAAATTCATATGAAAAAGAATTAAAAAATGTAAATTCAAGAATCTCTCACCTAGACAGCAGTTTAACTCAAACACGGGTCACCAATTCTAACCTAACTGACCAAATAAGCAGGGTGTCTTCAAAGAGTGAGGAACGGAGGATGTGGATAGAGCTGAAAGAGTCGGAGTTGATCAAATCCAAAGACGAAAACATTTACTTACAAAGAGACAATTTAAAACTTTTGAAACAAAGAAATGTGTTTTGTTTGATTGCTAAGCGTCTTTATTCTAACATCACTCAACTTCATCTTAACTGTGAAATAGGACAGAAAATTCATCGCATGATTTTGCCCTTCCTTGAGTTTAAGGAAGATGAAATTGACGTTGAAGCATATAATTGCGAAAGTGTAGTTTCGTCTGAGGATGTAAATCCGACTTATATGTATGGTCTAGACAAAATCAAATCTTTCATAAAGTCCAAGGACCATAAGGACATGCTGAAAAATCTTTGGATGAAAATGATAAACTGAAACTAAGGACCGAAACCATACAAAAGTTTGACTCATTGAATGCCAACTTGAGCTCGGAAAATAAAATTGATGTTGAAAATGCATCTGAACTTAATGAGGATGATGATATGAGTGAAATTTCTATAGAGGATGAAGTTGACTGTTCTGAGTTTGTAAAGAGCGAACCTAAAAACCACAAAAATCTTATTTCAGAAAATTCTGTGGAGTTTGCTCGTTTGTCCCAACAAAAGTCCCCGATCCTTGAAGAAAAGTTGTTGTATACCAAAAGGTAAGGACGACTCCAAATCAGGTGTATAAGGTCACATGAGTAACTGAACATCAGACAGCCGAACTCACAGCCATTGTAAATGAAGATAATGTTGATGGTTGTGATGAGTTCTTGTGGTCCGCCCCTATCGATAATGCTGACGAAACCATTGGTCTGTCGGAGCGGACGTCCTGGAAAACCAAAGGCAGATATGTGCCAGAGCCACTAAACAAACCTGACAACTTCGACGTGCCAAGTACTAGTGGTACAAAAGAAGTTCCTGAAGAAAAAGGAGTTCCTGCAGAAGAAGTCACTCCTTCGAGCGAAACATCATCAATTCAAAGTGAACCGGCTGACAAGAAGCAAAAGCAAAAAGCCAACATCCACCGACAACTGAAGCAAGTAAAGGATCAGAAGCAGCAAAGGAATCAGAGATACAAAAAAAATCTCTCTGAACGAAAACATTTTTGGCGATCTTAAAACGCCCATTTCTCTTATCATGACAGAAATTCAAAGTCAGAGAAAAGTGCTGTTAGGCAGCAAGAAAGTAATAATAATCGAAAGAAAAGGTTCGGTTCTGAGGATCATAACAACCGAAAGGAAAGGTTCGGTTCTGAGGATCATATCAACCGAAGGGAAAGGTTCGGTTCAGAGAACACCAGCTACCAAAAGCATAAGTTCGGTTCCAAGAGCAAAAGCGACCAAAGTTCGAGATTCGGTCCCACAAATGACCAAAAACAAAAGTGTCACTCAGGACCTCAAATCAATAAAACTTCTCATTCTAACTTCTCTCGTTCTAATTCTTCTAATTCCTCTCAACCTCATTCTAAATCCAATTCTGTTCACACTCAAAATCCAAAATCTTCAACAGATTTGAAAGGAAAATCGAAGGTTTCCTCAGTCAAGACTGATCAAAATCATTCCAAATTCCAAATGCCTAATCTTGAATCCAAACCGACTGTAACAAATCTCAACAAAATTAAGGTTTTCACCATTAAAAAGAAAGATGAAACAACTTTAATAAAAAGAAAATATCTTGTTGACATCTCTCTTACTATTCCTGTTCCTGTGAAAGGCTCACGTGGACCCAAGAAACTTTGGGTTCCTAAATCTGCTTAATTTTTGCAGGTTATCAGTGACGATCAGTTTGACGAAGAATGGTATATTGACAGTGGCTGCTCACGTCACATGACAGGAAGGAAGGAAGAGCTGAGGGAATTTCGGTCTCTTTCAAACGGGGGAAATGTCAAGTTCGGGAACAACTCATTCGGCACGATAAAAGGTTATGGAATGATAACAAATGGAGATTTCACGATTAGAAAGGTTGCATACGTTGAAGGACTACAACACAACCTCATCAGTGTATCTCAGCTCGTTGGAGGTACCGGTCTCAAGGTCTCATTCGACGATGAGGGTTCAGAAATAATAGAGAAGAAAACAAAAAGAGTGATTCTCAAATCGGAGCGCAAAGGAGAAATGTTTCCTCTTAATCTCAAACCTATCAAAGGAAATCCAGCTATCTGCCTTTTGTCCAAAGCACAATCTGACGAAAGCTGGCTGTGGCACAGAAGGCTCTCTCATCTCAACTTCAAGCATATCAACAAACTTATCACAGGAGGTCATGTTAGAGGTCTTCCGTTGCTCAAGTTCGATCGCGAACATTTATGTGCTGCGTGTGAAATGGGGAAGCAGAGTCGTCAAAGTCACCCATCGATTGTAAACACTAAAGTTGTTGAACCACTAGAGTTAATTCACATTGACTTGTGTGGTCCATCATCTATCGAAAGCATCGGCGGCAGCAAGTATATTCTTGTCATTGTTGATGACTTTTCACGATTTACATGGGTGTTCTTTCTGAAGCACAAATCTGAAGCAACTCTCAAGCTAAAGATGTTTATCAAGCAGGTTGAAGTGCAGCTGAGGAAAGTCGTTCGCAACATCAGGAGCGACAATGGGTTGGAGTTCAAAAATAAAGAATTTGAAGACTTCTTGGCAGGAAAAGGAACCAGTCACAACTTCTCAGCTCCCTACACCCCTCAACAAAACAGGATTATCGAAAGACGAAACCGATCTTTGTGTGAGGCGGCCCGAACCATGCTAAGTTTTGCTTCTTTACCTTTATACTTTTGGGCTGATGCTATTGCTGCAGCATGTTTTACGCAGAATAGGTCCTATCTCAATAAGCGTTTCACTCTTACTCTTTATGAGATCATCAACAACATAAAGCCAAACGTCAAATTCTTCCACGTATTCAGCTCACGATGCTTTATCTTCAATTCTAAAGAACATCGTAACAAGTTCGACGTCAAAGCCGACGAAGGGATTTTCCTGGGATATTCTCTCACTTCGAAAGCCTATCGAGTATTAAACAAGCGTTCGAGGAAGATAGAAGAAGCTTATTATGTGACTTTTGATGATAGCTATGTCAAAAAGTTGAAGGCCAGTGAAGACACAGTTGGAGAAATTTTTTCTCAAACAGGCCAAGTCACAGCCTCGATTGCAAATCTGTTTGAGAAGTTTGTTGAGTTATTCAATGAACCAGAGAAGGCTACTCTCTCGGAAGCCAGTGCAGCAGACAACAAAGTAGATCATCTGAAGCAACTCATCAAAGATGCTGCCAAGCAAATGAATGAAGGAGGATGAAGTCCAAACGACCCTCCACAACACGGTGCTTCAGTTGAGGGGGAGGATCCACCTTCTTCAACATAGACGGACTCATATGTTGAGGGGGAGAACTGTTCTTCAGCTGCTCCCGAAAGCCAATCTGCACCCGAAAGTCCGGTGGTACCAGAAAGCTCAATAACACCCAAAGGTACTGCAACACCCGAAAGCTCAACACCACCCGGAACTCCTATAGCCCCGGAAAGTCAAGATACACCTGAAAACTCATCTGTCGAGGGGGAGAATGCCGATATGTCTTATGACGATGATATTCAATGTGAACTAGAAGAGATGGTAAATGCCGAATTGGATCCATCCTATGATCCAAATTACCCTCCTCTTGTCAAATGGACCAGAGATCATCCTGTTTCACAGGTTGTCGGTTATGTCTCTGAAAAGGTCCTGACCCGATCTTAACTAAAGGCAAAACAAACTTCCTTATTTTCAAAAGTAGAGTTCTGTATGTTTAACTCCTTCGTCTCAAAAGTTGAACCAAATACAGTTAACACTGCTCTTGATCACTCCGATTGGGTTCAAGCTATGCAAGACGAACTTAATGAATTTGAAAGAAATAAAGTTTGGCGCCTCATTCCAACTCCTCAAGATGCCTCGGTTGTTGGTCTCAAATGGGTTTTTAGAAATAAGATGGACAAGGAAGGCAATGTGATAAGAAACAAAGCTTGTCTAGTGGTGAAAGGATATTGCCAGGAGGAAGGAATCGACTATGAGGAAACTTTTGCTCCTGTGGCTAGGCTGGAATCTGTTCGAATATTTCTTGCCTATGCTGCACACAAGAACTTTGAGGTCTACCAAATGGACGTAAAGTGTGCATTTCTAAATGGAGAACTCGAAGAAACGGTGTACGTGGAGCAACCTCCTGGATTCGTCAATGAAAAATATCCCAATCACTGTTATATTCTGGACAAAGCGGTATATGGACTGAAACAAGCACCGAGGGCCTGGTATGAAACGCTAACCAAGTTTTTAAAGATGTCCAAATTCAAACAAGGTTCGGTTGACCCAACCTTCTTTCGTAAGAAGGAAGGTAACCACCTTATGATTGTTCAAATCTATGTCGATGATATCATCTTTGGCTCAACGAATCCTAGCTTAACGGCTGAATTCAGAAAGCTGATGGAGACTAAATTTGAAATGAGCTCAATGGGTCCAATTAACTTTTTTCTTGGTTTAAATATTAGACAGGGACCCGAAGGCATCTTTATTAACCAGGAAGCTTACACCTAGACTCTCCTTGCGAAATTCGGCATGATGGGAGACTCAAAGGTTAAAGTTCCAATGGTGTTCGGCACCAAGCTCACTCCATCCTTGGATAAGCCAGCAGTTGATATTACGCTATATCGCCAAATGTTCGGTTCTTTAATGTACCTTACTGCTAGCAGGCCTGATATAATGTTTTCTGTTTGTTACTGTGCTAGATTTCAGGCAAATCCTCGTGAACCTCACATGCTTGCAGTGAAGAACATACTCCGGTATCTCAAGCGAACTACCTCTCTCGGCGTATGGTATCCATCCAACTCAGGTTTCTTCGTTTAAGCCTATTCAGATGCAGACCTTGGAGGTTGTGGACTAGACAGGAAAAGCACCACTGGAGGCTGCCAATTCCTTGACGAGAAGTTGGTTAGTTGGCAATCAAAGAAACAGACCTGTGTATCTCTGTCTACCGCTGAAGCAGAGTACATCGCAGCTGCCTCGTGTACATCGCAAGTGATTTGGATCCAAAGCCAACTCCGGGACTATGGACTCAATATGAAAAATATCCCACTATATTGCGACTCTGAAAGTGCAATTAGGATCTGTCATAACCCAGTGCAACACTCGAAGACTAAGCACATAGCACTGAGGTATCACTTCATTAAGGATCATGTGGAAGATGGGAATGTCGAAATTCACTTTGTTCGAACCACTGATCAACTGGCTGACATCTTCACCAAAGCTCTTCCTGAAGCATCTTTTAACAAAATACTACAAGGTCTAGGTATGATGGAATCGGAGTCAGTACCAAAAATTACCTCTCATGATCAAAAGTAAGAAGCAAAATAGACCGAACGTTCGGGTTCGGGTCTTGTGCTCATGTACCGAAATGAACCGAACGCTCGGGTTCGGTTGTATCATCTGATCTTCGCTTATCACTTAAAGGTATTTTTTTGGTTGTAGATCTTATGTATAATTTTTCCAAATTCATTTATCTTATTGTCAAAGTTATTTTCTTTTTCAAACCTATTTTCTTTGGCAACCGAAATAAACCGAACGTTCGGGTTCGGTTCCAAAGTTTTTCTCAACCGAAATAGACCGAACGCTCGGGTTCGGTTTCAACATTTTTTGTATTTTTTTTATTTCTTATTTTTTTTTTATCAAACATTCCAAAAATATCTTTTCTCGTAAATTCAAAAGCTCCAAAAATATTTTAATTTTTTTTGTGTCTACTTGTGGGTTAATCATTTCACTAGCTAAATGTCCCTAGAAGCATGCTGTTGTATGTGTCCAAAGCCTCACCTAATTCTGAATAATAGCCTTACTCACCTGGTATAAACAAACATTGTCTTCCCAATTAGGCTATCATATTTATTCTAATCATGAGCTACCTAACTCTCTTCTCACATGAGATAAGAGTTTTCTGCTTGGTCCTATTTTTACAGTAGAGGTACTTTGGTTTCTTTACACCATCTACATTGCATTTCTCCATCACATTCGATTCACAAATGTAACCCTTGAGACTATTAGAAATTACCACTGAAGTTTATGGTTACACAATTTCTGCGTTTATGATCTTAGTGTCGTGCCACTACGCGCTAAGTGAAACCCAAAATTCAATACCCAATACGAATTGATGGTGAACAATTAATTTGATCAAGCTTTCACTAATGAATTGACGAACGTACAACATGAAATCTATAATTTTCTTTTGAGTGATTCCTATGAAATTGTTAACACCTATAACATTTCTTCCCTTGGGATCCAGTTTTAATTTTTGTTGAGATTTTATACATTCCCTAGCCAAATTAAATTATCTTCAACCTACTTGTTCAACAGACTACCCCGGTGTCACAAGTACTTCGTTCGATTTCTATCTTATATCAAGCTTAGGAATTTTGAATCGAAGCGAAAGCCACCCTCATAAGCCTAAATTAAAAGAAGCCTTTCAACACTTCTTAATAAGTGTCTGATCATTATTCAACGGGAAACCACACAAACACTTTAAAGTCTCTCTTGACTTTGAAGGAAGAGATTCGTGCCCGGGATCTTTTGTTTCGTGTCCTTATTGACATCACAAAATCCCTCAAAAAGTGTTGTTTTATTTCTTTTTATTTTTTACACACTCAGCATGAAAATCTTTTTGATTTTCCAAAATTCTGGTTTCATTCATTTCAAGGAATTTTAATTGGCTTGGTTGTTATAAAAGATTGTGGTGAATTTTAATCCACGTGGGAGACTTTTTAAAGATGCCGTTTCAATTTAAAGGGATAAGATGAAGACATGATGAATCAGGCGGGAGTCCAATCGATTTGACTTCAAACGGCGCTAGAGGGAAAGCGTGTGAATAGGAACCGTTTCATCTCCAAACGGCGCCTGATGGGAAGGCGTGTAATTAGGGACTGGCATTCTCTCTCATGCGTGATCATCGGCCACGCCAACTGTCACGCGTCAGTCACTTTCGAAAACTCTTCGTTTTTCGATCGAAGATTTGGAAAGATTTTTCTCTCTCCTTTACCCTCACTATAAAAGGCAGTGTAAACCACCATTTACCTCTTTACTGTGCCTATATTTCCAGAGAGCCAGAAATCCTTCAACCTTCACTGTTCATCATCTCTTCCACTTTCTTCAAAACAATGGCGGATTCTTCTTCAGTCCATGCAACATCCCACATCTTGCCCATTCGCCCACAGCAAAGCTTGATCATTGATTTAACCCCTCATTCGTATGACGCATTCATGGTCCCCATCATCGAATGCCTGAAGTTTTCTCAAATCGCTCCTGCACTTACCAGGGCTGAAACAGTTCCAATGGAATTCCTGTCACAAACCTTTGCCACCGCTCACTACGACAAGGTCGTTGACAGAATCTTCTTTGATGTCTTTCAGCACAAGGCGTCGATTTCAAAGCAGCGGTTTTGCTCGTTGTTAGGGTTTGACGCGGATTCTTCCAGGGTCAATCCGGAATCAATCCCTATGGGTCATCTGTTCAACATGTTCTACAACATGGGATACACGGAGGTGCTTACTACGGTAACGAAATTCAAGAATTCGTGCCTACCTCCACAGTGGAATGGGATGTTCACTGTTTTGTTCAAGGGCTTATCTGAACAAAGTGTTGGATCCGATGGGGCAAGTCGTTTATTTCTCTCCATCATGTACAGGATCTACAATGGCATCAACATGGACTACGGGTCAGTCCTATGGCAACAACTTATCCAGAGTCTCTCTTCGATCTCCCGACACTCAGAGATCTCATATGCCTGGTTCTGGACTATTGTCACAAAATGGGTGATGGACAAGTACCACGTCCCCATTGTCGCTGGTGCTCCAATGTCTTCGGTTGGTACCTTCCATACCACGAAGATCATTGTGTCGGATGCTTCCAAGTTTCCCTTCAACGGGTCTATCCCGGAAACCATGTATGGGGATGTTCCTGTTGATAGCCGGATCATTCAAACGTATAAGGAGTTCAGACGTTATGGTCCGAGGGATCTTACTCCGGAGATGCTGAAATCAATTCATGACGCCGACAAGCCTGCTCCAAGAGGCAAGAAGGATGATAAGGGAAAACAGGTGGCCAAGGGGGCAAAAGGCCCGTCTCCAAAGAAGAGGAAACCCACCAGGGCTGCTCAGTCTCCACAGCAGAAGAGGAGAAAAACCCAACCAAGGCGAAAGCTGATTATCGCTTCCTCCTCTAGCGAGTCTGAGGTTGAGAGTTCTGATTCTGAAGGCTCTCAACGTGGTAACACTCCACCACGATCTCCAACCCCTGAATTTCATGTCTCTACTTCTCCTATTTCCTCTCCACCTAAAACCATTCCTATTTCTATTCCCCCCATAACTTCCACTACTCAAATACCAACCACTTCCATCCCTGAACCTCCACCAATATTCACCGAAGCAACCACAACCACCACTGCAGATGTTAGAACCAACGTATCTGATACGTGGGTTCATACTGACGCACCCGAAACCACGCCAACACCCGAACCCACACCTACACCCGAACAAACAACCCAACCCGAACCTACCCATACTACCGAACCACTAGCTTCACCACCACCATCTTCTCCTGGTCACGCATCAGAGGAAGAAGAACCACTCCTTGGCGGGGAGAATATGACTTTTAACTCGGTCTACTATAGCCCGTTTCAAGTGCAAAGTGATGACGATGATGACGCTCCTGTCACCAAAAGGCATCTCCAGGAGCTCCATGACAAAATTGATTCACTCATCGCCTCCTATTCCACTTCTCAGTCATCCCTATCTGAAGCTGTAGTTCAGAAAATTGTTGACGCTTTCTCCAAAGCTCAGCAAGCTTCACTTGATTCAGCCACCACCGCCATAGATGCCTCAACCAAAGCCTGTCAGGCTGCGACCGAAAAAGTCGATAAACTATTTACTGATGGTTCTTCCCTGTTGAAGTCTTTACAGGAGAGTGCCAACGCCGCCAAGACTACGCTGGAACCTATTGTCCACTAGCTGGCAACATCAGTCGCAACTGAGTGAAGTTCTTCGCTTCTCTTCGTCAAACAATTTCTGACGACAACTCAGCTTTCCGAACAACCATTGAGGAGCGTCTCTCCAAGCTTCAAGAAGACTTAGCTGCCAAGAACTCTCTCATGGATGCTCTCGCAAGGAAGACTACCGCTCTGAAGGTCAAGAGTACTCAACTCTCCAACTGTCAACAGGAGATTGACTCTCTTCGATCTGAAAGAGAGGTGGTTAAATCGTGTGTTTCGGATGTCCACTCTGCTATCTCCAACATCCTTGAAGCACATGACCCCATCATTAATTATTCAGTACGCCGTATCCTTGCAGAGAAGCTCGCTCCCACCCTCGCCCTACTCAGCAAAATGGAAGGGCTCCTTGATTCCGTGTCCATTCCGAGACAAGGGGAGAGAAGGAAACAATGTCTTAACCACCTCCTGCTTCAGCAACTCACACAACCGAACCTCCTCCAGTAGGCCAAGCCTCCGGTTCTGGTGTGAAAGACAAAGGCAAAAAGATTGCTGAGGAGAGTGAAGATGATGATAAAGAAACAATTGCCGACATTCTGAAGCGGCAAAGTCGAAACAATGAGGCTGACATCAGTGCTCGTGTGGCAAGAGAGGCTGAAGAAGCCGAACGTAAACAGAAGGAAGCCCACGACCTTCTTGAGAGCAGGAAAACTCTTTTTCCTTCCTGGACTCTTGAGAGGCTGATTAAGGAAGCCATTGACACACCAAGTATCTTGTGGCTGGAACCTGTGATCTCTTTAGATCGTTCCAATACTGTCGACTCACAGTTCGACATGCCACTGACCCGAAAGGCGTTTGTTTTTCATGCCTTTGACAACGTTGCAGAGTTCCCTCATCCTCATCCACAGGTTCATCGGGACTTAATCAATTTCTATCTGAAGGCTGCTCAACCCCAATATCAGACTTGGAGCGCTCAGAAAATTGTCAACGTTCGGGTCTTGAAGCCGTACAGTGAAGGTAACTTCATCAATGTTCGCTTCAAGGTACTTCGGGGATCTGCCAAGACTGAACATGTCATCTCACTTGTAGATCTTCCCAACCTTAATCCCTATGATTGGATTATCTTGCACAAGATCCTCCTCACCAACGAAGTTGAATACGGTCCAATCATCGACCATTTCAAAAGGATGCTCGTGTGCTACATCATGGAAGTTGCATTGATGGATCAGGAGATTGCGAGTGTATTTAAGAAGAAACCTAGAATATCTCCTGTTGGCTCTGCCATTGATCTCAACATGATGCAGATGGGGAAGATTGACCCGAAGAGAAACTCTGTCATGTTTACCAGGAACGAAGGACATAAATGTCTTTTTGCCTTGGCAGACAAACATCTCTATACCACTGCATGTTTGGAACACGTTTTGGGGATCATCCACAGATGCAAGCAGAACACAGCGGATGATATCAAGTACTTTGATGATATGATACAATGGTACATTCGGTTTAGACAGACTATCCTCGCTCTTATCACACGTCTGTTTGATACCGTAAAGAAGGCTCCCGCTGCTGGCCCAAGCAAGAAGAAGAAGTAGTCTCGCTCCAATTTGACGCAAATGGGGAGATTGTTGGGTCGTGTTTTGTGTTATGTATTGCGTCTATTGGGCTCGTTAGTTAGTCCATTATGTATCTCCGGTATGGGCCTGTCCATCCATGAGTTTAGTAGCGTTTAGTTTATATATAGGTGCTTGCATGCTCCTAGAAAGTAACGATAGAATAGAACGATTAGAGAGTTATTATTCAGCAAGTTTATTGTTATCGTTTTTGGTAACCCTAGAATCCTCTACAACGGAAGTTCTTAGTCGAGCTCTGCTGAGGATTGTTTAGTCTAATCATTCGACACATCTTGATCTATATTTGTGTTATTTACTGTTTTTACTTCATCGCATTACCTGTTAAGAAAATCTAATCGATCATCAAGTTAATTAATAACTTAACAGATTCGAGTGTGTTGAAGTTGCTGATTTGTTCCTTAAGTACAATTACGAAAAAGGAGTCATATGTTGGACACTTAGCACGCGCTATTCGATCAGTATATACGAGGTTTCAACGATTACAATGAGTATGTATTCTTGCTTATTCTCCTATAGTTTAAGTTGCATAGATAGGTTGAACATAGATCCAATGAATGGCTTATGAGGTTAATTATTATGTTTTGTTTCTTCCGTTGTGTTTACCTTTATTGTCTTCTAAGAACCCTCATAACCCAATAGTGGTATCAAATCCGACTCTTCAATTCTATTGCGCTTAAGGTTTCTAGTTTTTGTGTTAATTGAGTTTGCATGCCAGATCTCGTCTGTTTTTTTTATTGAATTTTAAATAGTTTTAAATGTTTTAGAAATTGCCTATAAAAATCTGTAAGGGTTCTTAACTTTTTAAGCACCTCTGTGGCGTGTAGGTCATGCTACGCGACGTGAAGAGTCGATAAAGTAATCCTCATATTTTTCTTACGAATCATGTATTTATATAGGTACGTGTTGCGCTGTCCTCCTCCGCGGTGCGTAGGATCTACTCCAAGAAAACTGTTTCATGTCCTTATCTATATGACTCGATTTTAAGCACATGCAAATTTGACAATTTTACTTAAGTTGTAAATCAAAAGACTATTTGGTTTAATTATTTAATTAGGGTTTAATTAATTAATTAAAAGTCAAAGATTGCATCCTTATTAATAGAATGTTTGTTAATTTAATTATTGACTTGCGTCCTCGCATGTCCAATAAAATTAAAAGACATATAATTTAAATCGTTTAAATTCTCTTATATATATATATATATATATATATATATATATATATATATATATATATATATATATATATATATATAATTGCAAGAATGGTCCCTGTAGTATGTCAAAAATTGCCACTTTGGGCCAGGTTTGGACTAGAACAAATGGTCCAAAAGTTTTCATTTTATTGTGGTTTTGATCCAAAACAAGTTAAAAATCTTAAAATGATGGATTTGCCTCTTTCCATTTTTTTTGCTTTTTTTTTGTTATTTATTTATTTTCTAAATAAAAAATAATAAATAATAAAAAAAAAATCTGTCTCTCTCTCTCTCTCTTTCACCCCTCTTTCCATCTCTCTATCTACAACTAAAAGAACTCCATCACCCTCACTCCCTCCCCTAACCCTCACTCTCGCAGGAAAGCCTGAACACCATCACTGGAAAAGATGAACACCATCAACACCACCAGAAAAGATGAACGCCACTAGCACCACCAGAAAAGATGAACCCTTCGTTGGTAATGAAAACCCATTGTTGAAGCCGTTCGTTAGAGTAGAAATCAACCATCAGAGCTATCTGTTATAGCAAACCTTAGCACTGCTGATTCGTCTTGGTCCTTCTCCGATGACTCTGACAATTCGTCGTCCTCCCTCCCAAAATACTGGGTAGGGTTTGTAATGGTGGCGAGCTGAAACCCTAGTAGTGGCGACACTGAAACCCTAAGCTACACCTCCGCCTCCCTCCGGTCAGGTAGCACCACCCGAACACCTGCTTCGATCGTTGTTGCATCCCTTTGAACCTTGTTAACCGACGATGAAAGAAAGGAGATCGAGATATGAAGTTAGGGTTTCTTGGTGGCTATGGTTTTCATATGGGGCATTTCGCGACTGGAAATCGAGGGAGAGACACATGGGGTCGATTTTTCGGAGCTAGCAGGGTCAAATAGTGATTGAGAACGATGATGGTAGGAGATGGCAACAAGTTCTTCCAAATGCCTTCTTCTCAGCTGTTAAGCCTCCTGTCACAACTAGGAATTCTGGTGTTTTGTAGCAATAACAATGACAACATTTGTGAACCAAAAATGTGGAAGCATGTATGATGCTTATTCAATAACAACAAAATCCCCATCAAACACTCTATACAAGCACTTCAAATAGTCAATAAAGAATTTGAAGCCCTAAAAATCCCGGTTTAAGTCCATTATGGACTAGGATTTCCTTATTGGGCCTAATGGACCAATAAGCTTCCAATTTGACTATTTTGGGCTTAGGACCCTTAAATGGGCCCTAATTGGACCCACTTTCATTTATTTTAACATTTTGGGCCATAATGGGCCTAGAATGAAATAAAATACCCAAATGGGCCCATGATATGGACTTAAGCACCAAAGGCCCAAATTCTTTTTCTTTTTTCCCTTTTCTCGGCCCAAGAGGAAAAAAAAGAGAAACTAGTGAAATAAGGAGGGTTAGCCACCTCCTTATTACATTTTGGTCTTCCATGCATCATCTCATACCTCCAAGCGACCATCCTTTCATCTCTCTTTCTCTCTCTCACTCTCTCTCTTCTCCTTATCTTCTTATCACTCTCGGCCAAGGGGAAACACACATACACAATTCACTTAAACATATCTCAAGAACTCACAACAACCTTTCCTTTCTCCATCAAAATTTCGAGATTAAGAGCTTTTCAAGGAGGTTATTCCACAAAAATCATCATCTTAGGTAAGTTGATGCTTGGATCCATAATCTGGACTCTTTGTTTTTATCAAAAATCTCTTCTTAACTTATATAAACTCATGATCATCATCCTAGAAACCTCTAAGATCGAAATCAACCTAAGAAAGCTTGCTAGGGCCGAAAATAGCATCAAACTCTTCCAACTCTTCTTCAAATCGAAATTAACAAGAAAAGGCGAGTTCATACCCATCTATTTTCGGTTTCCATATGTTTTATGGGGGAGAATACAAGTAAAATGTGTAGATCTATGTGTACGTGTATGTTATGTGTGATTTCATGTGTTTATGTGGTAAATGTGTAACAAAAAGAATAGAAATTTGAGATCTATGGCTCTAAGAGGAATATGAACAAGATCTAAGATGTATTACACTAAAACAAGTCAACAAAAATTACCCTCTAAGATTAAAGTACACATATTGCAACATAAAACTCACTTTTGGGCTAAAATTGTCATACAAACAAAAGTTGGGTTGAAAAACTGTTGTTCACAGTTTTCTCAAGGATTAAAAGAGTCAAAACAGTAAAAATAAGTGTTTTTATGAATATCATGCTCTTTTAAAGGTTAAAAACGAAATTTATGGCTTAATGGGCCAAATTTTGGGCTTTTCGGCCCAATTAGCCAAAACTTGCGAAAATTACTGTAACAGCCCGGAATCTCAGGTATTGTTAAAATTATGTTTTTGGGGTGTTATAAGAGGGGACTCGGCGAGTTGGAGCCTTGACTCGCCGAGTAGGATCGCAGACCTGGTCGCGGGTTCGCGACTGGACTCGACGAGTCCAGATATGGACTCGACGAGTCTGTGCTGTTTAGCGAAAACCCTAACCGTTCAGGTTTGGGACGTATAAAAGGGACTTATTGGCCGTCATTGTTCATTTTAGCCTTCTGAGAGGAACCCTAAATCGATTGTGTGCATCTGGAGCAAGGTTAAAGGCCATTGGTGATTTTGAAGGAGTTGTTGTGCAAGGAAGAGAAGGGCTTGGCTAAAGGAACAGCAAGGGAGTCACGTTCTGACGATTGGGGACACAGAGAGTACATCATCCAGGTAAGAATTCGAGTATACTCTGCTATGTTGATGTGTTTATGGAATTAGGGTTTATGGAACCCTTTTGTGACTAGATTGAATGTTACCCTAGTCCCCCAAATGATTGTAACCCTGTATTGGGACCTTTGGAGGTCCAGAATGTCCCATGCCTGTGCATTTCGGGAATTGATGAAGGTTTTGGATTGGAATCCTTATGCCTTAGGTCAATATGTAAATTATAAGTCTTGGGGTGTATGATGAGCACCAAAATGAGGACCTTACGTGATGGATCAGTCTAGGAAGGCCAGACCTATGAATGGCCGGGGCAGTTCTGACCTTAGAAAGCAGTTTGAGCGGTTGCATGGCATGGACTCGCCGAGTCCGATGAACAGACTCGGCGAGTAGCTTGAAGATTAACTGGAACTCGTCGAGTTGTTCTTCAGACTCGGCGAGTTGAGTCGGGGTGGCCCCGCGATTCTTCCAGGAGTAACTCGTCGGGTCAAGGAGGATACTCGACGAGTAGAAGGGGAATCTTAGAGAATTGGAGGACGTCTAGACTCGCCGAGTCGCCATGGCACTCGCCGAGTCCGGTCAAGTTACCCGTTGACCGTTGACCAGAGTTGACCTATGTGTGACTTCTTAGGGGCAGTTAAACTTAGAAGATAAAAGTGTTAATAAGAGATATATGATGTTATATGGAGGTTGTAGCTCGGCGGATCGAGTACGAGTGACTTCGGGATTTGTTAGCTTTCGACATTTACGAGGTGAGTCTTCTCACTATACTGTACCCAGAAGGGTTGACTGTGTGACCGGAAGGTCAGATATGATATGTGATATGTATGCTATATGTGGTAAGTTATTTGTTATATGTGCTATGTATGTCATGGGCCGGAAGGCGATTATATTATGGGCCGGAAGGCAATATGTTATGGGCCGGAAGGCAATATGTTGTGTGATGGACCGGAAGGTCGGCGTGGGTAGGGCCGGAAGGTTTACCCAGCAGGGACGGAAGTCCCTTGAGACACATGGACCGGAAGGTCAGTGCCTGGAAAGGCGTATGTGCGTAAGTTGTATATTGGGGAACTCACTAAGCATTTATGCTTACAGTTGTTATGTATGTGTTTCAGGTACTAGCGAGGACCGTGGGAAGGCGCCGGCGTGATCTGTACACACTGAAGGATGTTTTTACGATCTTGGGATTTAGACAATTTGTATTTGACATGACACTTAAATTATTTACGCCTTGTTTTGAATGAAAGTACTTTATTTTTACAATGAAAAATTTTGTTTGAAAATTTGCGTTGTTACAATTGGTATCAGAGCCTTGGTTTGAGGGATTCGGGTGCACCTTCGGGCGTAACTGAACTCAAACCGAGGATTTGAGGAAAACTTTTACAAATAAAGGCATAAACTTTTATGAATGATTTTGTGGTAAACATGAAAGAAGCAGTGTGTACGATCAGTCAGCGCCCGAACGGTAAAGATCCCCAAAATACCTTACAATATTATATGGTATGAATTGTTATGCATGCTAGCAGACTAGGTATTCATGATAGGACTAGAGTGGCCTGAATTGTGATACCTTAGTCTAGGGAAGTTTGCCGATATGAGATGCTTTGCTAGTGTACGAGTAGATAGTGCATAACAGAAGTAGAGTACTCACTATCCGGGGTGGGGAGGAAGACTTGGGATGAATGCTGATGCGGTGTGGTCGGTAGTATTGGGCCCGTACTACCGAAGACACCGGGTCAGTGGGAGACCCAAGTAAGAATCCCTGAATATCG
This sequence comes from Lactuca sativa, assembly GCF_002870075.4. Taxonomy (NCBI): domain Eukaryota; kingdom Viridiplantae; phylum Streptophyta; class Magnoliopsida; order Asterales; family Asteraceae; genus Lactuca; species Lactuca sativa. Next base: position 118,572,104 of record NC_056625.2, on the reverse strand, counting down.
GAGATTGAGTGGGGTTGCATTATCGAGTGCGATTATACTCGATGGAGTCTCTGATAGTTCTATGTTGTATTTCAGAGACATCATGGTTAGACCACGCCACGGAGCGAGTTCGAGCGGTGTGAGTGACGAGGAGATTCGTCAGATGATTCACGAGGAGGTAGCTGCGGCGATCCGGGCTGAGATCCCGGAGATGTTTGGGTCTATTAAGACCACCCTGATGGAGACGTTTGAGGAGCGGTACGCCGCATTGACTGAAGCTGCAGCCGCTGCAGCTACCGCAGCTGTGGCCGCTGCCAGGCCACAGGGGGGTGACTCGTTGTTGTTCCAGGAGTTCAGCAACACGAAGCCACCTGAGTTCGATGGGATGCAGGATCCGATTGCTGCGATGAGGTGGATCGCGGATATAGAGGGGTGCTTCTACACTTGTTCATGCCCGGAGAACCTGAGGGTACGGTTCGCTTTGAACCAGCTCCGTCTGGGAGCGAAGGATTGGTGGAAGTTCGTGACGGCGAACTTCACTTTGGCAGAGATTACAGCAGTGACATGGGAGGGGTTTACTGCTATGTTTAGGGACGAGTACGTTCCCCCGGTGGAGAGGGAACGATTGGTTCAGGAGTTCTTAACCCTTAAGCAGGGTACTAATTCTGTTGCGGTGATCACGCGGAAGTTTCATGAGAGGGCGATGTTCTGCCCCGAGCTGGTGTCCACTGATCAGGCTCGGATGACCCGGTACTTGGGTGTGTTGAGGAGGGATATCCGGGAGTTTGTGTCAAACTCCACCTACCATACTTTTGCTGAGCTTCAGGCGAATGCCAGGAAGCGCGAGATCGAGTTGGAGACCCAGGCCAAGGAGGAGGCCGAGTCTCAGCGGGTGGACCGGCGACCGGCTCAGTCCCAGCCGGCAGCCAAGCGGATAAAGTCCGCCGATTCGAGGACAGGAGGTTCGAAGGGCCGCATTTGCGAAAAGTGCAGCAAGGGTCATGATGGGGCATGTCGATCTGGTGCTTGCTACAAGTGTGGCAAAGAGGGGCACATTGCTAGGGAGTGCCCCAAGGGGTTTACGGTTTGCTTTTATTGCAACCAGACAGGCCATCGGAAGGCCGAGTGCCCTTAGCTTCTTCAGGGATCTGCACCTGCTGCCAGAGCTACTGCGACTCGACCGGTGAAGGCCGAGGCCCTGAGGGCTCAGGGAAGAGCCTTTCAGCTGACTGCGGAGGAGGTCCGCGCTACGCCCGATGTTGTGGCAGGTATGCTGTAATTCATGTAATTATTATAATGTCGAGATGTTATGCTTATGTTATTATACGCGTAGGTACTTTCCTTGTGAACTCTATGCCTGCCTTAGTGTTATTTGACTCGGGTGCGAGTAGGTCCTTTGTATCTTTAGCCTTTAGTCAGCATATCAGCGTTAGTCGTGAGTCGTTGAGCCGACCTTTGAGAGTTTCTATAGCTGACGAGAGAGTGATTTGTGCCACGGAGGTTCTTCGGGGATGCGTGCTAGAGATTTTCGGGGTTGAGTTCCCGATTGACCTGATTCCTATTGCGATGGGTGACGTCTGTGTCATCGTGGGCATGGACTGGTTGAGCCGATTCAGCGCTGTCATCGACTTTGAGCGTCAGCTGGTGACTATACGAGACCATAGTGGGGGAGTCCTTTCGGTGTACGGCGAGGGTACCCGTTCGGGATCAGCTTTTTGTTCGGCCGCTAGAGCGAGGCAGTGTCTACAGCAGGGCTGTAAGGGTTTTGTGGCGTATGTGATGGATACGCGGGAGGTTTCCGAGAGACCGAGGTCAGTTGAGGAGGTCCCAGTGGTGCGTGAGTTTCCAGATGTTTTCCCCGAGGAGCTGCCGGGGGTACCTCCTGTGAGGCAAGTAGAGTTTGGTATCGACCTGGTTCCGGGGGCCGCGCCTATTGCTAAGGTGCCTTATCGACTTGCACCTCCAGAGATGCAAGAGTTGTTCTCGCAGCTCCAGGAGTTGCTGGGGAAGGGATTCATTCGGCCGAGCAGCTCGCCGTGGGGAGCACCTATTCTGTTCGTCAAGAAGAAAGATGGTTCACACCGGATGTGCATTGATTACCGGGAGTTGAACAAGTTGACGGTCAAGAACCGTTACCCGTTACCGAGGATCGATGATTTATTCGATCAGTTGCAGGGAGCATCTTGGTTTTCCAAGATCGATCTGAGGTCAGGGTACCATCAGGTGAGAGTGCGGGATGAGGACGTCCAGAAGACAGCGTTTAGGACGCGATATGGGCATTATGAGTTTGTGGTGATGCCTTTCGGGCTCACCAATGCCCCGGCTGTGTTCATGGATCTCATGAACAGGGTTTGCAGGCCGATGTTGGATCGGTCAGTGATTGTATTTATCGACGACATTCTAGTGTATTTGAAATCTAGAGAGCAGCATGAGGAGCATTTGAGGGAGGTCCTTGAGGTATTGAGGTTGGAGAAGCTTTATGCAAAGTTCTCCAAATGTGACTTCTGGTTGCGGGAGGTTCAATTTCTAGGACATGTTGTTAATCAGGAAGGGATATTGGTCGATCCGGCCAAGGTTGAGGCTGTGATGAGTTGGGAGGTGCCGAAGTCACCCTCTGAGATCAGGAGTTTCCTTGGGTTGGCTGGGTACTATCGGAGATTTATTAAGGATTTCTCCAAGATCGCAGTGCCGCTCACCAGATTGACCCGAAAGGGTGTTGCATTCTCATGGGGACCCGAGCAGCAGACTTCCTTTGAGACACTTCGCCAGAGGTTGTGCGAAGCCCCGGTATTAGCTCTCCCGGAAGGGATGGAAGATTTTGTAGTATATTGCGACGCATCGATTTCGGGACTGGGTGCAGTGTTGATGCAGAGGGGTCATGTGATAGCTTATGCGTCGAGGCAGCTGAAGCCTCATGAGGCGAGATATCCCACGCATGATTTAGAGTTGGGGGCAGTAGTGTTCGCTCTCAAGATTTGGCGTCACTACCTGTATGGGGTTCGATGTACGATATACACGGACCATAAGAGCTTGAAGTACTTGATGGATCAGCCCAACCTAAATATGCGTCAGAGGAGGTGGTTGGATGTGGTCAAGGATTATGATTGTGAGATCCTGTACCACCCAGGCAAGGCTAATGTGGTAGCCGATGCATTGAGCCGCAGGGCGGAAAGCACTCCATTGCGAGTTGTATGTTTGGGATTGACTGTGATGACTCCAGTATTGGATGCTATTCGTGGGGCACAGGCCGAGGCTGTGCGACCAGAGATGCAGATTAAAGAGTGGGTCGTTGGGTTAATTTCAGAGTTCGTTAAGGATGGACGAGGGCTTCTGACGTTTCAGGGTCGGATTTGGGTACCGTTCGTGGGCGATACGTGTAATTCTTTGATGGAAGAGGCTCATAGGTCGAAATTCTCGATCCATCCCGGTGCTACGAAGATGTATTTGGATTTGAGGAAAGAGTATTGGTGGCCCTGTATGAAGAGGGACGTCGCATGGTTCGTTGAAAGGTGTTTGACCTGCCGTAGGGTTAAGGCCGAGCACCAGAGACCGCATGGTAAGTTGCAGCCATTGGAGGTTCCCGAGTGGAAGTGGGAACAGATCACTATGGATTTCATCACCAAATTACCGAGGAGTGCCAGAGGAGTCGATGCCATTTGGGTGATTGTGGATAGGTTGACGAAGAGTGCACACTTCCTTGCCATCAGTGAGAGTTCTTCAGCGGAGAAGTTGGCGGAGATATATGTGAGAGAAGTGGTATCTCGGCATGGGGTGCCGATCTCGATTGTTTCAGACCGTGATGTGCGCTTCACTTCCAGGTTCTGGAAGAAATTCCATGAGGAGCTGGGTACTAAATTGCATTTTAGTACCGCATACCATCCCCAGACAGACGGTCAGAGCGAGCGGACGATTCAGACACTGGAGGACATGCTTCGAGCGTGTGTGTTAGACTTTGGGGGTAGCTGGGATGCGTATTTACCCTTGGCAGAGTTTTCCTACAACAACAGCCATCATTCGAGCATTGGCATGCTACCTTTTGAGCTGTTGTATGGTAGGAGGTGTCGGACCCCCATTTGCTGGGGAGAAGTGGGACAGAGAGTGATGGGCAGCACGGAGATCGTGCTCCAGACGACAGAGCAGATTCAGCAAGTTAGACAGAGGTTATTGACCGCCCAGAGCCGACAGAAGAGTTATGCAGACAGGTGCCGATCCGAGCTTGAGTTTCAAGTCGGCGACTTCGTTCTCCTGAAGGTCTCTCCTTGGAAAGGGGTGATTCGATTCAGGAAGAGGGGCAAGTTGGGGCCCCGGTATATTGGGCCATTTCATGTGATTGCAAGGATAGGCCGGGTAGCCTATCGTTTGGAGTTGCCAGCGGAGTTGGGACAGATCCACGACACTTTCCATGTGTCACAATTGAGGAAGTGCATAGCCGATGAGTCGGCAGTGGTCCCATTAGAGGATATTCAGGTGGATGCGAGCCTGAATTATGCTGAGAGACCAGTGGCCATCAGGGATCGGAAGATCAAGGTTCTGAGGAACAAGGAGGTACCTCTGGTGTTGGTTCAGTGGCAACACCGGAAGGGATCGGAAATGACTTGGGAGCCGGAACGTGAGATGCGGGAGCAGCATCCAGAACTATTTTCAGAGTGAGACTTCGAGGGTGAAGTCTAATCCTAGTGGGGGAGAATTGTAACAGCCCGGAATCTCAGGTATTGTTAAAATTATGTTTTTGGGGTGTTATAAGAGGGGACTCGGCGAGTTGGAGCCTAGACTTGCCGAGTAGGATCGCAGACCTGGTCGCGGGTTCGCGACTGGACTCGACGAGTCCAGATATGGACTTGGCGAGTCTGCGCTGTTTAGCGAAAACCCTAACCGTTAAGGTTTGGGATGTATAAAAGGGACTTATTGGCCGTCATTGTTCATTTTAGCCTTCTGAGAGGAACCCTAAATCGATTGTGTGCATCTGGAGCAAGGTTAAAGGCCATTGGTGATTTTGAAGGAGTTGTTGTGCAAGGAAGAGAAGGGCTTGGCTAAAGGAACAGCAAGGGAGTCACGTTCTAAGGATTAGGGACACAGAGAGTACATCATCCAGGTAAGAATTCGAGTATACTCTGGTATGTTGATGTGTTTATGGAATTAGGGTTTATGGAACCCTTTTGTGACTAGATTGAATGTTACCCTAGTCCCCCAAACGATTGTAACCCTGTATTGGGACCTTTGGAGGTCCAGAATGTCCCATGCCTGTGCATTTCGGGAATTGATGAAGGTTTTGGATTGGAATCCTTATGCGTTAGGTCAATATGTAAATTATAAGTCTTGGGGTGTATCATGAGCACCGAAATGAGGAACTTACGTGATGGATCAGTCTAGGAAGGCCAGACCTATGAATGGCCGGGGCAGTTCTGACCTTAGAAAGCAGTTTGAGCGGTTGCATGGCATGGACTCTCCGAGTCCGATGAACAGACTCGGCGAGTAGCTTGAAGATTAACTGGAACTCGTCGAGTTGTTCTTCAGACTCGGCGAGTTGAGTCGGGGTGGCCCCGCGATTCTTCCAGGAGTAACTCGTCGGGTCAAGGAGGATACTCGACGAGTAGAAGGGGAATCTTAGAGAATTGGAGGACGCCTAGACTCGCCGAGTCGCCATGGCACTCGCCGAGTCCGGTCAAGTTGACCGTTGACCGTTGACCAGAGTTGACCTATGTGTGACTTCTTAGGGGCAGTTAAACTTAGAAGATAAAAGTGTTAATAAGAGATATATGATGTTATAGGGAGGTTGTAGCTCGGCGGATCGAGTACGAGTGACTTCGGGATTTGTTAGCTTTCGACATTTACGAGGTGAGTCTTCTCACTATACTGTACCCGGAAGGGTTGACTGTGTGACCGGAAGGTCAGATATGATATGTGATATGTATGCTATATGTGGTAAGTTATTTGTTATATGTGCTATGTATGTCATGGGCCGGAAGGCGATTATATTATGGGCCGGAAGGCAATATGTTATGGGCCGGAAGGCAATATGTTGTGTGATGGACCGGAAGGTCGGCGTGGGTAGGGCCGGAAGGTTTACCCAGCAGGGACGGAAGTCCCCTGAGACACATGGACCGGAAGGTCAGGGCCTGGAAAGACGTATGTGCGTAAGTTGTATATTGGGGAACTCACTAAGCATTTATGCTTACAGTTGTTATGTATGTGTTTCAGGTACTAGCGAGGACCGTGGGAAGGCGCCGGCGTGATCTGTACACACTGAAGGATGTTTTTACGATCTTGGGATTTAGACAATTTGTATTTGACATGACACTTAAATTATTTACGCCTTGTTTTGAATGAAAGTACTTTATTTTTACAATGAAAAAATTTGTTTGAAAATTTGCGTTGTTACAATTACAATTTTCAAGGGGTTGAAATGATAAACCTCTCAAAACAGGGGGAAAATGGGGTGAATAAACTAATTCAAGGGTTAAAATGATGTATTTTCCAAACAAGGATCAAAATTGTAAACTTTTTGGATTTTGGGCCAAAATTGTAAAAGTTACAAAAAGTTTGGGCTTTAACCGAAAAACACTTTTCTGGAAGGGATGAAACTGACAAAGAATAAGTTTTGAGCTAAAAATATCATTTTAATAAGTCTATGGGTGAAAAGTGTCAACAAAATGGTTTAAGGGCCCAAAATGTCATTTTTTTTATATAAAGAACTAAAATTTTCAATTTTACCAAATAAGGGTTGAAAGGGGTTCAAACCAATATTTTTGAGTCAATTATTTTATTTTTAAGATATTTGACTTAAAATAAAAGTACCCAAACTACAATTCATGAAAATGGAAAGATGAAAATACGTATAATTCCAAACATCGTTAAAACTAACCGACCGGGATTGTTTTGGTGCGAAATTAACAATCACCAAATCAAACTTTCCAACAATTATACTACTCCTAAAACAAGTAAACATTCAAATCTTTGGGCTTGAAAGTTCCAATCATGCTTGTTTGGCCTTTGTGACCCATTAACATGATTTTTGGGCCCAAAGGATAATAATAAATGTTATTGGGCCTTCTATGACCCAATTTCATATTTAAGGGACCCTCAATGGCTTTTAAGTGCTATTGGGCCTTAGTGGCCCATTAGCATTGCTAGTAAGGTCCAAGTAAATCAAATGCGAAATGGGCCAACGTGACCCTCGTATACCCAATAGCCATAAATAATACGTGAGATTAGTAGGACCTTGTAATCCTCTTCTCCTCGTTTATTAGGCCTACCTTCAATTCAGTAAACATATACAAGTCGTTAATCAATGGTAATCAAATTCATGTTAGATTTAGTGAGTAATAGCGGGCGGCACCTCTATGGGTCGTCTGTAGTCTATAGTTATAATCAAAGTCTCCCGGAGGGAGAGCGAGAGTTTGTGTATAGATCTATACGGGGGTGACTCCCCCACACCTCAGCTGTTCGCTACAGTTAGACTCGGCCAGTCTAGGGTGACAAAATCTTAAGATCAATTCTGGCATTCGTTAGAATGCCAAGACAAACGAACTAGTCATTATCATGTATGGTTATAACGACTCACATAAACAAATCTAACACTATCCGAGTAATCAGGGAAAATTCATAATCATTCGTCGTAATAGTATGACAATTTGAAACAATTATATTTTTCTTTATCGGAAAAACATCAGGTTTTTTGTGGAAATCAACACCATTCATTTGTATTTTTCAATAACTATAATGCAAAACCTTTCATTTATACACGCTTTGAAATCATTCATGCATAAACCACTAGATCTTTCCACTTTGGTATGAACAATTATATTTTTCAGAAAATATCGGATTTTCTGGGTTTTATAAACTATACAAACGGTTTCAACACACCATCCTTATGAACTCACCAACATTTCATATGTTGATGTTTTTCATTGTATTCTCAGGTAACAGGTAATTCGAGGAGTCACACCGAGTATGTTAGGGTATTATGCTTTTGGAAAAACTATCAAACAATTTATATTATGGATATGTAATGATTAAACAATGTACTTGACGTGAACAATGTCAGTTGTAATGTATTGATGCATGGTGATGTTTATGTTATGATTCATGTATATTCATTGTGATGATATTCAATTAAGTCACGCAAGCCCTCGGATGTTTCCGCCGTCTGGTTCGGGGGTGTGACACCTCCAAC